>NW_026607050.1:0-600000 GCF_029890125.1 Rhinichthys klamathensis goyatoka
TTCTGTCTTTGATATCTTAAGTGCTTTGTTCCATCACATGCTCCTATTGCATGTGATGTGTGGACACACATGGGACACTTGCTGCTTATGCTGCTGAATTCTCTGATGGCCACACACACACTCACAGTGTAAACATTTCTAGGGTATAAAAACAAACCTCCCAAAATGTGCATATTTCTAACAAAATGTACAATTAAAGTCTAAAACGGTCTGCATTAAATTTAACCCTCAGGTTTGAAATCTACTTTTATAAGTCAAGAAGAATTAACTTGAAACATGCATATAAAGAGCTATTATATTTTAGAGCTATTAAAATGGCGTTGCACTTAAAATAAATAATTTATAGGCCTAAATTTATGTATGCATTGCATATCAAATTCCCATCTCTTTGTATTACAAAGTTTGGTTACACTTTATATTAAGGTGTCGTTAATAAGGTGGGGAAAAGTGTGGGGAAAAGTAATACATTGCAATATTGTCTTACTCCCTAAAAAGTAACTAAATGTCTTACTTAGTTACTTTTAATGAAAATAACATTACTTTTGCATTACTTTTTATCACCAGGGCTGGGCTTGCTTGTTTGTTTTTTTATTTTAAAAAAAGGTTCTATTTTTGGCAAATGTAAAGGTTCTTTAAACCTAAAAGTGAAATGAATAAGCCTCAGGCTGAAGGAAATGTAAATTCATGGCTGTACAGTAGAGGACGACGCTCAAACAAACCTTTCAGTTGTGCTGCCATTCTGGGGTGCGTTTCCCATACAATGACGTAACTCGCTGCTTAACTGCATATATGCTCCGTTGAATAAATCAACTTGCTAGTCATGACTGTTTCCCGAAACCGTATTGTCGCAAAGTGGTCGTTCAAACACGTTGGTTTATGACATCACGCACATGGTTGAGTAATAACTTATTTTAATTAATCTGTTTGAGATCGAATTAATGCTAGATGGTTTGCTATAAATTACAGACATGGCATCTGAGGACTATTTCTAATTTTTCTCAGTTATTTTCTCAGTCTGTATTTCGGGAGGCACCGACTCGTTGAACTATGCTGATAACAACGGAACTTGCAAACATAGTTGGCTAACGATGCTTTTGGGAAACGCACCCCTGAATCACAGTAATGAGGAGATGAAAGTTCAACACTCTTACTTCAGCAATAAAAATGGAAAAATTAAACACAAATATGTTTAACTAAAGTCTTTTTTGCTTATTAGTATGGTTGAATTGGATCCTCGAAGGTCAGCAGCAAAGACATTGGTTAATAAAGTGAGATTAAATACATAAAGTATATTTGTGTATTTTAAAGGAGCCGTATGTAAGATTGTGGCCAAAACTGGTACTGCAATCACTTTCAAATGACTGTAGAGCGGTGTATCCCCTCCCCCTCCCCCCTGACTCGAGGTTGCCAGATAGGCTGCAGGATCCAGCAGGAACGTGACGAGCTGCAGCTGTGGTAACTAGAGCAGAGCTGGCAACCTGAATGCCTCAACACTACTGACTTCGTGATTGGTAGATAGGTGGAGGGCGGCGCATCAGACCAAAACACAACATGACAACACCAACATCAGTTGAGGGCTGCAACTGCACTTTTTAAATGACAATATCCTGGCCGGACTACTGTTGTCAGTGATATAAGTATTTGTAGTGAACATGATTTCTTAATGTCTAGTGACATATCAGGGCCATTTTATGATTAATTGAAATAAATTTCTTACATACAGCTCCTTTAACACATTTATTTATTGCAGGTTTCTATAATATTCTGAGTTTGCATTTCACTGTTTAAAATTAGTTTGAGGAATACTGAATCTGTTTTTGTGCAATTGAGATGGGTAAATGCACACATTTAGTCTATAACTACAATAACTTCTGCACTTACTCCCGATTTATCTGAACAAGGGGACAAGAGAGGTGTCAATTACTGGCAATACAAAGTAACTTGAGTTACTTATTTGAGAAAGTAACTCAAAAATGTTGTTGTAAATATAAAAGTAAGGCATTACTTGGTAACACTTTATTTGAAGGGGTGTGCATAAGACTGACATGACACATTCATAATCATGATATGAAACATGTCATGAATATGAAGGAGGTTTTCATGCATATTTATGACAACTGTTATTAAGTGTCATTTGCTCAATTATGACATTTTAATGCAAATATGACATTGTTTGAGATGTCTTTGTTATGACACCTCGACATAAACCAATACATCATAACCTCTCAGTGTCTTTGTCATGACAACTTGACATTACTAAGACAACACAACCTGTCATAAATATGTCATAAACATGACAAAACCACTTAGCATTAACATTACATTAAACTGTCAGGTGGTTGGTTTTGACATTGGCTGTCATGAGGCCATTTTAACATTTTAATGACAAATTCAAATTTGTACCACTGTAGGTCAGGAAACATATTCATGACACCGTTATAATGGCCTCATGACAGCCAATGTCAAAACCAACCACATGACAGTTTAATGTAATGTTAACCCTTAAAGCTAAGTGGTTTCTTAAGTTTGATAATTAATCTGCTGTGTCATGTTTATGACATATTTATGACAATTTCTGTTGTCTTGGTAATGTCAAATTGTCATTACCAAGACACTGACAGGTTATGATGTATTGGTTTATGTCAAGTTGTCATAACAAAGACATCTCAAACAATGTCATATTTGCATTAAAAATGTCATAATTGAGCGAATGACACTTAATGACAGTTGTTATAAACATGCATAAAACCTCCTTCATATTCATGACGTGTTATGTCATGATTATGAAGGTGTCATGTCAGTCTTATGCACACCCCTTCAAGTAAAGTGTTACCAATTACGTTACTAGTTACTTGAAAAAAGTTATCTGATTATGTAACTCATGTTACATGTTATCAACACTGGTAACATGTACTTACTATAGGGTTAGAGTTAGGATTAGGGTTGGTTTAAAGTTAGTTGCATGTAATTATGCATAATTATAGAAATTATAATACATGTAAGAGGACACTGTAAAATAAAGTGTTTCCCAAAGTTTTAACATAAACAAACTAATAAATGCATGACGCATGAATGTAAAAAAATGGGTAATACATCTGTATTCCAAAATAATCGTGGCATAGTTTATTAACTATTAGCATCTATTTGGTTTTATTTAAATTATGAGATTATATTTTCAAAATGTATTTATTTAAATGGTTTAGAATCTGCATAAATCTATTAATTGTGTAAAAAAAAGTATATTTATATTCCATTAAAAAGTATGAACGGCTAAAATATGGTTAGTTGGTTGGTAGTTAAAATTAAGACAAATAACGGATAAAAGGATAAAAGGAGGAGTGACGACAGGGAAAGACGAAAGACCAGGCCTGGGACATTTATGTTGTGTTTTATTGTTTATTTGTTGTTTGCTTATTTTGTCATTAAAAGTTACGCTTAACGTTCGCCTGTTCCCATCTCCTCCTTCCCTTATGAACAAACTCTGCTACAGTACATTTTTAATGCAAATAATTTTTTCAGTGTGGCATCAAAAAAATCGATTATAAAAATTTGATATTACCTATGAAATGAATAGAATTAAGAACATCTATCCCTCACACCCTTGTTTTCACTTGTCCATTTAAGGCCACTGAACAGTAGCCCTGTATACTGACAAAATTATTTATTTGCAAGCAACATTGTTAATATTTAATTTTATTACAGAAGATGTTTTACTAGTACAGATTTTTTGTTGATGTTGTTGTTGAAGGGCTCTTAAAAGCATGACTTTTCAAATTGTCAAGGCTTTGAAATTTATAGTGATATATATATATATATATATATATATATATATATATATATATATATATATATATATATATATATAGCAGTTAATACCACATAATAATATTTAGCTAAATAAATAAATAATTATGTTCCAATTTTGCTATAGACTTTTTCAATATTCTAAAGCTTTCTCACGTACTGAAGCTCCATCCCTGGTCAGGACATGGACCGTTTTGTTTAATTTATGTCCTCCTTTCACACCTCTGAACATCTCTTGCCACCACTCTGTTCCTTTAGAACTAATTGTTTCCTATTAAAATGCCCAATGTGGCATTCACTCTGTCTACTTAAGCAAATACCTTTCCAGTTAATGAATGAAGACACACAGTGCACAAAAGTCTCTGTAAATAAATCCACTAGAGGGCATTACCAAATAGTCCAGACAAGCTATTGAATAAAAGTGCTGTCATTTATCTAGAGAGATGTCAGTATGCCTTTGGGTGTGTTTTTTGTATGCTTGGACTGTGGATATTTAAAGTCCTTGTTTAAAGTCTATCTCTGAATGGAGGTTGTTGGTTTTTTATACACCACTGGTGCCATATCACCTATTGAGCTACTAATGGATTGTGACAATGAATAACACTCTTAGTGTTGTAGAGTGGATATCTGTGTGTGTTTGTGCTAAAACGATGATTGCTATCATTCAGAAAAAGTAGAAGAGAATGGGGGACGAGAGGAGGAATAATAGTTTAATATAGAATGATCATGTTTGCATAAATGCATAGTTCAGTCATGAAACTTCTTTATGAACATACTTCCAATACGTAACCATATATTCCTTCCCTACATTACTTTTAATCATTTAGCAGATGCTTTTTATTCAAAGCGACTTACAAATAAGGAGAGCAATAGTCAAACCAACAATACTTTGACTAGTTCCAGTTAGTCCGTCTTCATCAGTTTCTTGAAAATGGCTAGAGACTCAGAAGCTCGGGTTGAGATATGCAGGTCATTCCACCAGCTTGGAACAGTCAAGGTAATAGGCAAACATCAGTGCCTTGAGTTTGATGCGAGCAGCAATTGGTAACCAGTGCAATTTTATGAGGAGAGGTGTGACGTGCGCTGTCTTCGGCTCATTAAATACCACTCTAGCTGCAGCATTCTGGACCAGTTGCAGAGGTTTGACAGTGCATGCTGGAACGCCTGTCAAGAAAGCATTACAATAGTCCAGTCTGGATAGAACAAGAGCTTGGACAAGCTGTGATCACCCTACTGTGCGATTATGAAAACATCTGTTTACCCCTCCTCCTCCCCAGTGCCACCTGTATAAATCTGCTATGGGGGATCTGCTATGTCTCTATATGTCTTTTTTATCACTGCATAAGTCACTAAATACTGTCAACAACCTGGAAAAAAATCACCATGTTTTTAGGAATTAAATGTTATATAAATCAGGCTAATTATGTCTAAACCTTCACAATAGATTGGAATAAAACTGTAAAGTTTGGTGTGTGTAAGTGCTACTAAAGTGGAGATTTCTCTCTCATTGCATGAAAAAACATTGGTTTTGCCTGTAGTGTCTTGCCTTAAGAATCTTCATGTAGATTTTGGTCATTCAAACTCATATCTTACACTGTAAAAAGTGATCAGTTGATTTAAAGGGATACTCCACTTTTTTTGGAAATAGGCTCATTTTACAACTCCCCCAGAGTTAAACTGTTGAGTTTTACCGTTTTTGAATCCATTCAGCCGATCTCCGGTTCTGGCGGTACCACTTTTAGCATAGCTTAGCATACATCATTGAAGTGGACAAGACCATTAGCATTTCTAAAAAAAAAAATGACCAAAGAGTTTCGATATTTTTCCTATTTAAAACTTGACACTTAGTTACATCGTGCACTAAGACCGACGGAAAATGTAAAGTTGCGATTTTCTAGGCTGATATGGCTAGGAACTATACTCTCATTCCTGCGTAGTAATCAAGAAACTTTACTGCCGTACCATGAGAGCAGCAGGAGTAATGATATGACGCAGCGCCTGAAAATAGGCTACCTTCAGTCAACACAACGGAACTATTTTCAGGCGCTGCGTCATATCATTACGACTGCTGCTCTCATGGTACGGCATTTTTTTAGAAATGCTAATGGTCTTGTCCACTTCAATGATGTGTGCTAAGCTATGCTAAAAGTGGTACCGCCAGAACCGGAGATCGGCTGAATGGATTCAAAAACGGTAAAACTCAACAGTTTAACTCTGGGGGAGTTGTAAAATGAGCCTATTTCCAAAAAAAGTGGAGTATCCCTTTAATTTAAAAAACATTGAGGAAACCCGTTGCCTTAAATTTATTAAGTAAATAAACTTCATGCTTAATCGGAAAAAAAAAAGTAATGTGGAATATTCAAGTTCACATAACCTTATTTTTTTCAATTAAGCATTAAGTTTATTTACTTAACAATTTTAAGGCAACGTGTTTACAAAAAAACACTTTTACTTACTTACGTACTCACTTACTAACTTTTTTAAGTAAGTGACCTGAACACTTTTTACAGTGAACCACCAAATCTATCAAAGGATACAACAAAAACCACCATAAAAGCAGCGTAAAAGTTTTCGGTATGACTTATGCACTCAAAAAATACAATGTCCTGAGAAAAAAAAAAAAGATGTTTTTATCCAGTTCAGTCATTTTGTGCCTTTGTAAACATAAGCGCTGCACAACAAACATGAAGTCAGCATGTTCAGAGACCTTTTCAGCTGCTCGTGTTTACCATTTGCTGACCTGCTTTGAAACATCTCTTGTCATATTGAACATATTGAATGGCTGTCCTATTTATGACAAGGATCAAAGAGACGGAAGCTAAACCCAGTCCAGGGGCTTACAGGCAATCTCTCACAGCACTATTGATAAGGATTAGACAGCAGAATGGCCAGCCTTATCTGTTCTGTACCAAAACCCCCTCTAGTGGCCTCCAGCGTAACATCAGACACAAGCGCTCCCCATTTCATGTGTGTCTATATCTCCTGTGGAGACCTGTTTATGAGAAAGACATAATCCTTATTAATTTACTCATTCAAATAAGAGACTATTCTGGGGTATTTGGGGAGAAGAGTTATTTCTTCCGAGAGTCTTAGTGCCTAATTATGTATAATGAAGCTAGTGTTACACCTTCTTGCATCTGCATACGATTTTAATCTCACCTTCCTGATTTGTATTAATGAACTTCAAGATAATTATGCACAATCAGGTGCTAGTTGCTAACAAGTTGCTAAATAAGAACTTCAACTACAAGGGTCTGATTGTATGTGTCTGGCGAGTCAGACAACCATTCTAGTCCTAATAAAGCAATTTGTTAGTAACTGAAGCAAACAAACGTTTCCGAATTCACATTTGAGGTCTCACTCTGTGAGTGTGTCTAAAATGTATTTTAGTTTAAATTTGTATTAAATGCAATTAGCTGAACTTTAGTGCTTTTTAGTGCTTTTTTGACCCACTTAAGTAAGGACTTAATTACATTTTTATATGTAATTTAATAATTACTTCTGTTGTCTTTGAAATATTGTTAAAGTGTTCTGAATGTACTAATAACTAAGCATCTGGTAAACTAAAAATATACACTTTAATGTAATTTCTATTGAAACGTGTATGTCATGTTTTTAAATATATTTAAAATTTTACATTTGTAAAACGTTGAAATTTAGAACTTTTGAAATATATTAACTTTAAATGTGATATCAAATAACTACAGTTAAAATGATAATCGAGTGCTTTACATGTCTTTTGGTATGGTGGGAGCAAGTCACACATGTTCAAGTCACAAGTCTCAAGTCCCTACCATCAAGTGTCAAGCAAGTCTCAAGTCACAGAGCACACGAAACAAGCAAGTCAAGTCAAGTCAAGTCAAGTCAAGCCAAGTCAAGTTACAATACCAAATAAGTAGAGTTTATATTGGCCTTGACTTTATTTATTTTTCCCTCAGAAATTACTTTCTTAACTTTTTAGACTTTCTTAATTATTTATACCGTAATATTAATAATAATAATGATATAATTTGTTATAGTACATATTTATAAATGAGTCATAGAAGCATTAATTCAACTAATTCGTTCAAAACGGCTGATTCATTCTGGAACGAAGCAAGCGACTGAGTCACCGATATCCATTGCCAGTATTATGCATTTAGAAAATCTCCTTTTATGAATAATAGTCCATTTCGAAGTGTTTATATCCAAAAGAAACAATGCTAGGAGATTTTCTTTCACCTTCTGTATTTAGCGCTCACCATCACCACGATGTATGCTTTTTTGTGTGTGTGCTTGTGCAGCGTCACGTAAGACTGTTTTCCAAAGACGGCTCCTGTCTGTATACACGAAGTGGACTGTCTTTATCTTTATCTTCTTATTAAACGGTCTGTACACTTACAAAGTTCTCAATGCTTCGTTTTGCATGTAGGGACCCTCATTATGTTAGTGTGTTAGTGTGGGGCTATTTTGAGCCTTGTTAGTGGTATTAACTAGCAATTTTTTTTTACTTATTAAATGCCCCCATTACTAGCGTTATACGCTAAACAGTTTTTAGAGATAAAACTCTTTACATTCGATTATCATGAAAACAAATCTCAGAGAACGGTTGACTAGGTACCAATGTTTTATTAGACCAAAGGTTCATTTTGCGCCGGAGTTCTCCTTTAAGTGCTTTTTGTGCATTCACGCGTTTGACGCGAATTCGCGTCTGCTGCCCGAGTTGAAAAATCTGAACTTTGGCGTCAATTCGCGCCACGTTAACCAATCAGGAGCCTAGCTACTTGCTGCTGTCACGTGGTGAAGTATCTGGATGCTTCAATAAATTATGTTGTAACTAAAATTACTAAATGCCTGGTGTGGTTCTACAACAAAGCAAATATTTGATCACATAAAACTTGATTTCAATATATGAGACATTCATTTTGTATTTAATGCTATTTATTCCATATCTAGATTATATGAAATATTATAATGTAAAGACAACCAACATATATAGTGCATAAGTTCGTGTCTGGACAGTGTTGTGTGAGAGAGAGAAAATCACAGGACAGGTTAATCACTTTTTGAGGCCGGGTCCATTTATCATCAACACAAAAATAAATGACATATTAGGTGGGTGAGGGCGAGGGTGATCCTCGCTCCGATGCGGGACAACAGGTCATCAAACTGGGCGCGGGACAGGCGGAAGTACCGCTGAAAGCGGCCGTCATCCAGGCGCAGCTCCTGGAGCGAGCAAATGGTGAAACTCGCCAAACTGGGTTAGCCTCCAAAGGGTCTGGTGGACACAAATACGGCGACGATGATCCCTACGCCGCTGTTCTGCTCTCCAGAGCAAATACAGAGCGGTGAATCTCCCGATGAATGCTCGATCAAAATAAAAAAGATGGCCGCCAACGGGTTTCGAATCCGACGCGCGTCACGCGTGTAAATTTCGCTTCAAACTTTTGTTTTTACGCGCGTCAGTTTCACTTTTGACGCGCGAATTAACACAAAGTGGTCAAGCGTCAAACTAGACGCGGTAGACGCGAATTTGACGCGCTATTCGCGTCCGGTGTGAACGCACAGTTATGGACCAGACACCCCTGATATATATATCCAACGCTATCTCACGACCAATTCGTACGAATTCGTGCGAGTGATTAAAAGGTGGCTAATTCGTACTAATTCATACGACCTCACTCGTACGAATTCGTACGATTTGTCTAAACCCACGTGATGTGTAGGTTTAGGAGGGGGGGGGGGGGGGGGGGGTTGGGGGGTCAGGGGTAGGTCATTCGTACGAATTCATACGAATTTGGTAACTCGTAAAATATGTACGAATTAGCAAAAATTGTACGAATTTGTACGAGTGAGGTCGTATGAATTAGTACGAATTAGCCACCTCGTAAAATCCGTACGAATTGCCGTGAGATCGGGCTGATATATCATGACAACTCTAAGAAGATTTTTAGCATGGCAATGGATATGAAAATGGGGATGTATTTGGTCGTGGCAGAATAGATCTGCTACGCTGCTGATATTGCTGTTGCTGTTGATTATTGCTGTTGTTGCAGATTTCTGCTGCTGCAGAGCAAGTACAGGAACTTGCTACTGCCAATACAAACACCAATATGCTGCTGTGAGCAAGTAAGACATACTGCTGCTGCACAAATGGCATATATAAAACTACCCGTAACAAATCTATACAGGTGGAGCTGGGGACGGTGAGGAGTTTTATAGGAACTCTGAAGCGTGCTACAAACTGCTATAGTGAACGCTAACCAGCTATTTAAATGTTGAGCTGTAAGCTCATTAGCTTCACATGTGACAGGAACAAATCAGCTTGAGTCATGTAGTAAAATATGTTAACGTTAACGTCATCCGGTTGCAATCATGCACACTTCACAATGGTGGCTAGGCTGGGAGAATAACTAAGATCAGCAAACCAGCTTAGTCTTGTTTCAGATGGTTTTGTCAGAAGGGATATTGAATGGTAAATGGACTGCATTTATATAGCGCTTTCACAGACCCAATGGCCACCAAAGCACTTTACATTTTGCCTCACATTCACCCATTCACCCACTCATTCATACACCGAAGGCGGGGTCAGCCATGCATGGCGCCATCCAGCTCGTCGGGAGCAGCTTGGGTTACCAATTGTCTTGCTCATGGACACCTCAACACTTGGTCAGGTGGAACCGGGGATTGAACCACCAACCGTCTGGTTTGCAGACAACCTACATGAACCACTGAGCCACTGCCGCCCGCTGCTGTGGTTGAAAACTGCCACTCTAAAATCCCATTAGAGATTCCAGAGGAACCAAATCGCAAATTATTTTGCTACAACAAGCTGAACAGCACTGTCTTTACTACCAATAACTCTTTAATGTGAGTAACTATCTGAATTCTAGGATGATATCTTTGTTAGTTACCCACATACAAACATTGTATACAAATCCTCAAAAATACTCCTACATCAGTTTGAAACAGACATAATAGCCACAATCTTGCACAGACCGTCCTCAATATTTCGAAAGAAACAGATGCAGCCCTAAAAGAGGAGAACTGGCAATCTTGAGGCTCAGTTTTCACAGCTATCGATACAATATCCCATCTTCACCACAGGTTGTGGCATAATATTACCCAAATGTATGCAGAGTGTTCTTGATGCATGGAGATGCTTGTGGCACAGACGAGAAAGTAATTTCCAGCTCTAACAGGTATGACTGGCTCGGAGCCAAATGAGGACAGACGCTCACTCCCAGCAATCTGTGAACATGCAAGTGGAAGCGCAGGTAGATACTCATCACATTCTGCATAGGACACCCATTTCAGCACACATAGTATGACAAAGTCTCATCTGACCCTCTCTCAATGCTGGCTGACAAGGATTTCCTCAAGATGCTGCCTACACACTTGTGTGTGTGTGTGTGTGTGTGTGTGTGTGTGTGTGTGTGTGTGTGTGTGTGTGTGTGTGTGTGTGTGTGTGTGTGTGTGTGTGTGTGTGTGTGTGTGTGTGCGCGTGTGCGTGTGCGTGAAAGAAGCACTGAGACACTCTCCCTTTCTCTAGAAACAGGGATTCGGTTATGTGGTTGGGCGAAGGAAAGAATAAGATCTTGGTGTGTGAAGAAACCCTGCCAAGGTGTGAAAGGGCTGGCCCAGAAATGGCCATTATGTCTTTGTGTCTCATATTTTCGACATTTGTCAAAATTCTGACTTATATCCCCCAATTAGTATCTCATAATTTTGGCATAATTTATGACATATGACATCTCATCATTTAACTTTTTATAGCCTATCATAATTTTGACATCCCATAATTATGACTGTACTAGTATCCATTATTTTGGAATACAGTGTCATAACTGACATAAGAGAGCCTTCACATGCTATCAGAAATGTCCTACTTCCCACTACTGAAGTCGTGATTACGAGATTGTCGCATTCGAGAGCTTTATTGTCATAAAGAACTGGAATCACTGGAAGACACCAGGTTTAATCTTGCCCATTTATTGGGAAACTCTTATTAAAGCCAAAATTATATTTAGCGTCTCATTCATTGACAACCATTTAAACATTCACCGCGCTATCTAGATCATCAGCTTGCAGATGAATTCGGTCAAATGCAGGCTAAACATATGTATAAAACATACAATACTCTTCAAATGGTCATTCAGATATCTAAAATACACTATTTTAACGACAAGACAAGGTGATGTTGCTGTTGTGGAAAAAAACTAGTAGAGAATAGCAGTCACAGCAGCGATCGTTCTCTTCTCCGTCATGTTTAAATTTGATGGCACTCCCAACTCTGGAACTTGGATATCAAAATTATTCCTTTTGAGAGGGCATTCAAGTCCAATTTGAACTGTTTTGCTTTTGTTTAGTTATTGAAAGGAAAGCGCACAGCAAATATGTACTTGTGCATCTAAACACCGCTCTCAGCAGTGTGGACTAAAGTGTGTTTGCTAACAGTATACTGCTGGTCACATATTTTGAAGTTCTAAGCGAAAAACGAAAAAGAACTTCGCAGTGAGTATTTTGAGACCTTTAGTGGCTATATCTACGTCTATGAAATATGACACCTTACACAGCATTCCCCCCTCCATCCCCAGCTCCTCCTCTCGTCCACAGTCAGGATTTGGCCTTCGGATATTCCAAATCAGATTGTCATTTATCTTGATTTATGTTGTCACATTCAATTAATGTCATTAAGAACATTAATGAAATCTGCAATAAATGTATGCTGGTTCTGTTCTGTTCTGCGCTTCCTGCTCTTATCATGCTAGGCTGCATGGATGCACAGGGAGTTCTTGCCAAGAACAGAACCATACCGCCAATCCTAACTGTATGCTAATTGTTAATCATCTTTGACGTTAGTGGTTCTGACAGAAATGCACACACTCTTCTCTCTTTCCCTAGAATCAGGGATTAGGTTATGTGGTTGGGCGAAGGAAGGAATGAGATCTTGTGGTGTGTGGAAGAAGCTTGCCCAGGGGTGAAAGGGCTGGCCCATGAAGGGCCATCACATATATATACATTTCTTTTTCCACCTCTAAATCCATTAGTAACACCATTTCCTCCGCCAGCACTGTGCTCCCCTTGATAGCATCCGCCATCTATTTTATTTTATTCTTATTTTCAATTTTGCGGATGGGAAAGGTCAGGATTAGTTATCGACAGGTGCTCAGTGAACAGCGGCAGAAACACAGGATGGGGCGCCTTAAACCCATTTTCATCACCGCTGGCCAGGAAGGTACGTGGATGTGTCTGGAAGCTTGAAGTTAAGCTGTGGTGGGTATAAAGTCACACGTCGTTTCTTGTGTCCGTCCATCTAGATTGGACTCCCTTCACATTATCACATTAAGTGTTGCTGAGTTGCAATAAATGGTGACAAACTGATAACAAAAATATTTCACAATCCCTTCTAACATCTGTTGTAGAAGACGTATTGTTGGAAGGTGTTTTTGTTTTATTATGCATTGCCACTTTTCACTGTGGTACATACTAATGAATGAATGCAGAAGAATACTGTACATTCTGCACTTGAATTGTTTTTTTATTTTTACATGAAATATTTTATTTATTTAGCTTAATTTTTTTCACTTTCTTTGCAGCTATGTATGCTATGGAAGTAAAAATAGAAAGGTAAGTGTGAGCATAAACTAAGATAAACAATGTCCAATTATGATATATGAAGTCACGGTTTCAATTATAAAAGTAAATTATAAAAAAATTAAGTCGCAATTACACTTTTATTATATTTGTAACTTCCATCATATTGTCACATGTGCACTCTAGACTACATTTCCCAGCATCCCTCCTGGTTCTCACCTGCACTCATTCAGCCATCACCCACACCTGACACCAATCACTATCCTATAAGAGCACACTCTTCATATTCAGTTATTGTCTGATCTATGACAAGATCTGCAAACTACTCACCTTAATGCTTACCACCAATGTTTCTCCTAGGTCCACTATTCCCCAACGACATTCTTCTCTACCAGTAAGCCACTTCCCATACCTGTATACTCAATTGTTTGGACCATCCCTGGAAGGTCCAACAGTAAAGTGAAAGTAAAAATGATGTAAAAGCCAAGTATAGTAACCCATACTGGAAATGTATCCTCTACATTTGATTTAACCCATCCAAGTTGGTGCACACACATTAGGAGCAGTGAGTAGTGAACCCACACACACACTGCAAACTGTGGACACACACCCCCGGATCAGTGTGCAGCCATTTTGCTGTGGCGCCTGGGGAGCAATTGGGGGTTAGGAGCCTCGCTCAAGGGCATCTCAATCATTTCCTGCTGGTATTGAGATTCGAACCCGCAAACTTCGGGCTACCAGTCTGACTCGTTAGGCCACGACTGCCCGACTGACTCTGGTTATTGATTTGTTCTATTTTAAAACCTAGAAATAACTATTAATCACCTGCTTTACCATTTCCTGCAACGCTGCAATAAACCTGTATTGTCATCTCGCCATATTGCTGTCTCCAAGCCTGGTATTTCCCGACACATATGTAGCACCCTTTGTTTATTTTGTACGGTTTAAAATATCAAATTGAAAGAAAAAAACAATAGTTACGACAAATGTGATATTAAGGGCCGTTCACACCCAGAACAATAACTATGATGATGGTTATGACCATAAAGTTAATAATCATTCTAATTCTGTGAGAATAGGAAAGTCCATACCACAGCTAAAATGATAACAACACAAAGGAACTCTGTATTTTTGGAATTAGTTTCAGAACATTTTTCTTTGTTCGGCTGATGAAAAATAAACGCATTGACAGTCGATCAGAATCCGAGGGAAGCCCATTTATACCACATAAGAAAAAAAAATATCATGCTTTGGTAAATCTTATGAC
This sequence comes from Rhinichthys klamathensis goyatoka, assembly GCF_029890125.1. Lineage (NCBI taxonomy): Eukaryota > Metazoa > Chordata > Actinopteri > Cypriniformes > Leuciscidae > Rhinichthys > Rhinichthys klamathensis. Next base: position 14,648 of record NW_026607050.1, read on the forward strand.
ATGAATGAGTCTATTACAATCATGCAATAAATCAAAATTATGAGATAAAAAACGAAATCATCTGATAAACCCTACATAATTATATCTATGCATTATGACATTAAAAGGCAACATTTGTTATGTTATGACTTTACAAATATGATTGTATCTTATATTTTCGGAAACACTTTATTTTGATGGTCCCTTTTAAACATTCTGTTGACTTTAAGTAAGTTTGCCACTACATGTCAACTAGCAGTCATTAGAGTATTAGTAAGCTGTCTGCTTAATCTCTGCTAACTCTTTATTGTGATGGTCCTCCAACAGACATTCTACTGACTATAAGTAACTTTGCAACTACATCATGTCAACTTATTCTAACCCTACCAGTCTAGTACTCTACAAACACTCTAATGAGAGTTAGTAAACATGTAGGTGCAACATTAAATGGACCATCAAAATAAAGTGAAACCATATTTTCTATTAATGTCATAATTTAGACTTATAATTATGACTTAGTATCTTCAAAATTGTTAATGTCATAATTATGACTTTCATGTCTTAATTATGGTTTACCAAAGCATATTTAAACCTTTTCTTTAATTGCAGCGGCTATCTACCGACTAAAGAGTTTAATCATTTAAAAGGGCAGTTTTAAATAATAAACTGAACATTATCTTCAGTTAGTATAGATGCTAATAAAATTATCGTTATTTGCAATGATTCTTGGTGTGAACGGGCCTTTAATGGCTACATTTAAAGTTTATAGTCTTTCCGAAAAGGTCGCCAAATCAGTAGCCAGTACAAACATTCAGTTTACAGAGATGTCTGAACACGATAAATAAATGTGCTACTTCAAATGCAAGTGAATTACAAATTTCATATAGGTGAGGATGATTGTGTGAAAATTGTTCAGATACAAGAATATAACAACTCATATTCGCTCTGCTTTGTCATTATTAAGACTCCCATATCTTCCATATCCATGTGTTTCAACCCCCACGTGCAATAAAACCTTAGTCTATCTCTCTCACAAACACTGCCACACAAACACATGATAAAATGATGATAGAGGAGCAGTGTCCTGCTGGTCATTCATCTTGATCTCCCTTCCCCCCCTTCTGCAGTGATTCCAGCCAGCCAAAGGCATGAGTTATGTTATGTCAACCCTTGACCAAAGCCCAAACCCCCCGAACTGGTTTCATATGTGGGCTCAGCTCAGGTGTTAATCCCCTGGCTCAGGTCCAGTTAAAGGTGAGAAAGCAAGGCTTGATAAATTTACTCTTTTTGGAGCCATCTTACTGCCTCCATAGAATGTGGATTCAGTAGCCTATGCTCTTTCCACATTTCTGCTGTATTTCAGATTAGGTAGCATGTCTGGATTTTAATTGATCATACATTTTAATAAGTTATTATAGATGATTTTAGTTTATTAAAATGTATTGTTGTTGTTAATAGCACCAGTGTTGGTTTAGTATTATTTATACATTATTATAGTTTAATTTAAATAATTTAAAGTCCCCCTGTAGTCAATAATTGTATCCCTTAAAACTCACCTTTGATCACCAAAATGACATATTTAAAAGATTTTTCCTTGAAAAAAAATTCTTCATGCCTTAAAATAGCTTGAATGTAACTCTACACCCTTGCCTCATTTAGTATGTGGTTCTATGAATATGCAAATTAGCCCCGCCTCCACTCACTCACACCAGCTCAGAGATTCACTCGTTGACGATCACACGTTGACGTGATTGGTTACAAGGTAGTTTGTGACGTCAGAAACACCAGCGATTTCAAACCGTGTTTTTGAGACTGTCTTTGGTTCACTGCAGTTTTAAGGAGAAAATACTCAGCAATGGTGTTGACTTATGAATTTACACATGGTTTGTCTTAAGGCACATTAAAAACACCACATAGACATATAAACAACATTAAACGCTTGATTTACACCACAGGGGGATTTTTTTTTTTTAGGTTTCATTAACGTTTAAGCTTTAGGTCAGTTTTTGTTTTTATTTCCATTTTGAAATTTTCCCGTTTTCATCTAATTGATACATGAGGCTGTAAAGAAGCACAAAGAATCACAAAAACAGTCTTTAACCATCAATCCAATAAGGGAACGTGCTGGAGATAACCAGGGTAAAACTCACAACCAAACATTACCCAGAACAGAGTCTAATGACTTAAATACTCAGACAGAGAATTTAAGGTAAAACGGAACAGATGTAGAGCTAATTAACAACCAAGGGTTGTGTTCGAAATCGTCCCCTATACACTCATTCACTATTCCCTACATTACTCTACTAATATACGTAGTTCACTTGAAGGAGTGAATGAAAACGAGTGAGTGTATTCATACACTTGAGTGTGCCGGAAGGGCTGCCGCTTTTGCATATTTGTGCTTGCTGTTTAATAATCACTTGAAACTTAGCAAACTGGCAAGGCAAGGCAAGGCAAGGCAAGTTTATTTATATAGCACATTTCATACACAATGGTAATTCAAAGTGCTTTACATAGGAGAAAATAAAATAATCAAAACAAATAAGAATAATTAAAACAGTTTAGAATAAAGAATAAAATAAAGTACAGTAAAAACAGTCGGACGAACAGTGGCACAGTGCTCATTCAGTAAATGCATAGCTAAACAGATGTGTTTTGAGTCTGGATTTGAATGTAACTACTGTAGGGGCACATCTGATCTCTCCTGGAAGCTGGTTCCAGAAGAGTTCCAGAAGAGTATTCATTACTACTGGTATTGGCAGCACCAGTAGTAATGAAAAGATCTATCTTGAACTCTGCCATGGAAACTAGCATCTATAAACCGTAATTAAACCATTTAATAATCAATTTAAAAGGAATTTATACCTGTATGATATTACACTGTTAACCACATTGGACCAGCGGTTTGGAAAATGGATGGATGATTTGATTCAGCTGCGAGTGCCATCTTATTGCGAGAAGCGGGAATTCATTCGGCGCGAGCATCACAGTGCATTATGGGTATTCTCTAGCCGTTGAGCGTACACCGGTTGTACACTAGTTATTGCGGTGCATTGTGGGATTGAATGAGTGGAGTGCACTCAATAAACGTCCACTGTGGTTTTGGACACCACTACAAATGGCCATCTCGTCAAATAGTGCCCAATTTAAGGGTATAGAGGGCGATTTCAGACACAGCCTAAAGGCCTGTTCACACCGGGCCGAATTTCGCGCGCGATATTCGCCGACGTTTAACGCCTCGTGACTAAACAAAGGGCGCCAATGTGAGTGTGCACACCGACGCGAAAAACGCCACACGTAAAAGCGTAATTTTTTTTAAAACGCCTCAGGTTCGTTTTTTTAGTTTGACGCACCGCGTCAAAAACTATCCGGCCAATGAGATTGGCGCTTTTGCTCACGTGTCTGGAGCTTCTGAAGTTACAGTAAAACACAACTTGGGGGCGCTCAAACACAAAACGGTCTTGCCGAGCACACATACGTAACGGCGAAGAAGATATACGCCAAGTAGCGTCTACACTGCCGGGAAGAAATAAGACGAGGAAGATGCAAGGCAAGATGAATGTAGAGCTGCTGGTCTCGTTGCTGTCGGAACATAAAGAACTATATGAAAAACGCGACAGCGACTACATCTAAATCTTAATAAAAGAGAATGTTATGGAGTGGTATTGCAGAGCAAATGGGCGCCATCTAATGTCAGGGAATGAATTTGCATGTCCACTCGGCTCATCGTCAGCGAAAATCGCTTGGGTGTGAACACAAAAAAACGCGTTGAAAAACGCTGGCGAATAACGCACGCCGATATTCGTCCCGGTGTGTACGAGCCTTAAGTATGAACACACACAGGCAGGCAGACAGGGAAACCCAATGACTCAATGACCATAAAACAGAACATACACGTTACACTAATATTTATATTTTATTTTCGCTTTATTTCAAATAACAAGAATGTGCTTAATAGTTTTAGGTTTTTAGTGACTGTAACAAACCCTGATCAGGACAGGCAATAAAGATATTTTTATCTCCTTATGACACATTCAGAGCTTTGTTTTAAATTAGGATACATTTAAACCATGCAAAATTGCATTGTGAGTCATGCTATTCAAAAATGATTCGCTGACATTGATCAATGGCTGAGTTTACAGACTGTGTGAATAATCTAGAAAAGTTCTCTAAAGGGTTTCAACCATTTCAAGCCTCCATTTAAATATTGTTCGTATTCCTGTGCTTAAAAGTTTTACCCACAGAACTTACAAATGCGGAAATATTTCAAACCACATTATTTCAGCTTTTAGATTAAACTAAATCTCATTTTTGTACAAGGAATCTTAATGAAACCCAGAATAACAGAAATCATTTCAACACCTACAGTTGTTTTGTTAAGCTTGTGGGCTACATTTCAGAGTGATAATATGCTATATTATTCACCCATCACTCCAATTGGTTTCTATATGACATATGGTCAGATGGATGACTGTGCTATATCTTAGACTGGCATAATATTTACAGCTTTTTTGGTAAAACTTTTTGTTTTACATTGTCCTGTTCCCCATGTACATACAGTACTATGCACTTATAAAGTGCAATAACTGGTATAGGTACTAACCCTGAACCTACCCCTAAACCTAACCACCCATAGTTACCTTATATTACCCAGTACTTTCTTAGGTAAGTACACTGTAAGTACACATAAGTTGCGCGTACTGTAAAATAAAGCGCCACTGCAATAACTATAAATTATGCATAATTACAGGTAGATGACCCTTAACACACCCTAATCCTAACCTTAACCCTATAGTAAGTACATGTAGTTAGTTATTATTACTCAGTAGGCTACTTAAATGTATAATTACACTTTAACACGACACCTTAAAATAAAGTGCAACCGCTTGAATTTTTTCTTTTTAATGTATAGTGCTGTTTGAATCTTTTGATAGCACCAACATTATGCATAGATTTGCAATAAGAACTAGTTATTTGATCCATGCAAGACAGAAATGGACATTTTTGGTCTAATTTAGCAAAAATGTCAATTTCAGCCCTGCATAATTCAAATAACTAGTTCTAATTTTGTTAGATTTGTTAGAACTACTTCTAATTTTGTTAACTCTACACTTTTTACTTTTGTTGACTGTAATAGGGCGAAAAATTAACTTCCAATAAAGCGTAACGTGGTTGATAAGTAGGGAGGGTTGAACTGAATATCATTCGAGTCCAGCCATCATTTGGAAAATGAAATAGGACGGGACAAAGAAAGCCAAAAGGCTATTTAAAGTGCAATAATTCATTTTCTCTCTCTCTTAATCCATCTCTCAAGGGGAATGGGCCTGCCTTCACATACCTAAGGCTACCAATCTGTTTCCTCTCTCCCCTCATGTTTTAAAGCCATCCAAAGACAGGGAGGACACCGCACTTTCTGTTCCAACAGATTTCAGCGCACAGTTGAATTACGAGACATGTTCCAAGTTCCTAGTTTGTGTTGTGAAAACACAAATCTGTTCATTTGGAACAGCTTTTATAATTGGACAGCAGATCTAATTGTGTATGTAAGTGTCATGTGGCGGCCTATAAAGCCTTGGAGTCAATAAAGCCTCATGATCCCAGTGTTATGTTCCTAGTACTCGGTTTTCCACAAAGGTATTCGCATAATTTACACATCATGCCTTGAATTACTCCAGTATCAAATTTCCGCTTATTCATCAAATGGTTTATCCACACAAATATAATCATATTACCCAAGTTATTTTCAAACAGGATTTTAAATCCTGTTGTTGTCGAGTGGATCTTAGTTATGGTTTCGCCTTCCATAGACTCAGAAAAGAACCCGGCAGCATTACCAGACCCAGTAGAAAGCGACCCGTTCAAGTTCACCACTTAATTGGCATGATCGCGTGATAAATTGCTGCCATTTGGGGCTTATCTGCATGCTTCAGCAGTTTTTTATAGGTATTGTAAAGCTCTCCAGTTTCAGCCTCGTCTCTCTGTCATGAAGTGGAAACGGACCCACAAATGTTAAATATGTACAATTGGGTCAGTAATGAGTTTAATAAGTTCTAAATGAGTGCTGGGTTAGAATGAGTCTGAAAATCCCTCATCCTTTGAGGGGCCGCCAGTGGAACACATTATCTGTTGAAGGCTGAAATGGGCTTTAGAAGTTTTACACTGCTATTTCCCAGCAGCCCTTCTATCCTTGGCTGACTGCAAATGCGGTGTTGTTTCATTTTTCTCAAATGCATGTTCTTTCATTGCTTTCATAGCTAGCCCCACCCCCCACACACACACACACACACACAGACTAGTTATAAATTCACATTCCCTGATTTGCAAGTGGAAGACCTGCAAGGTTCAAGCTTAAAAGGTTGATTATCACTTGTAAACATCTTTGTAAACAAGTGATTTATTTTCACTTTGCTCTATACTGTATGCATGCAGATTCTATAAAAGTCTGAGAACATATTTAAAATCTGGGATTCAAAATGTTACATACACTTCATGTATACAGAGCCCATGCCAATAGACCTTATTCACAGAAGTGCCATCTTTTTTAACGGGAATGCGAGGCTGTAAGGGATAGACGTCTCTTCAGTGGGTTGAACTATTATTTAATGTGTTTTTGAATTGTTCAGCTGACGAAACACTGCGAAATTTTTTTCCAAAAGAAACTTCAGTAAGCAAAAAAAAAATATGAGCTGTGGAATATTGAGTGCTTTAGGAGCTTTATACAGCTTTTTACCAGGGATGTAGTGGAGGCTAAACGCACGTAAACGCCGTTTACGCACCTCCCAATATTCGGAAATAGCGTTTACCCACCTCCAAAGTGCGTTTATCCACCTCTAAATTGCGTGTATCCACCTCTAAATAGCTATAAATTAAGCTTATGTCGTTTTAGTTTCATATTGTTCATTATTAGTTTCATAGGTTGTTAAACCTAAGACGAACTCTTTCATATTGCGCTGCATTACTGTCAGTGTTGTTGACTATTACCAGAGACTATTTATATAGAGACATGCCACTTACTCAATCCTCAATACAACTATATAGGGAAAACCCGTAACGCCAAAGATGGCGGTTGTATGCACATGTCCCGCCCCTCCCGCTGGAAAGCCAATCGTCTGCCTTTAACAGTCAAGCCGGGAAACATTTAAGCCTATCGTCTGGTTCCACTGACGCATGCGCACAGTTGAGGTTTGCGACAGTGGAAAATACGTTACTGTTTGAAAAGGCGGCAGATTTGATATGCAGTGTATGTGTGCGTTGTGTAAATATCAGACATCCCCAAGTGTCTACCGCATATTTATAGCGGCTCCCTGATGCCCAAAATTAGTTCAAATCTCCCGGAAACTAGAGCGAGCGAGCGAGAGCTCACACATACTGTGTTTCAAACCGTGCAGCGCGCGCACGTCAGAGGGAGAGAACCCTTGCGCATGCGTAGTAAAGTATAACCTGTGGGGGAAAAGGCGTTTTAAATCTTATTTTGGGGCAAAGTCATCAAACTTTTTCAGCGATGCTTATCATATTTTACTGCTGTTTCTATACATGCAGTTTTTATGTCCCGGTGACCAGTGAAAGTGCAGTTCTGACTCTCTGCCCATTCATTTAGATAGGAGCCTGGTCTTGTTAGTCCGAAATAGCTGCCCGGAGGCGTTGCCAAGATGGCGGCCAAGTGGCACGACTTGCCTAAAAGGACTTTGCTATTACTGACGGTCGGTGAGGTTGCGCTGTTGACGCTCGCGCAGCCTCTCGAGCAGAAATCTACACAAATGAGCGTGCACACACACTCAGTTAACGACATACTGAATATAAATGTGGAGTTTTTATATTATTAACATATGTTAAGCAACCTCAATTATTTTTCCTGAACACCATCACGATTGAAAATGTGACATTGATTTCCTACAACAGTTCAATAAACAGTTAAAATTAAGTCACTTACATTTTAGATGCAATATTGGCTGTTTTTTGTTCTGTTTCAGCAGCGAAAATAGTTCCAAACAAAAATCACAGCAGAACCACGCATCTCACAGGAACACTCACTGTTTTCATTACTGAATGATTCAGCATTTTGAACGAATCGATTGAGTCAAAGATTCAATGACCCATTCATAAACATCTGTCTCATTCTTGAATGAATCAGCCGTTTGAACAAATCGTTTGAATGAATGAATCAATGACTCACTCATAATGATGGTCGCCTGCCGCCACCTACTGGCGGTTTAGTGTTATGTTTAAAAGTAGATCATTCTTTCCAACGTTTCTTATTTGTAACTTTAAATCAAGTTCATAACATTATTTTATGCAATTGTAATTTTTCAGTGACCCCCTATATTTAAATCGGCATATTACAATATGGCGATTTAAATATCACTGATGAGAATATTGTTTCAGAATAAATTAATAAAAAAAATAAAAAAATCCGGACGAGAAACTTTTTTACTCGGACAAGTGATCACTTCATTCGAATGACAGATTTACTTGTCCAAAGGACAAGCGTATGAAAAGGCTTAATTTCGAGCCCTGCCTATAGCAATGTCATCAGGATACACATACACCGGTAGGCAGTGGCCCACCTTACCGGGTGACCACGTCGTGGTCCACCAGAATTTATAGTTTACCCACCTCTTTTTTTACCACTACACCTCTGTTTACAACGGATGCCATTGAAAACACGGTAAGTCTGTCTATCCCTCCAACGCTATCTCACGACCAATTCGTACGAGGTGGCTAATTCCTTTCCTAATTTGTCTAAACCCCAGTGATGGGTAGGTTTAGGGGCGGGGTCAGGGTTAGGTCATTTGTATGAATTCATACGTATTGGGCAACTCGTAAAATATGTACGATTCAGCAAAAATCGTACGAATTCGTTCTTGGAGGTCGTATGAACTCGTACGAATTAGTCACCTCGTAAAATACGTACTAATTGTCGTGAGATCGGGTTGATCCCTGACGGTGCGGAACCACTTGTCCGTCCGACACTTCTGTTGCGCCGCACTCCACTTTATTCCTATGGGTGACGTCAAGTGACTTTAACGCGCCCGCAAAGCATCCCGGGAAGGCGCGTCAAAAAGCTGGCCGATGCCCATTTTTATGCAAATGAATCCGTTGAACGCGACGCGACTATCCAATAGAAGTAGAGCACATGGAGACTGGGGTAAGTCTCTCGTGGGTCCCATTTGTTCTAGACGTCCTACTACAAAAACCACGCACATAGCGGTAAACTTGAGGAACGCCCATCAACATACAAATTAGGGGAGGCGTGGCAACACCACGCTTCAATAGTGTCGCAAAAGTGGATCCGTACCGTCCAAGGGGGTAATCCACCAGCCGGAAACTGAAGTCTCCCCGGGGGCCGCCATTGGCTAGCAAGCCTTCACCTGCTGTTAGCATTCCATTGACTCCCATTCATTTTGGCGTCACTTTGACAGCGAATAACTTTACATCGGAGGCGTTTAAAGACTCCATTTGTCCATTGTTTAATTCTAAAGAAACACTACAATGTATAAAAGGCTCCATTACCTTGTATCTTACGTTATGGCCCCGTAGAAGCAGTTTTTTTGTAAAAAATAGGCTAACGATTGCGTCTTAACCACGCAACTCTCTGTCGCACAGTAGAGAAATGACCGTACAGACAGGAGGAGAAGCTTGCGGGCAATCAGGTGGACATAAAGTCAAGGGAGAAGCCCATAGAGAGTCATAAAGTTGCTCCTGCTGCGAGCTCATGGACAACTAATACTCACGATCTCTGGCTCTGCAAGATTTGGAAGGGAATGATTCAGATTCCTCTTGGAACAGCTACTAGAAGACGTACAACTGTCAGACAGGTTGCTCACGTCACATGAGTGAGTGCTTCTAATTGACTTCACTTTTCTCCGTTGAAGTCTATGGGGTCGCTGTGTCCATTTCTTTTACTGTCTATGGTACCGTCACCGCTTAGCTTTGAAACCTGTCATGCGGCGCTGCTCTGAATAAGGTCTATAACAACAAACCTAACTGGTCCTTTCATGTCATGTGACTTAAAGGGATAGTTCAACCTAAAGGAAAATGAGTAAATTATACAAAGGGAGACAAGCTAGATAGATGTTCGTGTTAGTTTTTCTACTCAACTTTTAAATCAAATTTTAATATTTATAATTTGTAAGGATTATTATTATTATTAAAAGTAGGCTACTAGTATTTAATTAGATTATCACCACACCTTTAACATTGACAACATCAAACAATTAACAGAAAGAACTGATGACTTAAATACAGAGAAGGAATGATCAACAGAACAAGAGACTTAACGAAAAGGAAAAATGGTGTCAGGAAAAACTAAACAGACCATGACCATGAAACTAAACAGAACAAGATACAGAAAATAAACATGACATAATCGTGAAAACTTTTCGTGAAATCGTTTTTTGCTCATCATTTGAATTTCCTATTGCATTGTGTTTTAGGGTTAAAGAAACCGTCCGTAAACTTAATGAATAATGTCCTGGCAAAAACGTACCTGTATTTTTTCCATTTTTTTTCTACAGATTTTCTTATATACATTTTTGTGCTGTCAATCGATTATTTTTTTTCTGTAATTAATCATGATTAAGCTCACCTAACATTAAAGTTTTTAATATTTACAGTATATTTTAAATATTTGTTAAATTGCATCTTTTTACTGTACTATGGATTAAGGCCAGTATCACTAATACTAATACTGATGTGTCTATTAAATGGATTTTAGACATTAATTAGCCATTCAACATTACAGTATAGTTGAAAACTATCATTTTGACATTTAATAGTTTAAAAAATAAAAATAAAACAATGTTTAATTTAAGTAAACTTAAAACAGTCTTCACATAAACCCATTGTAATAAATGCCACATTTAGCTGTGCCTTAACATATCAGTCGGGTCAGTTCAGAATTGTAGCTGTTCTGCTAAAATGCACAAAAAAGTTATTGTTTTTGTTGTTTTTGATCTTGTAAACAGCGCTTTAAGATTTTCAGGTAGGTCTAACAGGTACAGAAATTGAATAATTTCTTGAATGATTTCTGTATCTGTGCAGTTAATAAGCACTGTATAAATTATAGGCAAAATTTCTCTTTGTCTTTTGTTCTTTGATTTACATTAATGACACACAGCAGAAGGTTTTTAGTGTTTTGATCGATTGGATCAAGTAGATGAGAGAGACACATACCCGTTTACACTTGGTGTTTAAATCCATCTCGTTTCTCCCCTTTCGACCACTTCTGTCCTGGTTTCTTCAAGAGGAGGCTCAATGGGCGGGTACTTGAGGTGCATATTTTTTTATTATTTTTCTGTTGTTGTTGAATATCACATTTGATATATCAAGCTTTCTTGGCTCATGTAGTATGATATAGTGAAAATATGGAGCTCATTAGAGGACAAAAAGTTTTTTCAGAGCCCCAAAATGAGCAAAAATATGCAATTTAGTGTTCTTGCTGATATTTATATGGACAAAAAGTAAGAATAAATTATGATAGCTTGTAATGTAAATCAATGAGATATTTATAACAGTATAAAGTATGGCATAATATTATAAGTATAAAAGTATAAGCAGACTACTTATATAAAATGCATATAAATATCAGTCGTCACTCTCCCAATAATATGTCTTAGCAAAATGATATTGAAATACATAGTTTTATGATCAAATCTATACAATACAATGATGATTAAGAGATACAAATAAATGTTCCTCAAAAGCCTGATGTATTGAGAAAAAAAAAAGATTCATTGATATAATCAAGTAAACCAAAGTCGCTTCAGGCCAGTAAGTTTTCATCTTGAAATAGTATTAACGATATTATAAACAATAAAAAAAAGTAATTCTTATGTTTACTTAGGCTTATTTACTTAAGTCAGTAAATATTTCACAGCAAAAAGACACATGTACCACATTTTCAGAATGATACAAAAGGCTTTTTATTTGCCGAAAAACAATAAACTATCAATCAGACGACAAATGGAATGTAGCTTGTGTACAACATATTTTACAGCAACGTTTTGATCACATTGTTAATTTAAAAGGCCTTAGAAATTTGTGTAACAAATATGATACTTTACAGGGTTAAATAGGAGGTTAATTTGGACAAACTCAGTCACGCACCTCTTCTACAGTATAGAGAGAGCCCCTTTTGATGTATAAATCCATTTGTGTGCCTCTTGACTTTTAACATTGATTGACCAGTCACTTAACACAGGTCAGTAACCTCACACCTTAAGCACTTAACCTCATCACCTCAAGTGACCTCAACAAACCCCAAGTCACTGACCTTAGCTTTGTTGTGTCTCACACTTTTAGAGAAAACAAACAAATGCATATTGGCCTATGCAGACACACATACACACACACATGCTCTCCACTATACATTCTCACCCTCCTTGCATGTCCTCACTCCCCAAAGCCTGCAAGATTTATTGCCTTTTAAATGAGCTGCCATTGAATTAAACAACAATGCTGAGAAAATGCTAGTTGGCATCCTTCACCTGGCCTGCGTTCTGCTTAAAATAGCTGGTGATAATTGTAACGACCCAGTCGTCCTCTGCCCGCCCATTGCAAAGGCACAGAGGGTCTCACGTGCGCTTGGTGTGTGAGTGTGTTTGCCGGTTGTTCCTGACACCTCCTTGGCAGGGATTCCGGCTGAAGAGGACGAGATGGATGCTGTTTACTAAGAACGCAGTCGTCTTTCAGCACACTTCTTATAAGAGCAGATGCTTAATGTTGTGTGTGTTTTTAAACTGCATCCAAAATGTCAATGAGTGAGACAGACAAACAAAATCTGAGCTGAAGTCAACATGAAAGAACACCTGCAACCCATTTCAATTCTGTAATGTGACCTATTTCCATATGAAACGGACAAAGATTGTCCTGTTCTAATTTGTTTCTATCGGAAATTGATTGAATAGTGAAAACTGGACGTTCCATACACCTGTCAGAAGTTAGTTTCTTTGTGTTCTAGTTTTGTTTGTTCCTGTTTTCCTGTTCCAAGGCATTGTTAGTTTCCTAATCTACTGATTATGCCCTGGTTTGTTTCCAAATTACCCATTAGTTTCAACTGTATTTGATTTCCTTAGTTTTCTCCCTGTATTCATAGCCCTGTGTTTCCTTTGCTCATTGTCAGTTCTTGGCTACACTTATGTGCTTTGTGTTGGAAAGTTTTGCTCCTGAAATCTGCATTCATTTTGAATTCCCCTTCGTCTTTGTGCAATCGATTTAGCCACCGTTAAAGAAGAACTGACCCAAGAAAGGATTTAAAAGAATAAGGAAATATGGATTTATTGGTTGTCCGATTGGTCTGCTTAAAGCAGAAAAATCTAGCCCTTGAATTGCTGTTGAGTTGGGGATCGTCATGTAGTACCTAGAAACCTATATAAATGTAACAAAGTATTATTAAATTATTATTATTACCTCATGGCAAAGAACTCACTAAGGACTCACTAATTCTCACTGAGAATTAGAATTGTTGCTCTCCACAAAGTTGACCTAGGCTATAAGAAGACTGGTAACACCCTGAAACTGAGTTACAGTACAGGCCAGGGTCATACAGAGGTTTTCCAAGACGGGTTCCACTCGGAACAGGTCTCGCGAGGGTCAATCAAATAAGTTGAGTCCTTGTGCTGTGCGTCAGGTGCAGAAGCTGGCTTAAAAAAAAACAGACGCATGAGTGCTGCCAGCATTGCTTTAGAGGTTGCAGAAGCGGAAGGTCAGCTTGTCAGTGCTCAGACCATACGCCACGCACTGCAGCAAGTCAGTTTGCATGGCCGTCGTCCCAGAAGGAAGCCTCTTCTGAAGCTGGCTCACAAGAAAGCCCGCAAACCAACCCGATCACACTAAATGCGTCTCTATAGCACGCAGTGTGTTTATCGTGTAATTTATACGCGAAAAGAGTTTTTACGTGCATAGGATACGCATGGGTTGGTTAGGGTAGGTTTAGTAGTGGTGTGGGGTGCGTGTGTATTATACGTTTGAGTAGAATTAGTGGTGTGGGGTGCGTGTGTATTATACGTTTTGAGTAGAATTAGTGGTGTCGGGTGCGTGTATTACACGCAAATGAACTGCGTATCAAATGCACGCGAAAACTGCGTATCATATGCACGTAAAAAACTCATTTTCGCGTATAAATTGCACAATATTACCAGCCCGTTCTCATCCTTTGGCGTCATACATGTGACGCTTTGTACATTTCGTCGAAATCTTACGCACATGGCATCCTTTAGCATCAATATGAGACGCAGAACCCAAGGCGTCATACAGGTGATGCTCGTCTAAATCCGACGCACATGGCATCGTTTAGCGTCAATACGAGACGCAGATCCCAAGGCGTCATAACCGTACCCTACCCCAGACCTAAACCTACCCATAACAGTGCGTGTTATATTGACGCTAAAGGATGCCATGTGCGTAAGATTTTCGACGAAATGTCATATGGCGTCACCTATATGACGCCAAAGGATGAGAATGCGTTGAAATTACACAAGAGCGTGCTATAGAGACGCATTTACGTGAGAACAGGCTGCGCAAACAGTTTGCTAAAAGCAACCTGTCCAAGAGTATGACTTCCTGGAACCATGTCCTGTGATCTGATGAGACTAAGATAAACTTGTTTGGCTCAGATGGTGTCCAGTATGTGTGGCGACGCCCTGGTAAGGAGTACCAAGAAAATTGTGTCTTGCCTACAGTCAAGCATGGTGGTGGTAGCATCATGGTTTGGGGCTGCATGAGTGCTGCTGGTACTGGGGAGCTGAGCTTCATTGAGGGAAACATGGATTCCAACATGTACTGTGACATTCTGAAGCAGAACATGATGCCCTCACTTCAGAAACTGGGCCGAACGGCATGATAACGACCCCAAACACACTGCCAAGATGACAACTGCCTTGCTGAGGAAGGTGAAGGTGATGGAGTGGCCAAGTATGTCTCCAGACCTGGACCTTATTGAGCACCTGTGGGGCGTCCTCAAGCAGAAGGTGGGGAAGTGCCATATGTCTAACATCCAGCAGCTCCGTGATATCATTATGGAGGAGTGGAAAAGGATCCCAGCAACAACCTGTGCAGCTCTGGTGAACTCCATGCCTAGGAGGATTAAGGCAGTGCTAGATAACAATGGTGCTGCTCACGCAAAATATTGACACTTTGGTCACAGTTTTGACATTTTCACTTAGGGTGTACTCACTTTTGTTGCCAGCTATTTTGACAATAATGGCTGTATGTTGAGTTATTTTCAGAGGACAGTAAATATATAATGCTATACAAGCAGCACATTGACTACTCTAAAATCTATCCAAGTTTAATTTCTATGTATTGTCCCTTGAGAAGATATACTAAAATGTTTGCTGAAATGTGAGGGGTGTACCGTAAAGCCCTATTCGGACGGGATTAGTTTAACATGGAGAGGTGGGGTAAAGTCATTATTACCAGAGCTTCTCTGTGATTTTAGTCCTGTCCGAATGTGCCATCTCAGTAATCATTACAGACAATAGCCCTATTCGCACGGTATTAGTATTATCTGGGGACCTCGTGTGAATTAGAAATTACCCCCCCCCCCCCCCTTCTGAATTTCGTGTGGCGTATTCGCACGGGATAAGCGAAGCCTATAATTTTAGTCGAATTTACTGACTTATCCCCCGGATATGATATCAATAGGCTATTGCTTGGAAATGTCTTGTCGTTATTACAGGTCTAGCTGTATGATATATCATAAACAGAAGAATGTTCCTTACAGCATGCTGCTATACATGGCATCCATCTCCATCTAATCATTATTTTTGTTGTTGCTCTTCTGATGGTTTTCAGCTTTCTCTTTCTGCAAATTGTATAGTTGTATATGTGGCAGGGTGGGTTTGACCCCGCCCTATTATTTGTGGTTGTCACGTGAGTGATGTGTGTGACAGCCTATTGGCAGCCGTACCTGGCCTATTTAAGGTGGAGTTCAGGCCACCTGGGTATGCGTCATTGTCACGATCGCTTCTGTGTGGGTGCGCGCGCAGCTCTGCGGGAGCCAGGTTATGGCTGGGATCGGTGCAACCTTGCTTTTGGGTGCAGGCTGTCTTTTACTACAGCTGAGGTGTGTGATCCGATGGAACACCTGTGCATTTGTGGTTTGCCTATGGTGAACGAAGCTGTGAGTCACCTGAATATTTTGTGGGTCTAGCGATCCACTACTGGTGCGTCAATCCGCTTGTGAGCGGTTCGTCTCTGTGGACTGCGGGGCAAATGCGCCCTAGACAATGCTGTTAGACTGCACTGTTTGTTCTGCTGCCATTTTAACCTACGGTGTGATCGTTTCCTGTTTGTTTTATATTTGTAGCTCTATGTTAATTCTGGTGGCTTAGGTGAAGAGCGGCTAGTCTCAGAGTCGTCACCTAAAGTTTGACGTGCCAGTAAATATGTACATTAGCCCCACTTTTTGTAATATTGCCACCAGCAGTCTGTTAACTGTTTTTTTATTTGTTTTCTGTGATTTCATCTGTTTACTCTGTCCAAACAGTAGTTTTCCGTTTGTATTGTTTGATTTGAAAAGTGTGTTTTGTTTTGTTTTTGTTTATAGCAGTTGGCTGCTCCACGGTGTGTCCAGGCTTGAATGGAAATGTAATGTAACGTTAGCGTTAAACTCGTTGGGTTACGCCGCCTGGTTAACTTCTGTGGCCAGTAATTGGCCGTTTTTGACCTTCCTTGTATAGGTTGAATTGTTCTTCTATAACGTGATACATGTGTCTGTGGCTAATTGTGAAATACTGTATATTATTGTGGTTTTTTTTGTGTTTCTTTCAGGAGCTGAAGGCCCCCGGTGTAGGGAAGCTAGCTGTATTTGCCCTTTTTGGTGGTGGTGTTTCCTTCACCGAGTGTTTTGCCGTTGGCACCTGCGTTCCTTCACTTAGCAAGTATGAGAGTGAGAGTGTTTGTGTGAGTAGTATTTGCGAAAGATGGATAAAAAGGCGCACAGGAAACAAAAACCTTGAAAAAATTATAAACGACCCCGCCAAATCACAGAGATCCCGATTCGCAGAGGACTAATATCATCACAGGACCTCGGTGTTCAGCGAAATATGGTAGGTCATTTGCGGGGGAATTTTTACTTTACAAATTACAGACATGGCCGATTCGCACGGGATTAAGATCACAGACAAGCTCCGCAATTATTGCAAATGACTAGAGGTCACCAGGTAATGCTAATCCCGTGCGAATAGGGCTAATGTCAGTAAAGATTACGGTGACTTTTACCTTCAGTAAAAAGGTCTGGAAAAATGACCTCAGGTAATACTAATCCCGTGCGAATAGACCCGCTGTAAATATGTACGTAAATATTTAGTAATTTCCTGTTTAAAAGTAGTTTTCCGCTGTTTTTCAAGTATGGAGACGCTTGAAAAAGCATTCAGTTGCGTTCTAGACGCTGAGACAAGTCTGTGGCAAAACTCAAGTGTTTTCCACATACCATTTAGATCAGACAGAAGATTGAAAGCACTTGTTAGAAGCACGAAACATCTTTTAGCGTTAGGTAAGTGCCTATTGCCAACACAGTCCAATCTGAAGTTAATTAATACATTGTTCGACCGGACATAACTGTTTTATATATATAAATATAGGTTATATGTGTTTGCGCACGTGATATAAGGAAGCAACGTAATACGGACATGACGACAGGGTGCGCAAATCGACTTACCCCTCCCACTTCTGCTAGTTTTACTGAGATATCTTATTCCGTGCGAATTGGCCATTAAAATTGCAGACGTCCTGTGGTAAAATTACATTACTCCATCTACCCTTCTAAAGTTAATTCCGTCCGAATAGGGCTTAAGTATGAAGTAATGAGTTTAGGTATAAGGGAGCAGAGCCAGTGGTTTTTCTGTAGGCAAACGTCAGTGACTTGAATTTGATGCGAGCGGCAATTGGCAACCAGTGCAATTTTGTGAGGAGAGGAGTGACTTGCGCTCTCTTCGGCTCAATAAAAACCACTCTAGCTGCAGCATTCTGGATCAGTGTGTTGATGAATAGTGTACATTAAGACCACAATGTAGATATTATATTGGTTGTAATGTTGACATTTAAGTCGCAGTGAAATAGAACCTTTCTTCTGTATTTAGATGTACTTACGAGTGTGTCATTATTGAAAAGAAAAAATGTAGGACAAGGTCTAGGTTCTATGCATAGGTTGTTGATTGGATTTTGAGAAGAAAAAATCAAATGTATGCACCAATTAATTGTTCACAATAAGATCTCTAAAATGCATTTAGAAAATAGGGTGAATTTTCATTTCATGCTGACTTTAAAACTCCAAAACATTGCTGGTGCTTTTAGCATCTTACCACTGAGGTTACACATTTCTTTAACTAGAGAAATACAGTGAATGTATTGATCTGATATCTAGGCTCCAACATAGAGCTCCAAAATCAATACCATATATCATTTTCACTTTGAAAATAGATAAAATGGGTCTTCATATACTGTGACCAATGCAGAGACCAGAAGAATCTGTGCAAAGATACTTAATACTTTTTCCATTCCGTTTTAATGACAAATGCAATGTGTTCATGTTTGCTTACTGTAATACACATATCAATGCAGCAAGAAATGTGATCATTGATTGCTGTTTGACACCAGTGAGGATTATAACATTATAGTATTTATAGCACCATAAGACAGTGAGGCATTTCCCAAATGCCCAGCCCTTTATGTCAGAATCGAATTTCAGCCTATTTTCTCAGTGAATTTCAGCTGCAGCAGCGCTAAATTTCTCCACTGTATAATTA
This sequence comes from Rhinichthys klamathensis goyatoka, assembly GCF_029890125.1. Lineage (NCBI taxonomy): Eukaryota > Metazoa > Chordata > Actinopteri > Cypriniformes > Leuciscidae > Rhinichthys > Rhinichthys klamathensis. Next base: position 33,373 of record NW_026607050.1, read on the forward strand.
ATCCACGTCAGGTAAAATAGCTGATGTATAAAGTGCCTTTGATGATGCAATGGTTCAATGCCCTCCAACCCATACCATCCAGTGCATTGTTTGGCTCTGAAAGTGAAATATGTCAGCCCCAAGGAAGCCATTTCTTTACTGCTTTCATGTCTCTAATGTACACTAAAGAAGCACAATGTTGGTTCTCTGAAGTAGGGCGCCTCTGATTGGCTTACAGCAAGACATTTTAAATGCACTATATATGGTAAAAAGAACAGACAAATATAATCCACAATATAATCCTCATGTCAGTCTTTGAGAAATACTAAGTTGTTCTTGACCAAGAGATAAGAGTTTATCTATTAATCAGGGCATTTACTCTTTTAATGGTTGAACATTGGGATTTACAGGAGGCACATTCTTATTTTCATGCACGCGCACACACGCAAATCTGTCTTACTTTAAAGAAATTATTCATCCTCCCAGCAATTTTCAAACTGTCTCACTGATGCTGTCGTGTGGAGCCATGCTGCTTCTTTGAGGATTGAAGTATTGACCGTCCAGATGAATCATTTACGGTAAAAGAGATTCACATTCAGTCAATTCCACCAACAGCTGTACGTTTTGACAAGTGTGCCAGAAGCAGGGATAAAAATGTAAACATGAGATGGAAGTGTGTCCTAGACTCCAATTTTTCAGGAGTTGGATATTTCTTTATGCGGGTACTGACTGCACGATTTAAAAACAACAACAAAATCTACAAAAATGGCATTTGCTCACTCACTCTCGCTCTTTCCTTAAACCTACACAGCCACATGCTCTCAGATTATGCTTCTAATGACTCATACCTCTCAAGACAATATTAAGGCCGTCAAAATTAACGTATGCGATTCATTTTTTCAGCTTGACGTGTAACAAATATTTAACGCAATTTAAATCCATTCCTTTGGCTGCGCTACAATATATCATCACAATATCATTCATTCAAGTGCTATTAAACCATTTAAGTGTTATAAGATGTGAAAAAGAACTCAAATCTGTTCTGGCGCGCTGTCTGTGAATCGTCTCTCTGTGAACAAACACCCGAAGCGCACACACAGAATGCCGCCAGCTGTGCATTGAGTTCTCTTTTGCGCTTGAATGGACAAAAACACACAAAAGTATCCTCATAAGCAGAGTCATAAATGAGTTAAAAAGTGTTAAATGAATGAAAATAGTTATGTAGAAAATAGGATGCATGTGTCAGTCCCCGTTTACACTTGGTATTAAGGTTTTGGTCGATCGGATCACAAGTTGACGACGCTAAATACAGGTGTAAACGGGGTGTAAAACATTTTGAGCTTGTCCACTTTCGACCACTTCCAGAGGTTGTCAAAAACGCATTAGACCAAATTGCTTTCGTAGTGTAGACACTCGTGTGGTTGAATGAGTTCGAACAGCCACAAAAGATCGTCTGCTCTCCGCATACTGACCTAAAGAAGTAAACGTTATGGGAAGTGCGTTAGCCAACTTGTTGGCCGAAGACCCAAGTTTGGTTTGAAGACGAAAAACGTAAAGCACAGTGTTCTCTCATCATTCCTAATTTATAAGCCCGGGACACACCAAGCTGACGTCAAAGAACTAGCGGTGACGAAAGCTGACTGTGTTGTCATCTCTTGTCGGCTGCGTCTCACTAAAAACCTGCGCTTGAACACACCAAAAGGACTAAAGGCGACTGTCAACTAGCATGTGCGTTCTGCGCCTGCGTGCAAGTAAATATCTGTCTATATCAGCAGGTATCAATAGTCTATTTTTATCATTCAAAAAGGGAAACCACATCTAAGACTGCAGATATACAAACCAAAAACCAAAGGTGGACAAAGTACACAACTCATTTACTTGAGTGAAAGTACAGATACTACTGGTCAAATATTACTCCGTTACAAGTAAAAGTTGTAAAGACTGACAACAAACTTCTAGAGTAGTACAAATAGGTTCTGTACTCATAAAACGAGGCATTGGAAACTTTGTAAGTACATCAGGAGTTTATTTAAATAACACTTGCCTGATGGCTTGTGCTACCGCTAACTAAGACGTCGAGGTCCCTTCCGTGATTTGGGAAAAGCCCATAAAAGTCCTGGCAGAAAGCGATGCATAAGGATGTAGTGTAACGGCACCCAGTTCCAGGAATGCACTAATATTTTGTTGGTAGTACCAGTTTGCAACAATTATAAGTTAACACTAAGTTGTCAACACTTTGGAAAATTCACTAGCTTTTTCCTTACACTTGTGAGTTTTGCAAAGGACTTTTACGGGCTTTTCCCAAATCACGGAAGTGACCTCGACGACCGGGTTAGCGGTAGCACAAGCCATCAGGCAAGTGTTATTTAAATAAACTCTCGATGTACTTACAAACAAACTTAATGCCTCGTTTTATGAGTACAGAACCTATTTGTACTACTGTAGAAGTTTGGTACCATTCCGGGCATTATTAGTGGGGTAATTTACGAGATACAAACTTGGACCCATTAGCGCCTGCACTAAGCCATTCGACTGATATCTCTAAATAAGCTCTAACTTTAATAATGTTCGACCAAGGGAAAAAAAGGCTTTTGGGAGGGGTGTTTGGCTCGAAGTCATGGTGCAAAGGAGCCTAGGTTGAATTTACTTTGAACCATCCCTTTAAGTACAGTACTCAAGTAAATGTACTTCGTTACTGTCCACCTCTGCCAAAAACAGCCCGACATTGCCCGATGGCCAACCGTCGACTTGGTGTGTCCCGGCCTTAAAGGGATACTCCACTTTTTTTGGAAATAGGCTCATTTTACAACTCCCCCAGAGTTAAACTGTTGAGTTTTACCGTTTTTTGAATCCATTCAGCCGATTTCCGGTTCTGGCGGTACCACTTTTAGCATAGCTTAGCATACATCATTGAAGTGGACAAGACCATTAGGAGTTCTCACGCCTGACGCAGCGCCTGAAAATAGCCCCCAGCTCTATTGACGGAAGGTAGCCTATTTTCAGGCGCTGCGTCATATCATTACGCCTGCTGCACTCATGGTACGGCAGTAAAGTTTCTTGATTATTACGCAGGAATGAGAGTATAGTTCCTAGCCATATCAGCCTAGAAAATCGCAACTTTACATTTTCCGTCGGTCTTAGTGCACGATGTAACTACAGAAGAGTCAAGTTTTAAATATAAATATCGAAACACTTTGGTGATTTTTGTTTGAGAACTCCTAATGGTCTTGTCCACTTCAATGATGTATGCTAAGCTATGCTAAAAGTGGTACCGCCAGAACCGGAAATCGGCTGAATGGATTCAAAAAACGGTAAAACTCAACAGTTTAACTCTGGGGGAGTTGTAAAATGAGCCTATTTCCAAAAAAAGTGGAGTATCCCTTTAACACACTCTCCACGTTTGAGGCGGTCTTGTGACTTTCAGAGCAGAAACGAAAGCTGTTGCTCGTGTTTTTCCATCGTCTCCTTTCGAGTTCAAATGTAAATTGCGTAAGCTTATTTAGTTTATTAGATCAAAAGATCTAAAACAAAATGCCCGTATATTTACAACACAGAATTCCCTTTGAAAACTGATTTGAAATGCAGCTGTTTGAGACAACTACAGAGCCTGTGAAATGATTTGAGTATAGATCCCTGTTTATTTGTGCCGATGTTCTCAGAAGCAGTCTGTCGGATGTCTCCTGGGTTTCATGTACATGTTTGCGGAAAAAAAGCCTCAGTCAAGTTCAGCTGTCAAACATTCTCCCTTCAGCGTGACTGTGGTCAGATGAGGGAAAGAAAATGCTTTCAGAAAAAGCTTTCAATATTTCAACCTGTTCAAATTAACTAAAAAAACGATGTTTTGAAGCAGTCAAAAGAAGAAGAAAAATTGCATTACAATTAGATAGCATGAAAAATTCCAATAGTTTGCATGTTAAAAACTATAAAAATGCAAAGTGCACTTATTGTCATCAAATAGGGTATTGATTTTACAGTATGTTACAGTATCTTCAGTGTTTTAAAGCTGTTTGTACACAAAATAATTGTCTGATATTTTGAATTTTAATATGCTAAAATATAATTAAAACTTTTAAATGTAATACATATATATATACATTAGATCTAAATGTGGAATTGTACATATGTTAAAACATAAAAAATGCCTAAACTAAATCTGTTCATCATATTAAGCAACCATGTCTCTTCAGAAGACTTGGATTAAACTGCTAGATTCATATGGATTTATTTTACAATCTCTTTATGAACATTTTGAATAGACTTTCAATGGAAGGACTGAAATGTCTCAGATTTCATTAAAAATATCTTCATTTGTGTTTTGAAGATGAATGAAAGTCTAATGGGTTTGGAACGACATGAGGGTGAATAATATGATGACAGAATTTTCATTTTTGGGAGAACTATCCCTTTAAGTGTTAAACAGGACAGAAATTAATATGCTGTACACACTACACTTGAAGAAATAACTCAAGGCACAAGCTGACTGCATCATCCACAGGTTTTACCATGTTGTCTTGTTGATTTAATTCGGTTTGCTGTTGGCTGAAGAAAGAGCTAAATATTATTATTTTGTTATATTTTTTAACCAGTCTGTAGTCTTTCAGGAAGCCCATTGTCTTTTTCATTATAGGAAAATGAACATTAATTGATCACATGTAGATAAAAACATGCAATCAGACAATAACTGATTGGAAATGTTTTAAACCATTTCTACTGACTATAGGTACACTTTTTAACTACGTCAATTTATTGTAACCCAAACCTTAAAGGCCCGTACACACCGGGACGAATGTCGGCGTGCGTTATTCGCCAGCGTTTTTCAGCTCGTTTTTTGTGTTCACACCCAAGCGATTTTCGCCGACGATGAGTCGAGTGAACATGCCAATTCATTCCCTGACATTAGATGGCGCTTAATGTAAAACAGAAATAGTCCTATTTTGTAGTCGCTGTCGCATTTGTCATATAGTTCTTTATGTTCCGACAGCAACGAGACCAGCAGCTCTACTTTCATCTTGCCTTGCATCTTCCTCGTCTTATTTCTTCCCGGCAGTGTAGACGCTACTTGGCATATATCTTCTTCGCCGTTACGTATGTGTGCTCGGCAAGACCGGTTTGTGTTTGAGCGCCCCCAAGTTGTGTTTTACTGTAAGAAGCTCCAGACACGTGAGCAAAAGCGGCAATCTCATTGGTCGGATAGTTTTTGACGCGGCGCGTCAAACCCAAAAAAAAAAAACCCGAGGCGTTTTTAAAAAATGACGCTTTTACACGTGGCGTTTTTCGCGCCGGTGTACACACTGACATTGGCGCCCTTTGTTCAGTCACGAGGAGTTAAACGTCGGCGAATATCGCGCACGAAATTCGTCCCGGTTTGAACAGGCCTTAATGCTGCTGTATGTACGTTTTTGACTGTACTAAAGCATAAAAATACCATAATATGTTTGCAGATATTTAGGAAACATGCTCGTTTCTCTGAAAAACAATGATGGAGCCAGTAATTTTACTTTGGGGGAAACAACTTGAATTTGGACTACAGTACCTATTTCAACCGCTAGCTGCCAATCTCACATACTGCACCTTTAACACCTAACCGAAACCTAACAGTCTACTAATACTAAACAAACAAAACTAAACAAAGTTAGCCTATATTTAGTAGAATGTCTAAAGTGGACCATCGAAATAAAGTGTGCCCAAATGCAGTTCTTTTAAACTTTTATCAAAGAATCCTGAAAAAACTCAATTGTATCACGGTTTCCTGTTAAGCAGCACCACTTTTTTCCAACATTGGTAATAATAAGAAATGTTTCTTGAGCAGCAAATCAGCATATTACAATGATTTCTTCGAAGGACCATGTGGCTGAAGACTAGAGATGATTTAGTCTTTCAGAAAGCCGATTGGATCTTTTTCTGATTAGGAAAATTAACAATAGTTGATCACATAACCTAGAAAGAAGAATGCAGCGAGACTGATTGAAAATGTTTTAAACTGACAGTAGAGACGTTGTTACAAAAGCTTTAAATACCTAAGACCAGCTGATTTTTGTATAGTATGTTGACCTTCAATTCCACAGTGAATACATTTAGTAAAACAATTTGTTCTGCTGATTTGATAGCATGGTGTCCTCTACCGCACATGATGATATATTTTGAGAGTTTTAATGTTCTCTTTGTGCTGCTGTCTGAGCGTAAACCTTTTTGTAAAGATTATATTTAGCCTTTATATAGGAAATATAGGAAAGTTCTCCTTTTTGTTAAGCCCATAATCTCTGGGGTGAACCAGGGTTTATCACTGTTGTATTTAACATTTTTAGTAAGATTGTTTTTTTAAACGGGACGCACTGAAGTGATGAAGCCGTGTCCATGTATTTAAGTTGGCTGTTTGCATCCTTGAATATGCTTCACCCAGAATACAAACTGTCCTTGAGCCCCTCAAAGACACAGTCCTCCTCTTCACTCAACTTTTAAGAGGCTTGACAAATTTAGCTTTCGCCTGAATCAGGGGATTAGGTGGACCGTTACATGATCCGAGTTTCTGAGTGGGGTTTATGTTGTGGCTCTAAGTGTCCTTTATGCTATAGCGGTATATTTCCCACAGTTTTGTCAGAAATTTAATTAACACACTCTTAGGAAAAAAAAGGTACAAAATCTGTCACTGAGACGGCACCCTTTCAAAAGGTTCTAATATACCATTATAGGTACTAATACACTTTTGGTAACAATAGGTAATACTATGCACTCTTTAGGTACAAAGATGTACCTTTTGAAAGGGTATCGCCCCAGTGATAGCTTTTGTACCTTTTTATCTGAGAGTGCAGTTTATATTTAGGCAAAGACTTGAGATTGTGTCGTCAAAATCTCTTTGAAATATGGCTGTGGAGTCAACGTCGATTATTTGTTCAGTTAGCATGTTCGGTTCTCTACTTCTGTGGTTTACATGCATCTAATTTTCTGTGAAGTTTTTGCTCCATCATTTCATTTACTTTAAAAATTTTAATTTTCTTTCTGTTGTCTGAGTCAGCACTTCATGTACTTGCTAGGTAAGAAGTAGGGACACTTTGTTACAAATATACAACTCATCTTGATAGTGACACTCTTTGGTGAATCACACACTTGTGTCAAGGGCCCAAACAATCTCAGAAGCTTTACTTCCTAATTATAATAGAAATGAACAGCTGAAAGATATTCCTAAAATGACTTACAAGGCTGCTGACCTTTATTTCAGCACTAAATTCTTCCTCTGTGAGAATCGTGTGCATTATAGAGGGTGTTATCTTCAGCTGTTTGTTTTTGAGACCTGATGTTATAGAGTTAAGTTTAAGCCATGTGTTACATATTAATTACATATTTTAATAAGTTTTAATGTAAAACAACACCTTTTTGAAAAAAAGTTAGCTTAATTGTATGTGCACTTACTTCAAATCTTAAAAGTATATATTTAAAAAAAATCTGTAATTGGAGATAATGTAATATTATTGAAATATATCATATATATTATCTTGCAGATAATATTAATAAGAAGTTCTGAAATTTTATATAAAGATGTACTCTTTAAGTCCTACTTAAATGGCTCAAAACAGCATTTAATATAAATTTAAACTACAATACATTTCTGCCATCTGAGTTTTATTGAAAATATACATTTTACAAAATAATCTTTACTCTAAAATGACTATATAATCAAAGCTATATGTCTAACCAAGTTGTGTTCCAAATATGAAGTTCCTTTTTTGATTTTGTTTAAGCGCTGTACCAAAAATAGCCACCGGTTATACTGTAACCCACATTCCATTGAATTTTTTTATATTGAATATATTTCTGACCAAATATCTCTTCTATCACAAAATATGAAACCTTGACACTCAGACCTTTCCAACGATGTGTTTTATCAAGATTACAAAATGTTTTTGTAATATTTTGTATTTTGTACAAAAAAACATATTTTGTAATATGAAATCTGACACCGCCCATTAGGGGAGGAGCCGCTAAAAGAATTTAGATTCTTTAGAATTTTTCCATGGTAATGCAATGTAACGCGGTTCATTGTTGTGGGAAGAAGGAGGCGGGAACCTGCGAACATTCAAAGAATTTAATAATAAAAGAAATCAACAACAAAATGAAAGTAAACACAGCAACTTCTCACGGACGACTGCTGTCACATATAATAAAACAAACAAAACACAAGTTCAGGCCTGTTCCTCTCTCGATCTTCACAGTCGTCGATCCTCCTTTATGCTTCCGCTCCTCCGTGAGAGATAGCCTGCGAGACCGGTGCGTCTTACAGGTGTCGTTCATCATTAATCACGCCGTTCTCTCACGTCCCTCGACCTCGTCCTGCTCGCCACACGCAACATCAAAACGCATCGGTTTTCACAGTATGAATTTTGAGTTTGTAAGCCTTTGAATGACACCTAATTTATGATGATTACTAAAGAAATGTGATGTAAAAAAGGCGGTAAATACACTGAACAAATAATAAACGCAACACTTTTGTTTTTGCCCCCATTTTTCATGAGCTGAACTCAAAGATCTAAGTCTTTTTCTATCTACACAAAAGGCCTATTTCTCTCAAATATCCCGGTTTTCACTGTACAGGGCAGATGGCAGACAGTGTGTATGGCGTCCTTTGGGTGAGCGGTTTGTTGATGTCAACGTTGTGGATCGAGTGGCCCATGGTGGCGGTGGGGTTATGGTATGGGCAGGCGTATGTTATGGACAACGAACACAGGTGCTGACAAGGTCAAAGAACATACTGACTGGTTTTCGGACCCCCAATAGAGTAAAAGTGCACATTTTAGAGTGGCCTTTTATTGTGGCCAGCCTAAGGCACACCTGTGCAATAATCATGCTGTCTAATAAACATCTTGATATGCCACACCTGTGAGGTGGATGGATTATCTCGGCAAAGGAGAAGTGCTCAATAACACAGATTTAAACAGATTTGTGAACAATATTAGAGAGAAATATGCCTTTTGTGTACATATAAAAGTCTTAGATCTTTGAGTTCAGCTCATGAAAAATGGGGGCAAAAACAAAAGTATTCCGTTTATAATTGTGTTCAGTGTAATAAGCGTGATGGTGACAATTAAGGGGTTAAATAATATCCATATTATTTATAATATATAATAATAATATAACTATTATTTTTTACAGACATAATCGGGATCACTGGGACCCCCAACCACCAAAACATTAAAGTCAATCTCAAGAGAACGGGTTTAAATATCTGTAGTACTGGCAATGATTCTAAGAAATAAACCCTGTATGGCTTTTAACAACCCATATCAGCAGTTATAAACCCAGCCAAAAACAAAGACTTTCTAAATTGTTGTTGACAGAAAAATGAACCTTGCCACATCCAGTACTGCAGGACAGACGAACTTTGATTCCTCAAGCGGTTACAGATTGGGGCAGCAACATATTCAAAAATAGCCTCTCAGCAGGAAAAGAGAGAGAGAGATTTTGAAGATATTGTCCTCAAAGGCGAGCATTAGCTTTGAGTGAGATGGAGAGAGAGAGGTGCTGTCTCTGGTAAAATATGAAAGGCCTGCGCTTGCTGACAGCCCATGGCTTTTCTCCATAGCGCTAACACCAAGTGACTGGAATGATCCATCGCTGCTTTGTGGAGACTTGTGATATAAATGCTGAGGGCGAGATGTTGAAGATCCAAGTCCCCCCCCACATCTCTCTTCTTTTGCCAGGCGTAGGCGCCGCGTCGCACGGGGGAATTTGTTATGTGTTCTCTCGTCTCGCCGTTTCCGGGCGGGCGGCAACTCGGCCTCCCGTTCGTCCTTGTGCCTTTTTCAGTTTGACAAGTGAGTGGCCTTGGGGACTTTGGACTCCATTTTCAAATTGACCATTTGTAATCAGTTTTCAAAGGAGTGAAGGGGTTGAGGGAGGAGGTGAAAAACATGAGGCAGAAAAATGGAAATGAAGTCCTGCTTGTTTTGGCAAAGGGGACTTATATGAGAGGCAGGCAGCGCTGATCACTTAAAGGTGCAATAGGTGATTCTCGATAGAAACAGTTTTTGTTACTGGTTGAAAGTCTCCTCACATCCTGAAAGAAATCACTATGTTAAACAGTCTCAATGTATTTTTATAAATATATAGGCATACGACCATACAATGTAAATACAATCAATATATTCAGTCCGAATGAAATAATAATATGTCCTACCTGCCTGTCAACGTTTCTTTTACATACCTTCGCACACCCTGTTCGTAACAGACATTGCGTCATCAGCACGTACAGACAGATGTCGGTCACGGAGCACCGCAAACAAACATCAGCCACCATTTACAGTTCCTCCAAAACAACAAGGTTACGTTCACGCCATACCTATCATAATTAAGAGATAAAAACCTGTGACGTTCTAACCGGAGCTCAGACTCGGAATTATGCATTTCAATCTCAACCGTATCAACACCGCAATGAATCAGCAGCAGTCAGGTACAGGCTCTCTAAGTTGTTTACGTTCATATTATTGTAATGTTATGTGCTTTGAGACATGAGGTAGTTTAACGCCGTCTCTTGTGACACTTTGCTGAGAGCAGCTGTGTGTGTGTGTGTGTGTGTGTGCGTGCCTTCATGTGTTTTGCAGGAGGCTTTGGCGATTTGCAGGGAGTGTAGGATCCTATGCTTTTAATGCTAGCAGGCTAACGTTAGCATTTCCCAGATCACCTACTGCACCTTTAAAGGGATAGTTCACACAAACATTTTAATTCTGTGATCAAGATTCTGTGATCAAGAGTTTAAGGTTAGTTTGCAGTGTAGGGTTTTGGGTTAGTATTTGTTGTAGCGTTGTGTAGGCAATTAGCACTGTCTGTGACACATCAGTAATGAAATCTTTAGAATCGGCTGCAGGGTGGAGTTTGTGCTGAACTGGTTTTGGGGCAAAAATCGTAAGTCCACTAGTATTGGATTTAATCCAGTACGTCCTCGTCCTACAGGCTGACCCTTATGATGACTTTCTTTTTTCTGCAAAACATAAAATAAGGTATTCTAAGAAATGTTTCAGTCAATGGCAACCAAAACCGGTTACCAACATTCTTTAAAACAACCGCAGAAGAACGAAAGTCATACAGGTTTGGAAAAACATGAGGGTGTTAAATCTTTTTCTTTTTTTTTTTTATGGAACAGTTTTGAACCTTTAGAAAACAAAAAAAAAGTTTGCATGTGTGTTTTTTGCTGAGTATCATATTTGACACATGCTTTTTATGGCTCATAGTATCTTACCCTTTAAGAGTTGGAGGTGTATGTGTGTGTGTGTGTGTCAAGTCAAGTCAAGTCATCTTCATTTATATAGCGCTTTTAACAATGTAGATTGTTCCAAAGCGGCTTTACAGTGATAATAGGTAAATAATAAATTAAAGTAACAGTTTGTTTTTGGCTTTATGGCAGCTCTAGAATAAAGTTATTTTCTAGCTAAAGTTAGTTTTGATGAATTCTCTTCCGTCGCAAGTCGCAACGATCATTAGTTATTAATTTAGGGGCCGCTCACACGACACCGTTTTAACAGAAAACTCTTAAGTTCTCTCTACGCAAACTTTAAAAACGCGAACCTGTGAGAACGCTGATGGGGTGCACATGTGTATTAAGAGTTCATTCTATAGGTATGCGTGTTTGAATATATGTGCGCACGCATGTAGTCCTTCCCAAAAAAAACCTCAACAAACTTCTTGTCTGGCCTTAAAATGTATAATACAGAATTGTATCGCTTCGGCGTAGCCACGTGAACCGGAATTATCCCGACAACGATTATCTGTACAGAGGTAAAGGGAAGGAGGCCTTCACAGGGGAGGGACTAGTGACACATCAGGACTGCGTTGTCATCGCGTCCAGGCGCAGGTCCTTCATCAGATCTGGATACGGCCTGGATCCGGCAGACTTCTTCTTATGATGTAACGAGTACATCAGGATTTATGGGAAGTGTTCCCGGTTCCGGCTGACCTAATCTATGCAGCCTAACTTTGAATTATAGAAGTCTATAATGTGTTATGTGTATGCTAGGTCAAAGAGATGTGTTTTTAGTCTAGCTTTGAACTGACAGAGAGTGTGAGTGTGAGTGTGAGTGTGTGTGTGTGTGTGTGTGTGTGTGTGTGTGTGTGTGTGTGTGTGTGTGTGTGTGTGTGTGTGTGTGTGTGTGTGCGTGAATTAAAAGGCTCAAGAGAGAAGAGAATTTCTTGCCCAACACTGTCTATTTTATCTTTTAATTTCTGAAACATTTCTTGCAGAACTGTTCTTTGATGCAAATGTTAGCGAGTACATCTGTGGACACAAGGTCAGCCGGTCGAGAGCGTTCAGTGGCTGCCTTCGGTCACGCTGGCTGCTCCTGGCTCCTTGACATGGCTGACATTTTCACTAGATAGCTGCCTTTATGTGCTATGAGAGAGAGAGAGAGAGAGAGAGAGAGAGAGAGAGAGAGAGAGAGAGAGAGAGAGAGAGAGAGAGAGAGAGAGAGAGAGAGAGAGAGAGAGAGAGAGAGAGAGAGAGAGAGAGAGAGAGAGAGAGAGACTCATTTTCTGGATGTCTGCTTCACACCTGAAGCCACACTTGTTTCCATCAGCACGTTGTGCTGCTTATGCAAAATGGCACGGTGGTAATAAGGAGACAATCAATGCTGTCCGCTGCTTACTTTTCGACAGGCCGTGTCTGCGGGGCGGAACGACCCTCTGTACCCTCCAAGCTGTGTCCTTTTTTTCTAAATCACTGACAATTTAACACAGGTGGGATGTGATAACAGATCTTCATGGAGTCTAAACCAGATGCTGGACTCACAATTTGATAAAATGCAAACGGGGGGGAAACAGCATTATTTTATCATTATGTTCATATAGGCTATAAGTCATTCTCAGAAAACAGTGCAATATCTGAGCCTTTTGCTTCATTTGGCAAAATTACTATAGAACTTCACAAGAAATCAGACCCTCCTCCAGGGTGAAATTCCAGGTCCAAGAAAAGTGGGTATTTTTGAAACTACAGACAAATGCTTTAATTTAAACATAAGCTATTTTTGCTTTTTTATATTAAATAAAAATAATACAAAATTAAATAATGTTATAGACTACTGTTCATAATTTTGGTGATTTTAAAAGAAGTCTCTTCTGATCACCAAGGCTTTTATTTGATCAAAAATACAGTAAAAACAGTAATATTGTGACATGTTATTACAATTTAATGTAACTGTTTTCTATTAGAATATATTTTAAAATGTAATTTATTCCTGTGCTGATAAAGCTGTATTTTCAGCATCATTACTCCAGTCTTCAGTCATATGATCCTTCAGAAATCATTCTAATATGCTGATTTAGTGCTCAAGAAATATTTCTTATTATTATCAATGATGAAAAAGGATGCTTATTAATATTTTTGTGAAAACTGAAATTGAAATTTTTGTAACATTATAAATGTGTTTTTTTTCTGTTGAGCATAATGCATTCTAGATGAATAGAAGTAATAATTTCTTTGTTTAAAAAAAACTGCCCCCTGTAACATGTAGGCCTACGCTCTGTTTTGTTGAGATTTTGTGTTATGTTTTGCCTGAGTTTCCTTTGCTTATTAATTTCCATGATACCAAATTAGTTAACAACTGTTTCTGTTCATGTTAATTACCCTATTTGTGTATTTAAGCTCAGTTTTCCAAGTTTCTTTGTCCGGTATTGTTTAATGTGTTGTGATTCTGATGCTCCTGCATGTTCTCCTTGCTTATTAAAATACTCTTTATATATCTTTTGATTTGTGTTCATCTACATGTGACAACCCTAAACTTTAAACGGTACACTGTAATTAAAAAATAAATGTCGTCTTTTCAGAAAAAAGAAAATGGCAGCTGGCAGCAATGCCAGAATAATTCAGTAAAAATACAGTACAAAATGTAAACATTTACAGAACAACCTATACATTTTACGGTTTAAAACTTAACTTACAAAAAACACTTATTTTAAACCGGTAAATCCAAGTCATTTTCTGCTGAATGTGCAAGGCTGTGTTGCTATAGTTTTTATAATATAAGAATAAGATAAAGTTATAAGAAACGAAGCCCCATGCATTCTCTGAACCAGATTCTCAATGGTCTAAACACATTTGTTAAACAAATCACTCTTTCTGCAAATGCTGAGGCAGAATGAATCTCTCAATGACTTTGATTTTTGAGTGTATTGAAGCGTGCCTTGTTGAACCTTTTTGGCTTTTGCAGTTAGACTTCTGTATTTTTAGAGTATGCAAGTGCTGAAAATTCACTATATAATATTCAGTATTCAGGCTTTTCACTGTAAATTATACAATGATTTGTTCTTTTTACATATATATATATTTTTTTTACATTTAACTGAAATGTGAGGTTATCTATTACAGTTTTTTTCCTGTATTGTATATATGGGAACTTACTGTCACATTTTTACAGATAAAAAACAACATGTACAGTGTAGAGTATTAAAAGGTTTTGTGACCTACACATTAAACCAAATCAAATCTATAAAATAATTTGAACAATTGCAGTACTTGGGGGAATGGAGCATGAAAAGTACATATTATTAAAGTCCCCGTGAACCGGAAGTTGCAAACGACTTTTCTCCAGTGTTGTGACGTATTTCCGAGAGAAACGGAATACTAAATGAGGCAAAATGGTGGGCGTGGCTTTTTTCCCAACTAGCACCTGATTGGATCTAGAAAAGTAGGTGTTTTCATTCAGCCTGTCTACTGTCAGTTGGAGGGGCGTGATTACGGATGTTAAGAAGACGCCCAAACCGTGAAACCTACGTCATCAGGGAAGGTCCTGCAACGCAGAGGGGAGGGGAAATTTCAGATTTTGATTAAAGATTATGACGCCAAAAAAATTTTTTGTGTGGATTGACTTGCATGGATGAATTGTTCACCACAAAACGATCAATTTAGGCAAACAAAGTAAGTATGGTCAATTTTGAATTCATGGGGACTTTAAGGCATTCAAAGAAAAACAAATGATCAGGATACCAAACAGTGCATGTAAGCAGCCCATTCTGCAAGACTCATAATTCTAACGCTCAGATTCCGACATGCTTATTTGCTCTTTCCAGCTTGTGACACAGCAAATCCATGATGCTTTCCAGAGGCCCATAAAATCAAATGGGGTTGCCCTCGATTTGCAATCACTGTCCTTAAAGCGTCCTCTTCATAGGTGTCTCCCTCCGCACACATTTTTATATGTCAAAAATGGATTGACTATTTTCACAGCATACCCAAGAGTGTGGCCCTTTCATTATATTAAAAGCAATGTCTGGTGTGGAGGGATTCGGCCTGAGGATTCGGATGGAAGCGAGATAATTAGGATAACACAGCGGGTCTTTTTAATGTGTAATCCTCATCCTGATATGAAGTTGTTGTTATTGGCTATAGCAGATTCGTGAGGTTATTTCCTATTCCTAATGGCAGTGTAATAGCATAGTACTCATTACTTAATAGTACCTTGTTTGCTTTACCTTTAGAGAAACCTATTTAGTAAAGCGTTAATGTTAATATATGTTCTTATTCAAATTAGTTTTTAGAAACGGACCGTCTATTTACACCAAGTGCAAATTGCCCAACTAGTTTACAACTAAGTTTTTTCGTTTGTACTGCAACTATAGGCTACTAAACGAGAACATATAGGTAGACTGATAGTTTACTAGTCAAATACTTGTAGCACATTTTTAGTTTATAAAAAGTACACTTAGAAGTATACTCTCAGTAAACTATACTAGTTTAGTAGTTTTATACTGCAAGTACTTGTAAGTTCTCTTACGAGAGGTTCTCTCGTATTGCGTTGAAGCCAAAAAATTATCCTATAATTTTGTATCCATTGTCAACGCAGTTCAGCTGCAGAAGACCATGAGCGGGCTAGCTATCAGCTCATTGGTTCGCTCACAGAGAACTGCTTAAGCCTATGAGGAGACGCGAATGAACTCTCGACCAGGGATGTAGTGGAGGCTAAACGCACGTAAACGCCGTTTACGCACCTCCCAATATTCGGAAATAGCGTTTACCCACCTCCAAAGTGCGTTTATCCACCTCTAAATAGCTATAAATTAAGCTTATGTCGTTTTAGTTTCATATTGTTCATTATTTGTTTCATACTGTAGGTTGTTAAACCTAAGACGAACTCTTTCATTTTGCGCTGCATTACTGTCAGTGTTGTTGACTATTACTGACGGTCGGTAAGGTTGCGCTGTTGACGCTAACGCAGCCTCTCAAAGAGAAATCTACACAAATGAGCGCGCACACACACTCAGTTAACAACATACTGCCTATAAAAATCTAAATGTGGAGTTTTTATATTATTAACATATGTTAAGCAACCTCAATTATTTTTCCTGAACACCTTAACGATTGAAAATGTGACATTGATTTCCTACAGCAGTTCAATAAACAGTTAAAATTAAGTCACTTACATTTTAGATGCAATATTGGCTGTTTTTTGTTCTGTTTCAGCAGTGAAAATAGTTCCAAACCAAAATCACAGCAGAACCACGGCACATCTCACAGGAACACTCACTGTTATCATTACTGAATGATTCAGCATTTTGAACGAATCGATTGAATCAAAGATTCAATGACCCATTCATAAACATCTGTCTCAATCTTGAATGAATCAGCCGTTTGAACAAATCGTTTGAATTAATTAATTAATGACTCACTCATTATGATGGTCGCCTGCCGCCACCTACTGGCGGTTTAGTGTTATGTTTAAAAGTAGATAATTTTTTCCAACGTTTCTTATTTGTAAATTTAAATCAAGTTCATAACTTTATTTTATGCAACTGTAATTTTTCAGTGACCCCCTATATTTAAATCGGCATATTACATTATGCCGATTTAAATATCAAAGCTGATTGAACACTGATGAGAATATTGTTTCAGAATAAATAAATAAAAAAAAAAAAAAAAAAATCCGGACGAGAAACTTTTTTACTCGGACAAGTGATCACTTCATTCGAATGACAGATTTACTTGTCCAAAGGACAAGCGTATGAAAAGGCTTAATTTCGAGCCCTGCCTATAGCAATGTCATCAGGATACACATACACCGGTAGGCAGTGGCCCACCTTACCGGGTGACCACGTCGTGGTCCACCAGAATTTATAGTTTACCCATCTCTTTTTTTACCACTACACCTCTGCTCTCGACCAATGAGAGTCTGGCCCGCTCTCATTGCGTCAGACCCCGCCGAAACAGGCGTGGTCAGAGAGTATAAATAGCGTCCCAGGCTGTAAACTCTGATTTTCATCTCTTCAGCGAGGCTACACGCATCTGCTGATCCTGAGAGAAGCCGCCGTCGTCGAAAAGGCAACTCTAGCGAGCATCTAGCGGCTGTCTTCGCCACCTTCAGCCGTCCTGCGAGCTAGCGCCATCCGACGGATTTGTATCCTTTTTACAAAAAAGCTTCCTGTACTTATTTGTATCTAAAAGAGCCGAGCGTCTTTTTAAAGATGTCTCGTAAATCCTCCTGCGGTTCTTGCCGCGCTCCCCTCGAGACTGGAGACCGCCACGTCATCTGCGCTCTCTGCCTCGGATTGGAGCACGCCGAGCTCGCCCTCGCCGATGGCGGCTGCGATCTCTGCGAGGACATGCTGTTGTCGACCCTGCGGGCTCGCACATCTTCTCGCTTCAGACAGTGAGGAATGATCCGGTTCTCAGGCCTCCTCGGCCCGAGAATCCTCTGGGACCCGCGCTGGAATCGAGGAGGAATTAGTGCGCCTCCTCTCACAGGCCGTCGAACGCCTCGGGCTCGATTGGTCCCCTCCCCCCGAGCAGACCATCAACCGTATGGACGGCAGCTACTTCCGCCAGCGCTCGACTCGCGTCACTAAACGGGCCGCGCCCTTCCTGCCTGAACTGCATGCGGAACTCACGAAGTCCTGGAATGCCCCGCTCTCTGCTAGAACTCGCTCTGACTCTTCCGCCCCGCTTCGCGTTGTGGACGGAGCCGCAGAAAAGGGCTAACTCTCCATTCCCCCTGTAGATGACATGGTCGCCGCACATTTTTGCCTGCCTTCCACGAAATGGCGCTCATCACCTGTGCTTCCCTCTAAAGCCTGCAGAGCGACTTCAAGCTTTCACGCCCGCGCTTACTCAGCCGCCGGCCAAGCAGCCTCTGCACTTCACTCCATGTCCGTCCTTCAGATACTACAGGGTGATTTACTTT
Source organism: Rhinichthys klamathensis goyatoka (assembly GCF_029890125.1). Lineage (NCBI taxonomy): Eukaryota > Metazoa > Chordata > Actinopteri > Cypriniformes > Leuciscidae > Rhinichthys > Rhinichthys klamathensis. The sequence continues at coordinate 51,501 of NW_026607050.1, forward strand.
GTGAATGGGACGAGAGCGGAAAAAATCCCCCCACAGTCGCGGATTTGAGGAGCGCCACGGACATTGCCCTTCACGCTACAAAATCTGCTGCTCAAGCCCTGGGGAAATGCATGGCCGCCATTTGTGTGTCTGAAAGATATTTGTGGCTCACACTCGCCGACATGGGAGATTCTGAGCGCGCCGCCTTTCTCAACGCCCCGCTCTCTCCATCTGGCCTCTTCGGATCTGCTGTCATGGGTATCGTTGACCGTTTCTCCGAAGTGCAGAAAGCCTCCCAGGCCATGAATCTTTTTCTGCCTCGTCGCGCTAGCTCCTCTGCAGGCCGCTCACGTGACCAGCCTCCTGCACGAGCCCCACTCCAGCGCCCAGCTCAGCACAGTCAGACTTCTCAGCGACGCCAGGGCGGCCGCCCACGTTCTCGCTCTGACAGCCGCCACAGACCGCCGCCTCCTCGGGGGCCTCGGCCTAGGATCACGCTGAAACCTGATCACTCGAAGTCTGCCTAGCACAGCTGAGGAAAAGACGGCGCTCTCCCGCCGCGGCCGGACCGCCGTCAAAGTTTCGCCCTCTGTTAGTCCCCGCTCACGCGGCTACTACAGCAGTGTACCCCGCCATTACCAAGCCGGTCCCCTTTCCCGCTTGCATGAGCACAAACGCCGTTTTCACGGCGACCCAGAGAAATCTCAAAAAGAGCATAAAAGCCTCCTGTGTAGAAAATGTGCCCACAACACTGTGTTCACTCATACACAAAAGCATTTCAGTTCCCGTGTTTCTCACAGAGCCCACTCTCATAAGCGGTTCCAACCCGCTCGAGTTTCAGAGTGCATAAGCGCGCCCGAGCCCGTGTGCGCGTCCCACCTCTGCTCACTCTGTTACACGGCCCTTAAACTCCTCTCTGAGTGTAAGTCCCGCTGTCATAAACACTATGAGCGCGCCCGCGCAGCCCGCTATGTGCAGCAACGGGGACCATGTAGCCATTCACACCTTAGCGTTACGCTTCAAAGCGTAGGAAGCTATTCCGGGAATTTCCCAGTGGGTGCTTAACACAATAAGGCTAGGCTATCGTTTACAGTTTCACCGCCGCCCTCCACGTTTCCGAGCGCGGCTAGAAACTATTGTGAACCCAGAAGCAGTGACACTGCTCCGTTCAGAGATAGCAAAACTATTGTGCCAAAAAGGGCTATAGAGAGAGTTCCTCTATCTATGAGCGAGTCAGGGTTTTACGGCCCTTATTTTCTGGTTCCAAAGAAAGATGGCGGCCTCAGACCAATTTTAGACCTCATATTTCTGAACAAAGTTCTCATGAAGAGACCGTTCAAAATGCTCACTATCCGAAAACTCCTCGCGCATGTGCGCCAGGGGGACTGGTTCATTTCACTAGATCTGAAAGATGCTTACTTTCAGATTCAGATAAATCCCCTTCACAGGCCATTCTTACGTTTCGCCTTCGAAGGCCAGGTTTATCAATACACCGTCCTTCCGTTCGGCCTATCCCTAGCACCCCGCACGTTCACGAAGTACATGGATGCGGCGCTCGCCCCCCTGCGGAGTCAGGGGCTGCGAATACTGAACTATTTGGACGACTGGCTGATTTTGGCACAATCACAGAGAGAGCTACTGTCTCATTGTACAGTTCTCCTCGACCATCTGAAAGCTTTGGGCCTCTCTGTCAACTGGACAAAGAGCGCACTACAACCCAGTCAGACTATCTCCTTCTTGGGTATAGAGTTAGACTCGGTCACGATGAAGGCTCGTCTGTCAACACAGAGCGCGCGCCGTGTTCAGCGTCTCGCCGCATCTTTTCAGATGAACAGACTTACACCTCTGAAAACTTTTCAGAAGGCGTTGGGTCACATTGCCTCAGCCTCCGCGGTGCTCCAGCTGGGGTTACTGCGCATGCGCCCGCTTCAGCTCTGGTTGAAGAGCCGTGTGTCTCACCGTGCGTGGACCACGGGCCGCCAGCTGATAAAGGTAACGCAGACCTGTATCACAGCTCTGCAGCCATGGACTGTGGCAGAATGGTTTCAGCGGGGCGTTTCCATGGGGACCTTTTCTCGCCGAAAAGTCATCTCGACAGACGCATCCAACACGGGTTGGGGTGCGGCCTGCGAGGGCTCACCGGATTTCGGCCCCTGGTCAGCTCAGGAGAGCCTCCTCCACATAAACTGTTTGGAGATGCTGGCGGTCGAGAACGCGCTCACGCGCTTTCTTCCGCGCATTCACGGTCACCACGTGCTGATCCGTTCGGACAATATAGCCGTGGTCTCCTATCTAAACCGTCAGGGCGGAGTCAGATCCAGGAATCTCTTCCGGCTGACAGAACGCATCTTAGTTTGGTCTCGGTGTCACCTGCTCTCGTTCCGGGTCATCTGAACGACGGTCCCTGCACACTCTTACAGTCCAAAAGCTGTGGCGAATATTCGGCAGAGCAGAGGTGGACCTCTTCGCCTCAGAAGAGAACACCCACTGCCCAATATTTTTCTCAAAGAGCGAGGACGGGCTAGCCCAGACCTGGCCCAGCCGCCCGCTTTATGCATTCCCTCCGGTTTCTCTGCTACCACAGGTGCTTCAGAGAATCAGGGAAACACGCCACTCGGTGCTCCTCATAGCCCCGCGTTGGGAGGGTCAGACTTGTTTTCCGGAGCTCACTCAGCTGTCACAGACAGCCCCGTGGCCCATTCCAATCAGAGCAGATCTCCTCACCCAAGCTCGCGGTACGATCTGGCATCCCCACCCAGAGCGCTGGGCGTTACATGCGTGGGTGATCAACAACTACCCGTTGCTTTGCCAGAGGGAGTGTTAAACACGATCATGCAGGCTAGAGCGGCTTCTACTAGAAGGCTCTATGCGTCTAAATGGTCTGTGTTCTCTAAATGGTGCACTGACAGAAACTTGGACCCACGGTTACGCGAAGTTCCTTCCTTGCTAGTTTTTCTCCAAGAGATGTTGGACAAGGGCAGGTCCCCGTCCACTCTCAAGGTGTATTTGGCAGCCGTCGCAGCGTTCGTTGAACCCCGGCGCAGCCAGTCACTGGGCAAAGATGGCTTGGTCATCCGCTTCCTCAGAGGAGCTAGGAGGATGAACCCCCCACGCCCCCCTTCGGTGCCGATTTGGGACCTTTCCATAGTTCTCGAAGCTATGAAAGCCCCTCCATTCGAACCGCTAAACACCGTGGACCTCAAATACCTTTCGCTCAAAGCAGTCTTTCTGCTTGCGCTCGTGTCAGTAAAACGTGTGGGAGACCTTCACGCGCTGTCCATTAGCGCTTCCGGTCTCGAGTTTGGGCCCAATGACTCCTTAGTCGTTCTCAAACCTAGACATGGTTATGTCCCAATTCATGTTATGTCCCGTTCAGGGCACAAGTTATTTCCCTATCGGCTCTGCCTGCATCCGATAGCGAATCTGACACTAATCTCCTGTGTCCGGTCAGGGCCCTGAGATTATACATTACTCGCACTGCTCCGGTCAGACGATCCGAGCAGCTTTTTGTTTCGTTCGGTGGGCGCACCAAGGGGTTGGCCGCCTCGAAACAGACTCTATCCAGATGGATAGTTGATGCCATTGCAGCCGCATACGCATCAAAAGACCTGCCATGCCCTCTGGGCATCAGGGCTCATTCCACTAGAGGCATGGCCTTATCGTGGGCATGGTCCAGCGGAATTTCCATTCATGACATTTGTGTGGCAGCGGGATGGGCTTCCCCCTCCACCTTTGTCAGATTTTACAATCTGGAAGTTCCCGCCTTGCAGGCTAAGCTACTAGCAGTCTAGTATGTTACAGCTCTTCTGGTTGAGCTGCACTATGGGGAGTCATTCACACAGACCGGTTTTCGCTCTGTCCCTCTCTATCATGTGCTTATGTACTACACAATCTCCGGCCCGCTCTGCTGGCCTTTGTCACAGGTACATATAATTATTCCCACTCATAAGGGTTCCCTGGGGTCTCCCCTGGGACTCATAGTGGATGCTTAGCACGCACGGCGTTGACCAGGTGTTCCCGTTACGCAATACGAGAGAACCTCTCGTAAGAGAACGAATCGGTTACCTAACGTAACCTCGGTTCTCTCTAGATGAGGGAACGAGTATTGCGTTCCTGGCCGTGCTTGTGCTCCTAGCGTTCTCGATTCATTCTATGAAAACCAGAGTTTACAGCCTGGGACGCTATTTATACTCTCTGACCACGCCTGTTTCGGCGGGGTCTGACGCAATTGGTCGAGAGTTCATTCGCGTCTCCTCATAGGCTTAAGCAGTTCTCTGTGAGCGAACCAATGAGCTGCTAGCTAGCCCGCTCATGGTCTGCTGCAGCTGAACTGCGTTGACAATGGATACAAAATTATAGGATAATTTTTTGGCTTCAAATTCTCAGAAAAGATGAATCTTTTCCGTAGCATAAGCTAGCTTACGCAATACTCGTTCCCTCATCTAGAGAGAACCGAGGTTACGTTAGGTAACCGATTCGTTTTCTTTAAGTGAACATAATATCCTACTTACAGTGCAAAAATAATATATAAATAGTAAACTAAGTATACTACTATGTTTCTATTTAGTTATTCGTTTGGTTACACTTTATTTCGATAGTCACTTTAGACATTCTACTAACTATAAGTAACTTTTCAACAACATGTCAACTACCTGTCATTAGAGTATTGGTAGACTGTAGTAGACTGTCAGTAGACTGGTAGGTTATGGTTAGGTGTTAGGGTTCGGGTTAGAAGAACAAGTTGACTTGTAGTTGCTAAGTTACTTATAGTTAGTAGAGTGTCTGTTGGGGGACCAACAAAATAAAGTGTTAGCAGATATTAAGCAGACAGTCTACTAATCCTCTAATGACAGTTAGTTGACGTGTAGCTGCTAAGTTACTTATAGTTAGTATAATGTCTAAAGTGGACTATCGAAATAAAGTGTTACCATTCGTTTTTTATTCTTGAAATATACTTTAAACTGTACTTTAACTCTTTCCACATTTCCATGTTATTCTAGCTTCATGCATTGTTTTTATTATCACTTGAATGTGGGTAAGTTTCATAAAAAAGAAACATTTTAAACAAAAAGCTGAGAAAATCGCATTTTTGTCAAAGACTATATGTCTTGGATTGACCATGATGATCAAAACACAGATGGAGTAGATCGAGTCCATCAAAACCCCTAAATCCGGTAACGTTGGGCAGTTTTGAATTGATATGCTATTTAATGTTTGATGATCGCGTTATTTTACATTTGCATAAGCAATCTTCTTGCACTTGTTTCTGCTGCTTCTTCACCTGTGTTTTGATCCGGAGATTCCGTGCCATTTCAGAAGATGTGTAATAGCGCCCCCTACCGCATAACAGTGAAGACATGGATAGCCGCGGTATGGCGGGGAAAGAGTAAAGTAGATTTGAAGTAAAGATTTTATGTACACTACCAGTGAACTAACCTACAAAAAAATTCTGATACTCAGAATTAGTAACATTAATGTTTTCTTTACATATTTTCAAACCATGTAAGTTTATAAGACAGTGGGTACAACAATGTGAAAATGGGTATCTCTTGGCTACTCAATCAAAAGAGTAAACACAACTACAAGCCAAGCTTCCGCGTTCATCATTACATCGTGCACCAGCTCAAGGTTTACAAGGTTTCGCCTTAAACCGATGCGTACGGCCGTCTGCCGGAAACTAGTTATTTTTGTTAATAAAGTTTTAAATATGGATATTTTTCTTACACGAACGCATCACTTCACTTAACCTTCTGGGGACGGATTGGGCGGTACCGCCCAAAATGGCATACTTTTACAAATGTGTAAATATCTTAAAAACTATTAATGATAGAGAGAGGTGCGCTCTTTTTTACCGTCTTCCTCAGATTCCGCTGAAAACAGTGATAATTTACCCGGCTTGTAAATATACACACTTCCTTGTTGCGCAATACCACTATGTAAAAGGCCAATGAAATCGATGTTGTTTGGCAGATTCCGAAAGCAACAACCAATGGAAAATTGCCGATGGAGAAATATTTTTCTTATCCAATCAGAGGAAGGTTACCAAGATGTATCTAGCAAATCAGAGGACTCTGTAGCCTTGCAAGGGGTGGTACTATATAGTTAGGGATATGACGCAAACAGCGTTGAATGGAGAGAAGGAGAGAGAGCGAACGGAGGCTTACGGAGCGGATTATCAGAGAAATATGAGAGACAGAACAATTATTATTATATATATACATACAATTGTATCATTATTTATTGTTTTAGCACTTTTATGATGGCAAGCAGTAAATATTTACGGTGGAACAAGCTCTGGAACAATTACCGGAGAGTGACGAGGAGAAAGCATTGCTTAGAAAATTCTAAGCATTCCTAAGAAAAACGCATGGGATTATTTGTAAATAAAGTTACATTTTTCATTGTTCTTTACACATTTTATTTAACAATTACACATGTCTGTCAAGCAAAGGCTTTGACAAATATATTTTTTGTTAAAAAACTGTTCACTATTGTTGTGTGATGTGTGATTTTCAGAAATAAATGACAATCTAATTTCCGTTTTTGAAAGTCTCTAGTTTATTGTACATTTTCACTCATACTTCCTTTATAAACACATTACATGCATGCTTATGTTAGCTTAGGGTCTTCTGAATCCATAGATACCAAACACATAGTGTTCCATCTCCATTACATATGGTTTATAAGCCCAAATAGAGAAAACGGACCAAAAAGGGCTTAGTCCCCAGAGGGTTAAGGCCTTTATTGACCCCCCAGAGCCATGTGGAGCACTTTTATCATGAATGGAAGAACTTTGATGGACTTCAAAACAGAAACGGCCATTCCCTGCCATTATAAACCTTGGAAGAACTCCTGATTGTAGTGCAATTTATATTTCTGAGAAGTACATAAAAAGTAGACTGAAGTATACTTATTTTTAGTTTTTTTAAAAAGTATTCTTATAGCACACTTGAATAAACTTATTTTTCGTAAGGGAAGGACATGACGATACACTGAGTTGGCTGGCAATCCTAGATTATGAAGTGTTAGCCGCAAGCAATAGGCAAAAGAGGATGTGAAGGACGAGGACAGAATGTTGATTGCACATTGTCTCGAGGGTATTTCTCACTCCTGCTCCCCTACAGAGGTGACTTATCACAGTACAGTAGGATATCCAACCAGATAACAAAACTTTGCCATAATTAAATGTAAATTGGGTTTCCAATTTATACTTGATCAATCATAATATATAAAAAATGCTTTAGTTAAAATAGAAGAATTTATCTGTTTATTTTGTCTCCTAAGTACCATTTATTTTGCTCAAAACAATAGTGAATCATGAAGAGGAAGTGACGTCATCTCAATTTTTCATATCGCATGTTGCGATAGTCTTTTCTTCCCTATTGAGATGTAATCCAAGTGAAACGGCTTCTGGAACAAGAAGAAATGTAGGACGGGATTTGAATTTGTCCATGGGAAATTGATAGGATGGTTGTGGTTTGCTATTGGTGGATCTCGTGTGAGTGACGGGTTGTCCTGCATTCATTTTTTGAAAATACTAATGTACACAGATAAATCATTTATAATAAAATACTGTAAAATTCCATAGAGGAAAAATAAACAAGAATTGTCCCTTTTGACTTTATGGTGACTTTATAAGTTAATTCTATTCACATTTAATATCATTTTTTGTTTTTCATGCTTGACAAAAGCATATCCATAAATTACCTATATCCTATTTCCACCCTGTCACATTATAAAACAATTTTTATTTTTTATTTTTATTTTCTACAATTTATACAAAGTAATATCGTTGATGCTTGAATGCTAAAGATAGGAGGCCATAACCTTGAAAACAGAAAACAGTTTGAAATGTTTGGTTTGAAATGTTTCCCCGGTCACAAGTTCAGAATATTCAAATCATTGTTATTTGTTGAGTAATTTATCTTGAGAAGACAGAATTCAATTGATTAATTTTCAATACATTCTTCAATACATGGGTTTCAATGTATTCATTTGTATTCAATACAATACACTAGAAAGTTACAGAAAGGTCAGTTTGATCAGGGATGCAACTAAACTCAGTGGACCTTGAGGGACAGAGTGTTTAAACTTGAAGATTCACCTTACAATGACCTTTCCAACATGTAAAAGGCACATTTTTTGTAATAATCTTTCAGTTTTGAGAAAGCAGAGTAGAAAGGTAACCAAAACAAAAAACAGAGGCAACTAATAATATTGCTACTAATTTGAAATATGTGTCTACAACTAAATTTTGTGAAATGGTTTGGGCCCATTTCACTATTGATATCTTTTACATCCAGGATCATGCATAACATGCCTGTTGTACATGACCCTGAGCTTAGTATTGGACTTACGGAGAGATGAACAGAAATTCATCATTGTTCTTTCAGACTGTTGTTAGTGGTCATTTTTCAAAATTATCTTGGAACAAGGATTCCTAATCATGAACAGAGCTGACCCTGCCACATTGATCAAAGTGTCAAGGCTGTAAAAGAGGATAATTGAAACAGAAACGACACATTTTCTTTTGAATACCTTCTGGAAAATGGTCTCAGATCTTTACTTTACTAAGACCTCAATATGTTTACATGCACTGAATTTTATCAAAATGAAATAGACCCAATCCAATTCGCAAATTCTGGAAGTTCTGCTTATGTGCGCAAGGTTTTTTTTTTTTTTTTTTTTATCTGATCAAACCAATAGTCGGATTCAAGCCATTTAATTTATGTTTAGATTTGTATTAAAGTTTAGATTAAATCATCAAAATATGAGGAAAATAAATAAATTAAATATATATATATATATATTTAAATATGACGGAAAGACAAAATACTAAACTTTGTTACATGCACTTTTTCAAATTGTTTGTACTGAAATGTGTGTTGGCAGTGCCTGTACACAACCATCATAATGATACAAATCTATCCAGTGTTTTTGTTTTAATCTCCTTATATGTTTTCCCCTGCCTCAAATTGAGCCGTTCGATTTTGTGACGTCACTAAATCGGACGCCCCTACCCCCGATTGTTGATTGACAGCAGTGTTTCAACACAGACCCGCCCTGAGCGAGCTGTCATCATAGTCCGCTATTGTTGATACGCTGGAGCAGAATGGCGTCTAAGCGATTGTGGTGTTCTGTTCTTGAGTGTAATAACGAACACAGCAGTCATTTTGATGTTCCTAAATCCGAACCGCTGAAGACGCAGTGGCTGAGTTTTGTTTTCGAGGGGAATATTCCCCACGAGCAACGTCAATGCTTTTATGTTTGCGCGATTCGCAAATCATTTCTCAATCAGACTGCTTTATAAACGAGGGTCAGTATAAAGCTGGTTTTCTATGTACGACGTAGTGTTGCACGGTGCACCGATACTTCAAAAGTATCGCGATACTCGGAAATTAAAAACTTCACGATACCTAAATTTATTAGTATCGATACTTCTAAGAATGACCGCGTTCCAGATTTGTAAGAGAGTATTGCATGTTGGTGTGTGCAACGCACGCTTCCAGTGCCTCCCTATGGACGTCTGTGTTTTTCTCCTCATGCGCGTGTGACAGGGCGCGTGAACTGAACGAGCGCAGAGAGAGAGAGAGAGCGCGAGAGAGCCCCGGTTGCGCGCGCGCACTCTCTTTCTGCGTAGCCAAGCGAAAGTATAAATAAGGCTTCACCGTCTCTAAACTAAGCGCTGTCTTGCTCTCTCTCTCTCTCTCCCTCGCACATATTAATCAAATTAATTAAAAAAATGTTTTCCTGAATTACCGCTAGGAGTAAATTGTGGTAAAATACGTTGCCTTATCTTCTCTGAAAAGCGTTCCGCACATTCAGCTGACATAAACCACACTTTAAATAAACGAAAAAAACTATCCAGTCATGAAATGTTTTCTGTGATGACACAAATCTTGTGGGATGTCCTAACCGCCGGGATAATCACACAACGCGCACACGTCCGATAATGACACATCCAATTCGCGAACTAATGACTCATTTGAACCGATTCGTTTTAATGAATGGTTAAAACAACTGATCTGTCTGAATCGGTGTATAACTAATCGCTAACACTTTGTAATAAGGTTTCATAAATTACATAAAAAGTAGGCTACAGTTTGCATACTCAAGTGTAAGTTTTTAAAACAAATAACCCCCCCCCCCCCCCTGACTACTTTTTTCCACACAGTGCTATCAGGAATCGATAAGAGAATCGTTAAAGAATCGGATCGATAAGCAGAATCGTCAGTGGCATTGATATTGATAAAATCTTATGTTTCTTATGATAACTGAGATACTGCTGCTATATTTATTTATTTTTTTACCTTGAATGTCATTGCTCTAATTTATTTTTTATATTTTTCATATTTCATATTTTGTTCAAATGGTTAATATAGCCTATATGCTGTTCATATGTTCATTTATTAGTGTGTTATATGATTAGAATGTTGTCCCAGTTTTAAAATAAAGCACAGCAATGATATTTGAGTGTTTCTCCCTTTTCAGGAAAAGTATCGAAAAAGTATCGAAATCGCAATTCTTGACTTGGTATTGGTATCGAAACAATAATTTTGGTATCGTGACAACACTAGTACGACGTTCTCAATATAATTCATAATCCCACGTTTATAATGAACAACGTGTTATGGTTATTGTGTTATTACAAACTGAGTACGTATACATCAGTAAACACATAGCGTTCGTACATCTCACTAAGTTACTCTACCCTGCCAGTTAACAAAGATATATCGAAGTGACATTGGGCCCTATCTTGCACCCGGCGCAAATGACTTTGTACACTGACGCATGTATCATTCCTATTTTGCACCCGGGCAAAGCGGGCTTTTCCCTCCACAGACGCACGTCGGTAAACTAGGGAATGAACTTGCGCGCCCTGGGCGGGTCGGCGCAAAAAGGAGGCGTGTTTTGGCGCAAACATTCCCTAGTGCTATTTTGCAGTTCCAGAAAACAATTGCGCCACTGACCAGAAAAAAACCTAGTCTAAAGTCAGTGGCGCGTTGCGCATGCTTGGTCATAATGTAGCGGGTGCACAACGCGCATGCACTTTGATTCTCTCATCAACACAGATGCAGCAGTTTTTATTTTTGCAAATCATACATTATAACAAGGAAAAATATTAACACATGAGGGAAATCATTGTGGTGTCCATGAAGATGTAAAAAAATGTTGGCCTAAATCTACCTTACACATTTACTCAAATTTTTCAGGCTAATTGTAGTAATGACGGATCAGACCTGTTTGCCCAATAGTGGCAAGACACATATGTACGGTATTAGGACATCTGACAAATTAGTTTGTCCATCAAGAACCAGGAAACAAAAAAATCTCCCATCCCCATACAACGTCACTTCTCTGTCTTTCACTGCCCTGACAAGAACGTCGGTCTCCTCGGCTGTGAACCGCTCCTGGTGCGCGCCTGTTAAATCCGCCATAATAATAACAACAATCCGCCATGCAACATGCGCACCTACTCTTAAAGGGTATGTTGGATGACGCTCTGATTGGTTTATTTCACGTTACGCCCAAACCACGCCTATGAATAATGATCGAAGCTATTCCAGACCAACCCCTTTTAAACTTGAGTCGGGCGCAAGAGTCATTTATCCCGCCGGTAAAATAGCAACAGCGCCCAAGACCCGCCCACAAAGTTACTTGCGCTTCGCGCTTGATACTTGCGTTTCAGATCGTTAAAATAGGGCCCAATATGTTAACCAACCATTCAGAAACGTCCTGTTCGAGCCTTAATTGTCGAACTTCTTCGGGGCCGTCATCTTGTTCCAGGTCCGACTCCGGTTCAAATTGATACTGTTGCACAGATGTGTCCTCAGAGACTCCCGCTGCCATTCTCCAAAATATACCCTCAACTGTTGTCAAGGCAACACTCCACGTGCGTTGTGTCGAAGAACAGAGGGGCGGAGTGAGCGAAGCTCATTATCATTTAAAGGCATATGCACTGAAACGGCGTGCTGAAAACAGAGCTGTTTTTGACCAGGTAAAATGAGTGTTTTCTTACAATGCTAACGAGAATTTTTAATTAAAGTATATTACAAACTTTTCATTTAGACCCTAAAGAATCAAATTAACTTGTATGAAAATGGCATTATATGACCCCTTTAAAGCTACACTGTGTAATATTTTAAGTTGATTTTTAGCAAAAAAACTAGCCTGACTTCGTCATACTCATATTCTAGTCAGAATGTGAGTCTGATACTGCTCCATAGGGCTTTGATTATGAGGCGTGTCTTAACCGAACCAGGAAAAAAAAACCTCTGCACTCAATTGGATAGACCTACAACCAATCAGAGCAACGCAGTAAGTCAGCTACATAGTTGCATAGTATAGTTTCAACAGAACTCAACTGCACGCACGCTGGAAGAAGTAGTAAAATAATGAGCGTTGCTTCTTTTACTTGGTCCTCCATGAGTGCGAGTGTGCGACCAAAGGAGAAACCACAACGACCACAGGGTTTTCATTGCGTCCAATCTTCATAGCGACCATCGGAGCCAACTGATAAAATAAACTTTTGCCGAATCCCGTAGGAAGGACGGCAAACACATCTTTCCGATCGACAAATGCCTTGATTGCAGTTCTCTGTTCGTCTTTTAAAATGAATGCGCTGTCGATTTATTTGACAACAGACGTGATAGCGGAATCTATACATCTCAATTCTCCAGCTGCAGTCATCTCTGAGGGAAACCAGTTCAATCCAAGCGCTCTGATAACGCGATGACTACGTAACTGCAGATCATCTGTCCATCATCGTATAAAGCCCGCCCTGGCAATTTGATTGGCCCGACTAATTCTGAACCGATCATAATTACTCCTCAATGGATCGAGTCCAGACCGAACTTCCCGACCAAAAAATGTTGTGGGCGGGGTTCGGGCTGGCATCCAGGCTAGCAAAAAACACTTTGTTCTTTCAAAATTATATGTTCTCATTAATGTGTAATCAATCAGTTCAACCAACTAATTAAGTATTCTCGTACGTGTATAATCTGCCATTTAGAATACACACGAGCGAGTCACTCAAATGGCGGAAGCCATGTTGCGCATCCATCTAGAAAATACATTAGACAAAGAGGGACATACCTGGAAATTCTAGCTTCGCCTTTCGCGTTTTTACTCTCAGTGGCACCGTGACGAATGCGAGAGGGAGATTACTCGCGACTGCCGGCAGATTGAAATAACACGGTCACCGAGTTAAAACGCCCTCGGAATGGGAGGGGCTAGAAAGTAATATTCAGTTGGTAGTCATATACAATTTCACCGCTAGATGAGAGTAAATACTACACAGTGTAGCTTTAAGGTATTATTTTTTTTTTATTTGGAATAAATGGCAAACTACAGCAACAGGTTTTATTTTAATGCAAAAATATTTCTCCCTTGTTTTAGCATGTTTTCATTATTTCTTTGTTTGACAGCCTGGCAAAAAAATGATGTCTGCAAGATTTGGTATGTTTCATTGCGTTTGACAGCCTGGCAAAAAAATGATGTCTGCAAGATTTGGTATGTTTCATTGCGTTATCACAAATAAACCAAATTACTCCAAGTTGACTCCAAGCCAATATGCTTACAAAATCTTTAATACATTTTTAATGGATGGTTGTGGTTTGCTATTGGTCGATCTCATGTGAGTGACAGGTTGTCCCGCCCTCATGCAGTAAACATGTCATCAGAGAAAAGATTATGGGTTAAAAAATAATGATGTGCACAGATAAATCATTTATAATAAATACTGCAATAAAAAATAAGAAACGTCCATTTTGATTTCATGGTGACTTTAAGGAATAAAGAGAAGAGACACTGTGATTCATTTGGAAGGTATATGAAGGTATTTTACAAAAACTCACTGATCAGATAGTCCATCACATGTCAGACGCCACGCTCCGTCCTTGCCAAACTACCAAACAGCAGCAGCTGGTACACACTCCACTGGGCATTTTCCACTTTCCCCGTCACCGCTCCATCACATCTGAAGATGAGAGGCTGTAATTCACAGGCTATCTATTCTCAAGGTTTAGCCACACAGTCTTACTCCTCCACTCGTCCATCCACCACAGCTCCCATACCAGGGTGGTATCCATCTCCTGGCTGCAGGACAACCTCTTCCGGCATGGCATCACTCCCAGTGCCCCACTTACAGCCATCAGTCACTGTCTCAGCTGATAGCTCCATGTGTCAGCCGTATGGATGACTGTCGCTTACCTGTACGGTCCTGCATGCCAATAGACTCAGAGTTATGGGGAACAGAGTAGTCAGTCTGTTCAAGTATTTCACATCATCTGTGACGGGATGGAAAAGCATCTTATATTCATTAAGGCTGTGAAGTGTGAGTATACTGCAAAAATCTATTTCTTATTTTTGGCTTGTTTTCCAGTTCTTAAATCAAGCAATAAACATAATTCAAAAAAGAAACCAAGTTCAGTTTTCTTACCCCGTTAATGTTTCTCATTGGAAGCACCCCGATTAAATTTTTGACAAATTTGATTAAATTGATCAAAAACAAGACTTAATATCTTCTTAAGTAAATTACTTCTGTTTAGATATTTGTACCGGAAAACAAGATATTATAAACAACATATTGTATGCTATGTACTGTGTTGTGTGTGATCGAAGGTGTGTACTGGCCGTGTCATGTTGTCCGAGACAAATTTCCCAGGAATGGGACAATAAAGTATAAAGTAAGTAAGTAAAGTAAGACAAAAATACTGTGTAAGAAATGTACTTTGTTCAGTGATAATCAGGGTTGAGAAGTGAACAACTGCGATGCTAACTTAGCTATATTTGTCAATAGCGTGAGAGCATCGCGTGACATAATAGTGTTTCTCTAGTAACTATTGATCAAATGAGTAGCAGTGTAGCAGGACCAAACAGTTTTAATGTCTTAGCTAAGAGAATTGAACATGCAAACCTAAATGGTTCTCTCTCAAACTTAGCATAGGAAAGTTTGATTCATTGTAGCAAATTGCTTCATTTTGACATAGATATACATGCTCTCTGAGCATTGGAAAGTCTGATTCATTATTACCCAATTTTATTTATAGCTTCTAGGTTTGTTTTGATTTTGGTTTGCTTGATTACTTTTAAAAGTAATTATTACAATATTGCATAACTCTTAAAAAAGTAACTAATTGCATTACTTGATTACGTTTTTTGGAAAGCAAAGTTACTTCTTCTTACTACTTAAAAGAAAAACAAAAAATTTTAACAAATGTGTGTCATTTTTGCTTATTAGTATGGCTGAATGGATCGTTGAAGGTCAGCAGCAAAGACATTGGCTAATAAAGTGAGATTAAATGCATAAAGTCTTTGTTTTATTTAACATGCTTAATTATTGCAGGTAATATTCTGCGTTTGCATTTCACTGTGTGGTTCATTTTGAGGGATACTAAATCTGTTTTTCTGCAAGTGAGAGATGAGTAAATGCATGCTCACATTTAACTACAATAACCATCATGTTCACACAAAGCCTTTGCACACTCCTGATTTCCCTCAACATGGTTTCAGTGTAAAACAAAGTAACTTCCGTTATTTATTTGAAAGAGTAAACTCGGATATCTTGTTGTAAATAGTAATGTAACGCAATACTTTTACAGTGACTTGAAAAAAAAAAAGAACCTGATTATGTAACTCGCGTTACTTGTAATGCAGTGCCCCCCAAAACTGTTAAAGATTATTTTTCTCACTTCAAAAATGGTTGAATAAGAGAATATGGCTGAACAGAAATGAGGACATTAGTTTCCAATCATTATTTCTGTAAAAAATAGCAATGTACTTGGTGCAATAATCTTTGCAGCTTCTTGGTTTAAAGCTTATAGGTTTTTTTTTTTTTTTGAGATCTTATACAAACAAAGACTTTGCAGTATCAATTGAGAATATAATCCTGTCATTATTGGGGCCCAAGGGAGGCCTTTTTCAGCCACTCAGATGATGACAGTTCACAGTGAGTGCCTATTATTCAGGACTAAATGGAACTGAAAATGTACATTGCCACACTGAACTGGCTGCTGAAAGTACAGTCTTCATGCCAGCAGAAATGGCGAATCCCTTGTAATTGTGCCATTAGTGTTCCCATTCACTTCAGTCCAAATAGGCTGTAGTCAGTCAATTGAATGTCACGATGGTATGGGAAAGTTTACTTTTATTGCCGTCTCCTATACAACTCTATCTTTTACATTGAAAACATATTTGTATCTTTGTGAATGTCTACTGACCCGTAGATGTTAAATATCAATTCCATAGTATCTAATCTAATTTTGATTTAAAATCAGGAGTTTGAAAATGAAAGCACAAAACATAGGCAGAAATAAAAAAGTGGGCTTTAGAATATTTCATATAAAAACATTTACATAAATGTAAATGTTTTTATATTGACTGTTATTATTTCAGATTAATCATGAAAGATCACTAAACCAGCAAAGGCTCTATTATTTATTAGAATTATATATTCAATTAAATTCACATTTATTAGCGCTTTTCACAATACATATTGTTTCAGAGCAGCTTTACAGAAAATGCATGCGTCTGAATTACAATTTAAAGCGATCTGTTATCAGAGGTGACTGTGTCCAAGTTATGCATTTCAGAAATGTGCATATACAAATCACGCAGTTAGCTAACATCATGTATTCGTTTAAACAATGAGCTCATTGATTCTGAACATAATGATTTCAATATATAGAAAAATTGGCATTGGTGCATGTTGATTCAGAAATATAAATGTAAATTAATAATCCTATATTGTAGAAATTGGTCAATTCGAGGAAGGCCTCAAGTCATGTTTATTTGACAAATATTTATTTGATTGGAAGCATTCAGTCACTCATGAGGTTCTTCATTCAAGTATTGTAATTACATAAAACATCAATTATTGGTGTATTGTTACATTTGGTGCTGCATCTATTCATTGTGGTATTATAATGTGATTACTGGCCTATAGATGCATTATGATATCAAAATGACCAAATGTAACACTTGCATCATCAGGAGTGCTGAATTCAACATCTGACTTTATTAGGTAAGGCACTTTGAAATGGATTATCTCGCATACACGCTTTGTTTTTCTTCTTCTGTGGTTTATTCATTGAGACTGCCTTTATCTCACAGGGTATCTCCGTTTCTACATCTTTCTGTTTCGCCCGTCTTTCACTCCCTGCTGGCTTCTGCCGCCAACACCGGAGCCATATCATTTAACACATACTGTCACTGACGCTGAAATCTATAGGACGCTTGTCTAGCAGGGTTCCCACACTTCTTGACCAGTGCATTTCCATTAATTATTTAGTTGTTCATATTTAATAAATAAGGATTTTTAAAAGTAACTATAGAGAATGCACTCACAAAAAGCTATTTTTATACCCAATGAAATATGTGAGCGTAACCAAAAATCGTTTTGCTAATTGCCGTGACTTTTTCCAGGCTGGAATTCACAAATATTTAATGATATTTCCAGGTTTTAATCGTGGGAACCCTGTTCTAGGACACAAGTTCTAGGTTTTGAATGTAATCTACTTCATACTGGAAATAGTTAATTAGCAGCTAAATTATTCAGTTAATTTATATTAATCTAATGAGTTCCCTTGTTGCTGAATTTTTCATAAGTGTGTCAAAATATAAGTATGTTCCAATAAAAATGTGCCTCCATTAATTTGACATCTGTATAATTGACCATCAGTGGAGGTGATTGAATGTTACAATTAAATACACTAATTTACAGTCAAGAAACCTGTATAAAAATGTATTTGCCAGCCTGACTGGAACATGAGGATTAAAAATAGCTTCTATTGTTGCTTAATTCACTTGAGCTCTGATTATAAGAATTCAAACAATACAATCAAATACGATTTGTGATCTCATATTATTCGTTTATAGGATGCAATAATGGCTGTTCCTGGGTGAATAATTAGAACAGAACGCTAATTTTTTCAGCCATTTACTCCCTTGGGAGTTTAGGGCTGCGGTTAGATTCAGCATTCCCTCATTTCCAATGGTAATTACATGTGCAATCCAGTTAATGACACTTCAGTTTGCATGTAAAATTACTACAACCTGTTATGTTAATATCTCATGAACATTCTCATTTTACACCATTAGGAGAGTGTAATGAAATGACTGTAGAACTCGCATAAAGCAATCCCAGCCAATATACCAGCACAAAATGCTGTTCCAAATTTAATACCATTTTTGGCCACACAGAGGCAGCATTTATCAACAAAACACTAGATCTGAAACCTTGATTTTCTTGCTCATGCTTCATACTAAATGTTCAAGAACCCTCAGCTAAAGGACTTAAGTCCAACTTCGATTTAATGATAATGACTCACTCGATTTTACAGCAAGCAACACTGTAGTGTAACCAGTTAGGCTCATCATTATTTAGGCAGCAAAAAATAGAATTACTGCATTTTCATTAGACATTTCCTGATGCCGTTTCTTCATGTGTAATTTAATGTTGATTTCGTTTCTTAGTAATGTTCAATTCTCTTGGGTTTGGTCTGAGAGCGATGTTTGGATATGACAGCAGCATACTCTCTACCTGAGCGGTATATGGTGCGTTTTAGTTCAGGCGTAGAGAAATCCACATGAAACAAGCCGAAGCGCACATTGAAGCCATCATTCCACTCAAAGTTATCCAGCAGTGACCAGGCAAAATATGCCTTTACATTCACTCCATCTTGACTGATAGCTGGAAAACAAACACATCATCCATATTATAATAATATAGTATATCATATTTGAAAAACTTCCAGTAGTCTGGGTCTCAAAGCTACAATACAAGGACTTTAACTGTCAACTTGGTGTTTAACTGTTTAACTGGATTTTACAATTTCAGGACTACATCCACCCTTGTGAAAAAGAAATACACTTAAAGGGATACTTCACCCAAAAATGAAACTTACCTCACCCTTTTACTCACCCTCAAGCCATCCTAGGTGTATATGACATTCTTCGTTAAGATGAATACAATCCGAGATATATAAAAAAAAATGCCCTGGCTCTACCAAGTTTTATAATGGCAGCCCAAAATTTGAAGCCCAAAAAAAGTGCATCCATCCATTATAAAAGTAATCCACACGGCTCCTGGGGGGTTAATAAAGGCCTTCTGAAGCGAAACGACGAGTTTAAGAAAAAAAATCCATATTTAAAACGTTATTAGCTATAATAAATAGCTAGATGACCGTACACATAGTGCGCAAGTCGATTTGCACCACAAGAGTAACCCCTGACGCATGTATGACGTTGGATGTAGGAGTAGCGTAAGCTTTGACGCCTCTCGCGGTTTAAACAAATAGGGCTGTGCAACAAACTCAAGCTCCTCTTCTATTATATATCAAAATCCTCTGAGATTTCTCTTTTAAAAAAAATGTATGATGGATGGATGCATTTTTGGGGCTTCAAAATCTCACCCCCCATTCACTGCCATTAGAAAGCTTGGAAGAGCCAGGATATTATTCTAATATAACTCCGATTATGTTAGTCTGAAAGAAGAAACTCATATACACCTTGGATGGCTTGAGGGCCAGTAAATCGTGGAATAATTTAAATTTTGGGGTGAACTATCCCTTTAAGCATACTTACAAAAAGAGTACTTATTATGGCAACAATATACTTACTTAAAAGTATATACTTAAGTGCAACCTGAATGAAATGTTTTGACACTTAATTGCAATTAAATTAAAATGTATTATTGTATAAATGTATACAATTAGTTCAACTTAAGTTCATCTTTGTATGTAATCTCATAATTACTTCTATTGTATTTAAAATATGGTATTGCTGCATGTACTGACAAGCATTTATGGCAAACTAAAATTTACTTTAATGTAATTTCTGTTGAAATTCACATCTTGTATTTAAATACAAACATAGTTGCAATTTAGTACGTTTAAAATATAAATGTAATATAAATATAATGTAAATATAAATGTAATTAATGTAATATTGAATAACACACTACACTTCAAATAATAATCAAGTACATTGCACATTTTTTTAGTTTAGGACAACAAAAGATTAAAGTAATTATTTAAGAATTATTTAAAGTCAAACTTTTCATTTGACATCATTACAAAGTGCACTTTTAAAAAGTGAACTTAAGTGTGTTAAAGTCATGAAAGTGTAGTCTCTTTTAAGTACACTTAAATAACCTTTTATTTCATTCAAATTAAATTATCTCCAAGTATGTTTTTTAAAGGAAAAACTATTTATTTTTGTTTAAGACCAATACAACTGCGCATTGAAGCACACTTTTTCACAAGGGCATTACTAGTCTGTATAAAATTAACTGTATAAAATGAACTTTGTACTCTTGAGCTATTTTATTGTACATTGCGCAGTGTTAATATGACAGTACCTTTGCCAACTTCCTGCAGAGTGTCCTGATAGAACTGAGAGCGGTCGGCATCTTCTATCTGAACCGGCCCCATCTGCGAAAAGCCATTTTCAGTGATATAGATGGGCAGACTGGAATATGTGTCCTAAAAAAACAAGCAAATGTAAATGATTTTGTTAATAAGACAATATATGAATCACTGTATGATAAATACACACCTAATTCAATTCAAAATAAAGGAAAGTTAGAGAGAATTGTGCACAAATAAATGAAGGTACCTTTATATATTTCAGCAATTTCCGCAATCCATCAGGAACAACAGCCAACCAGTGAACCCCACATATGGGCCATGACGGGTCAACAACCCCCTCTGCCCCCTGATCCCCCACAAAACTGAGCTTGTTGTTCTTACCAGCACTACTTAGATCTTTGACTTTCCGAGAGGTGTAATAGTTTAGTGCAAAGAAATCCGCTGTGCCCAAAGGAGTGGGCTCTTCCTTTGAGAAGTGTGGCAGCCGAGAGCCCTGCTTGTATCCCAGATCCAAGCTCCTATTCTCAATCCTGAATCTCATGGACTCTGGGTAATCTCCTGTGCAAAACACAGGGCAGGCAAACCAGCCCAGAGTGAAGTCCTTGTAGCGCTCAGTGGCTGCAGCATCTTTAGGACAGTCCGGGTTCAACGGCTCTGCCCAGTCACTGTTCAGGGCAAGAGACACTTGCCCTCCTTGTAAAGGCCTGAAATGAGTATTATAAGTATGCCAGGCTTTGGTGTGGGCACGCAGCATGTTATGTCCCGCCAAGTAGACTGATATTCCTGGATCTTTGATCCCAGGGGCAAAGGTGCCATCCTCATGACCCAGCTTGGCACAAATATAGGGCTCGTTCAGTGTGATCCAGAGCTTCACTCTGTCTCCAAAGGTCTTAAAGCAAAACCTGGCATAACTTTCAAAGATGTCTGCAATATCTGCCGAGTTCCATCCGCCAAGATCCTGTAAGGCCTGAGGTAAGTCCATGTGGTACAATGTGATCATGGGCGTCACATCACAAGCAATCAAGTCGTCGATCACTTCGTTATAATACGCCACACCTGAGGGTTGCGGAAAAAAAGGTCAAAAACGCAAGTTAGCAACTTCAGGAAGTATAATGATTTAGGTAACAAGTAGGCCAAAATTAAACTTGCACACTTTTTTACATCATCCGTGTCAATCGTTTAAATCATTTAGAGTCGGCATGAAACAGATGTTTTCCTCACTAATGTGACAAAATTAGGGCAGGACTTGATTTTGTCCATTAGAAATTGATTGGACAGTTGTTGTTGATTGCTATGATCTCATGTGAGTGACACATCATCAGAAATGAGATGTCATTGAGAGGCTTTTGTTTAAACATAATGGTTTTGATTAAACATTACGATGGCACTTGAATTTTACAAAAGTGCATTTATAATCATTTATAATTAACACTGCAATATTCCATAAAAAATAACTTTAAACAAATGTGTAAACAATCATTTGAAGCTGAAATAAAATCCAAGAAAACACAAAAGTTGATGTTTTGTTTACTCAAACTTGTTCATGGATTAAGAATGCTAGAGCTTCAATAGAATTATTTTGACTCGGTTTTCATATTTTCCTGTTCCTACGGGTGAATTTTATGCTATTTATATAAATTTTACTTTTTTACTTTTTGTGTTTTTTAGTGATAAGTTAATTAAAAGTATTATTTACAGTGTTTGTAAATCTGTTTAGCACCGAGAAAGAACACGGGATTGACTTTTTTTTTATTTGACTCTTATGAACCTCACAAAGGTTGCCATAAGCACCTTTTGGATTGACATGATTTGTGGTTCCATCGGGAAGGAGCCGTGACCAGGATATGGACAGACGGTAATGGGTGAGACCAAGCTGTTGGATACATTTCAGGTCCTCTTTCCAGAGCTGATAGCTGTTACAGGCTACATCTCCATTATGGTCTTCAAACACCCGTCCTTTGACGTGACAGAATGTGTCCCATACGCTGGGGCCTCTACCATCCATATTCCAGCCTCCTGCAAGATAATTTAAGGAATCGAAAGGAAAGTTTAGACCCATTATATATATATAATCTCATTTAATTTTCCTTTGACATGTACAACTGTCAAATAACAAAGTTTGACTGCTACAAAATAACAATCCACATCTGCCAAATAACAAAGTTTGACTGCTACAAAATAACAAAATAAACAATCCACATCTGCCTTTAACAAAAAGTACTGGAGTGTTATAATCTAGCAATATCAGTTTACCATTGTAATTGCATGGTACTAACTATAATGAAGACGACCATATAATTACCATGGTATTTGTTATAAAACATGACAATAATGATGCCACGTTAAAAACCTTTGTAGTATTTTTGTTAGAGTAACTGAATAACTCTATATTCTAAATAATTGCAAATTGTTGGTATTACATGCATCCTGAAATGCTGAATCTGCAAGTGAGTTAAATCAGATAAGTCGACAACCACCGCGACGTTTACTACAGTAAATAAACACTAGTGTAACATGTAGGCTACCTTCTATTTGATAAGCAGCAGTCGCAGCTCCCCACGCAAAGTCTTTTGGAAATACGGTGACATCTAATGCAGACATATTTTAAGACAATGATGAAGAGGAAACTAGACAAAGTTATCGCGCTATTAAACGGAATAAAAAAAATACATGCAATCAAGTCTGTCTGCACGTTCGCAGCTTAAAGTAAGCGGTGAACGTCAGCACGCCCTGCACGTTACGTCATCGCGCACCGTCACGAGACCGTACAAGGTACTTTTTTTTTTCAAATATATATATTTACATTAGTGACGTTTTTTATATTATTTACATTTTTGACGTTTTTTGCTTCATTTAAATTAGTGACGTTTTTGCTGTTGGGTAGAATAGAAACGTTAATAATTTGTTTTTAAGCTCAACGAATTGTAATGCAAATGGTTTATCGTATCGCATGTTTCGTAAGAGATTGAAAAGCATATGATACAAATGTAAATGTAAACTGAATAGCCCCAAGGACCTTTGACCTGCATGAGGCGCAGTCCTCTTTACACACGGCTTCTAAATTGTCCCTGCCTGGTCACAATGACAATGTATGAGAAAGATATCCCAATGATAGGAAGCCGAAACATCTCCATGCGATTCAGAGTCACAAACGCTGCACAAGGCATTGTTCTCTTCAGGTTGTGCTACGACGAAGACCCATCTAGGCTAACTTTTTTCCTTTTCTTTTTTTTTTTCTTTTTTTCCACTACTGCCAACCTGTCTAAACTTGTTTGTAGTGCAGCAATGCAAAGAGAACCTTTTGTGAGGGCCACACAAAAACAAATGAGCACAATGGATCAAGGATCCTTTAGTATTGTGTTGCATTTTGTTTTGTGGTTTTGTAATGGAAAGCCATAACTGTAAAGGAAATGGATGTGCTTTTTTATTAACTGCAGAAGGGGGTCACTCAGTTGTCTCTTACATGTTTAGATAACAAAATATATATATATATACCTATATAAAAATGTATGTCTGAATACACACACACTCACACACATATATATACATAATTTAATATTCAGACATACATTTTAGGTTAAGATTTATAATAATGTTTATGGAAAAGCATATTTTTTGTTATGTAACCTGGCAGGTTACAGGTTAATCCTGCCAGCTACTTTAGCGCCTTAAATAGTCTTAAATAATCCTGGTGTTACAAATTATTTTTTACAAATAGAAATATATAGTCTCTCAATTAATGTGAGGTGAGGTCATAAACTGCATGCTGTTTAAAATTTAAAAAGTTTTGAATAGAGTACTGCATTTCACACAGATCAGCAACCTTTTAATGACATAAAAACATTTAGACCAGTTTTATATACTAACAATATTTAAATGACTCTTATTATTAAAGGTATATATTTAGTAAAAAGTACACTGATCTGCATAATGTTCTACAGTATACAGATCAGTGAAAAAGTAACAATTTAAGTGCAATTTGCAGGCCTGGAATATTAATGACTAACATTTATAGTAATAGAAATCTAAATAAAAACAACGAGAGGGGTTAACACTGATAAAACCAAAGAGGGCAAGAATTCTCAAGATTTGTTTTTTTAATTTTCAGAATGATATAATTTAACAAAGTGCATACCATCAGATGACTATTTACAGGGTCTTTTCATAAGTCTTCAATAACCTCCTAAAAAATTGTCGAGGACAGAGCTGTTTTACCCATGAGAGAGTTTTAGCCAAGTTAAATAAATAAATTAACAACATTGACAGCAGGACAGCAAACTAAACCTCATATATAGCATTACCAAAAAAAAAATATCGCATCGCCTACTGCTTCATTAATCTGTCACATTTTTATTAATATTTAAACAAAGACCTTTGGCGTGAATGTTATTTCACCAAGTAGCCTACAACATGTTCCTCTTTCAACTTTTTGTTGATCCTAGAACAAAGTTCCAATCAACTCATCAGATCTGTGCCCGTTTTAAATTTTATGTTGGTTTATAGGCCGGGTTAGGTGCCTCTACATCAGTTATTATTTATCCTTCTAAATCTCAAGATTTTCTGATATTGATGATGTGCTGTTTTTGTAATAATGAAAAAGAGATACTGACTCACTTATTTTTTGACTGTAAAGTCGTGAACCAGTTTTGGACTGATTTGGCAGATTTTATATTAATCTGATAAATATTTATTATTGCTTTACTTTAAAGGATGTTACCTTGTATTATGAAAATAAAAGCAATAAAGATCTGGAATTTATTGTTAACCTTTTTATTTTATCAGCTAAATTTTACATACACAAACAAACATTTCTTAATTCATCTCCTGTGTTAAATTTGTTTTGTTCTGACTTTGATTTTTACATTTCTTCAATAAGACTGTTAAAAAACAAAAAATCTGTGAAATATTTAAAATGCTACGATACCATTGGTGTTTTGTAATATCCTTATTTGTTAAAATTGAATGTGAGCTATGCTTTTTTTTTTATTATTATTGATTGTTTATATTTAGTTATTATTTGTGTTACCTTTTCTGCAATAAAAAAACAACAACATCAGTTATTATTCACACACCATTTACCTCTAATTTTAGGGATATAAGTAGGGTTAGGTTTAGCGTTAGGCCTAGGCCTATTTTTTCGGAATGTTGTTCCAGGATCAACCAGGGGATCAACAAAATATGTCGATCCAGGAACATGTCTAACTTGATGAAAAACTCCAAAACTTCATGGATAAAAACAAAAGAGAAATTGAGGATATATTCTATAAACGTATATGCCTACTGACTGAAGATTCAGTATAAAAGAAAATAATATCTTCTAAATTAAAGGCAATATTGTATAAAATGTGGGCAATAACAGTGGGTTTAATTAAAAGGATCGGTGTTGACTGGAGTTCAGACCAAACCTATGATGACGTCAGGGGAGGAAATGGAACATGGAGCCCGAGGCTCAGAGAACAGCAACACACTCGGCTATGAACTGAACAGCGCTGGTCACATTCACGCTTTTACCGTCTCACCGACCGCAAGAAGCACACTCTGGGACCCTGGGTTAAACATTCCGCTTGTATCTCTCACAAAGCGTTTTTACCGTCGTGGTCGGTAGCAGTATTCGGGGAACAGTAGCAAAGTGGAAACCAACTTTACGCATTCAGTTTCTCAAGAATGGTTTTATTGTTCGGCACGCGGACATGTCGCGTTTAATGACCTGTTTTAGATAATCTTCAAATAACTACCGTCTAGAAACTCTTTCTTTTCTTTTGGAGTTCAAATGTGCAGTGAGATGAGCACAGAGAAAAAGTTTATGTGAACAGATTTCCTTGAGTTTGTGAGTGAGACTGTTATCTCGGGATGGTTGCAGCTGTCTCTCTTTTAGCGCAGGAGCGAGATCTCCACTTTGACTGGAAACAAAGAAAATGCTTCGTGTAAAACAGTGGAAACTTGCGTGCAACCGGCTGGAGAAGGTTTGTTGAGTTGTACAATGATGCTTATGGAAAACAAAGAAGGATATTCGACCGCTGCCTTTCGGACTGCTTAATGTGGAAAGCAAAAACCATGATAAATCGTCCCATCTAATGTTGTGTCGAGTCAGTATTTCGACCATGACTTAAAGAGAGTGCTGGCCAGCGTCTCTGCTTGATGGCTTTTGACGAATATTCAACGCAGAGATCGTGTTTAGATATAAACAACAGCAACGAAAGGCTTTCCGGGGCTATTTATATGCTAATCTGACCCCTCTTCTTGCCGTGTGAATATCAACGAAGGCAGGAGTGATGTCGGTGGCCGCTACTTGTGTCTTTTTCCTGGCTTTTGTGCTTCTCAGAAGCTCGAGCTCTGCAGGATCGACTGAATGTAAATCATATGATGAACGCTTCAAAAGTGCAGTAGGGAAAAGCTCTTCGTCTGGGGCCACACTGGACAGAAAAGTGGTCTGCAGTAACATGGAGCTCCATCAGGTGCCTTCTACTGAATCATTTCCCAACAGAACAGTCTCGCTGTAAGTTAACACTCATTTTCCTCACAGAATTAACATTGCCATCTAAAAAATGCCCAACCACACATCACGAGGGTCATTCCTGCCATTTGACCTTATGACTTCTGGTCCTTCTGGGAACCTTTTGATAAACGAAACTGTTTTCAAAAGTCATACAGATCAAACTGAGCGACTTAAATAGTTATATACAAAACATATTTAATCCACTGATAATTTGATACTAAAATAGCTTATTACCTTTATTTACATTTCTCAAAACTCTAATAATTTTACTTAAGAATGATTAAAACAATTGTTGTGATTAGAAACAGTTTTCAAAAGTCATACAGATCTAACTGAGCGACTTAAATACATTACATAGTTATTCAAATACAAAATATTTAATACACTGATAATTTGATACTAAAATAGCTTATTACCTTTATTTACATTTCTCAAAAGTCTAATAATTTTACTTAAGAATGATTACAATTATTTTTTTGTGATTGAACCTTTCGAAGGACACACTATTAGTCAATTCATCTATGATTTTCTTTATTGAACTATGATTAAAACAAATACATTAGTGAATACAGTCATAAAAGGGTGGTCATCATAACAATAACAGGACATACCTTATTAGCAGGGAACACTTATAACATTTAAATGGTATATTTTACTTAATTTTGGTTAACCTAAATTGTACAAGCTTGTGCAATTTTCGTTTTGCATGCCTATTGCCTACTTTAGATATTAGTGAACTGGTGTGACCTTTTGCTGTTGTTACTTAAAGGTGCAGTAGGTGATTCTCCACAGAATCTTTTTTTTTTTTTTGTGCTGGTTGAAAGTCTCTTCACATCCTGATAGCAATTACAATGTTAAGCGGTTTGTATTTTGTGGAAGGCGTAGGACTATAAAATGTTGAATCATTGCGCAGACATCAAATGTCATCAACGCGTTCACGTACACTGTGCAGACAGAGCGAGAATGGCTGGCAAATAGTTGTTTACTTTTTTTTTATTGTAGTATTGTTACTTACTGTACTGTAAAGTTTTCTCACCGGTGAAAGACACATGATGTAATCCAATATCGTTGTTTCTGGTCTGTGCGCGTTCATGTGTTTTGGAGGAGGCGTGGCTTTGGATGGCGTATAGAGGGTATGCGCATGACGTCACCGTCGGCCGGAGTGAATGCGGTCACGCCCACAAGTGGCAAAAAGACTGAGTGGCAGCATTTGTTTTCAGCGTGAATGCCGTGAAAAACACACAAAACACATCTAAAACGGGAAAGAGCTTTGCGATTGACTGTACAACTAGATTTGACCAGAAATCTGAGGTACTGTATATTTTTACAGACTGCAAAAAGCTACAGAACAGACTATATTCTGCATACTTGGATGTTTTTAAATAAACACTGACAAAAAACTATACAAGTTTCAGAGCTGGACGATATGATGATATACAGTATAACATTAATGTAAGAGATCACTCGGATTCAGACCTATCTATATTGTATTTATATAAAACGTTTACAGGCAAATTTTCTTAATTTATTTCCCCGGCGTCGAAATCAGGCACATATAAATGTCAGGAAACACGATTCCTGGCTGCATGTCAATATTCATGGATTACTGGATCTTTGATAAGTTGTAAGGAACACTATTTCGAGTCCAACTTTTAGTTTAAACTGATAATAGTTTGTTTTACTCGCGTTTTCGCAGTTTCCCCTATTAACTCCAGTCACGCAGCAGCTCTTTTGCCACTCAGTCCGGCTGAGGGGGGCGTGTTCCGGCGGGAAAGTGACGTTAATGCATTCCCTCTATTGGAGGGAGGGTGGGATCGTATGCTTCCAATGCTAGCAGGCTAAAGTTAGCATTTCCCAAATCACCTATTGCAGACTCTAATCTACAGTCGGAAGTCCAGAATTGTTCTTCACTGGTTTTGTTCAGATCGGGCAAAAAAACCTAGGACTAGTTTGCAAAAGTAGTAAAAAAAAATAAAAATTCCAAATACCCCAAAATTTCCAACGATATAGGAGACTTGAGCCTGCGACGAACGGTTTAGGAGTTATTATGATCCTTTACGTACTTTTGATCGCTGTAGGGCCACCATCAGGCTGATTGGTGCGAGCCTTGTTGACATTGTAGACGGGGTGGGTATTACCATCCCTCAAAGTTTCAAGTCTCTACGACTTACGGTTTGGTCTGCCCAATCACTTTTAGGGGAGAATGCTGATCCTTGGAAATTCTAACTATTACAATAGGATTTCAGCACTTCGCGCTTGAATCATGCACAAGAACCAATAAGGATTGTTCTATCTAGCACATGATGCGTACATGAGCTTCCATGTTTACCATATGTGATGCTCTATTTGTATGTCAATCATTGTTTACATGTAAATAAAAGCCTAAATTAAATTTGTGAATCATATAAAGCAATCATATCTATTCACAATACCGCTCTGTTCATTTGGATTCATTTTACAACCTTTTTGGATCATTTAATTTTTGGTTGTGTGGACATTCAGTGGAGGGACAGAAACCTCTTAATTTCTGTCAAAGGTGAACCAGATGATAAATGATGACAGAATGACATTTTTCTGGGTTGCTTTAAAGCTAAAAATATTTGGTAACATTACATGTTATGCACTCTAATCTACCAGTCAAACGTTTAGACTTATTATGTTTTTAGGATCTTCAGAGTGATTTTTTTTTTTTTTTTTTACAGTGGCTTAGTTTTGCCCTGTGCTCTTTTTGTGGCTGGTGGTGCAGCCTTATTAGATTTTAAACAAAAAGCGGTCCACGTGACTGTGTCTTTCAGAGATGGATATCAAGCATGTCTGAAAGCCTGAATGGTGCATTCGTCTTTCTTCATGTGGCTGTGCTGAGTTTGTAAAGAGAGGAAGAACACATGTAAAAACAAAGACTTTGCTCCGGTGAGGGGAAATAAACGTTGAAACCTTGATTTAGTTGTGTAAAAGCATTTATTTCACTACTTTATGCACTGAAATATTTTTTTTTACTGAAACCGAAGTTTTCTTTTAGCTGAAAACCAAAAATAAATGTGGGTAATTGGGTGGTTGAACTCTTTATGCTGCAGGGTGGTGAATTAAACCAGTCATAGTAAAGTTTTTCGTTAATGAGACCCCTCTTAAAATTTCATCAAATAGGCCTACATTTTACATATTGCTACTCTTGCAATATTTTTGGTCACGGTGACATGCTTCCACACATTTGACATGTTTACCTGAAACTTGATCACATTGTGTGCATGAAATAGATGGCGAAACAGTCAGAACACGTCATCTGAGAAGTGTCATTGAAATATCAATGGTTTCAGCTCTCCAAAATGTTTTCGGCTGAAACCGGAAAAAAAATAAAATAATTGTGGCTTTTTCAGAAAAAATATTTGTAGTTGCCCAAATTTTGGTGCATCACTAATGTAAAGTGGACATTTGATTTAGGAACCCTAGATTGATATTTTAACACTTTCTCATTACGTTGGTGAAGCTTTGTGAGCTTGTCCCGTTGAATGAGATTGGTAGTTGAAATTCAGAAGTGTCAAGTTCTCAGACCTTGTACATGAAGTCTCAGGATTACAATAGCCAAACATAAACTTCATTCATGGGGTCTCAAATACTTGGTTTGGCACATGAATGGCTTTTTACACATTGGTTGAGAGTGTTTATGGGTCGCAAATCCAGCAGTCTTGTCGCTTCACATGATGTTTTCTTCACATGGAGGGGTCAACAGTAGTTATTCATGGAATCCTACCTTTTTTGACCTCCTCTAACCCTGAAAATCAATTACTTTCCTCAACCTGGTGTAGGAAAGCCTTTACCTCACACACATATGTGGGGTCAGCAGGTTTATTATACCACTCCTTTAACAGGGTGAAAAAAACGCTCCCCGTTATAACCTTGTGAAATTAAGCTTTTTGATTGCTCACTTTTTTTTTTACTGGTGGCACTGGTGAGTCAGTTGGTTTTAATCCTGTTAAAGTCGACATGAAGAGAAAATTCACCCTCATTCATCTGTTTTCTAAATGCATGTTATAGATCTTATTGTGTGCAATGCATACATGTATGTTTCTTTTCTTTTTACGTTTTTGACCTCATAATTGTCAATCAAAATATCCAGTGAAACAACAAACTTCTCTCTGTGATGCAGGTGGTCTTCGGTCATTTAGTCAATCATTTAGCCCCCATCCTTGCAAGCGTGTGTTCATCTGCCTGCGTTTTTGAGTGCTACGCCCACATCTTACAATCCAATCAACAGCCGATGCATAAAACCAAGTTCCGCCATTCATTATTTTCTTGTTCGATAATTTGTTGTTGGATTTGCGTCACAATTATGGAAGAAAGGTTCTGTTACTACTTCTGTTTCATTGCGACTTGTAGCCTACTTGGAGCTGGAGTTTTTAGAGTTATTTATGCAATGCTGCTTTTTAAATATCCTGCAAATGGCTTTAGGGGAGTTATTAAATCTCTTCCCAACGTTGACATTGTTTCTTAGTGCTTGGGATTGGTTTATAGCAATTTCTGTTGTAAGTGGATCATGTTTGTGCAGCTGTCTTTTTATGTGAGCCCAGTCACTGAGATTGTTTCTCTTAGGCAAGTGTTGAAAGCTACACCTGGACTGAGCTGTCCTCCCCAAAGCACACCTGGTGACCGTAGCAAGGCAGTGTGGGATAGGTTTCAGAAAAGCTTCAAAATATTTCCTAACAGGTTTTTGATTATATTGGACTTTTTAATGTTTGCAACTCAAGAAAATATCAGTTGGTTGCAAGAGTGATTCATCCACAGGTCAAGTAACAAAGAAATAAAACTATTACATAATGTTGATGTTTAATTACTTAGTTTATCATGTCCCCGCTTAATATGCAGAGTCAACAATAAGCCATTCATATTCTGATTGCCCAGTAATTACACACTTCACCTTTTAATGTAATTATTTGCGTCTCATGAGACTGAGAAATAATTTGTCTGTCTGCTTTTTGAAGTTGATTTTAGCCTATTGGTGCACCCATTTTTGCCGTTCTGCAGAGCATATTTCCATGTATTATACTGGCTGTTTTCATGTAGTCCAGGTATTTGATTTTAGGAAGATGTGGTCTTGCAGAAGAAAAAAAAACTTTTAGAGTAAATGTAAATTTGTGCAAGCGTGTTTTGTAGCTCTCTTTCCTTTCCAATGGTGTTATTTGATCACTAGATCCTGTAGAACCTCAGAAAATCAAGATAAGGTTGTATCTTCACCATCTGTCTCCAGCTCTAGCAGACCTGTGGGTGCCTAGCCAGATGCTCATTTAAATGCTAATTGTTAGAACCAATGCAAGTCCCAGACGAGTGGTCATCACCCCAATTTCTTGATGTGACCCTGGACAACTGGTCTTTACTTCATTCTTACCCACCAGGCATATCTTATTGGTAAATAATGTACTGGTAATTCAAATATTTACAATGATTTTGCTGGCTATGTAAAGTTCAGCAACATTGTGGATATTGTAATTTTTCCGTTAAGTAAGATGTCCCTCTTTGGATTCTTTCATGTGATTTAAAGGTACAATATGTAGGATTTTTGCAGTAAAATATCCAAAAACCACTAGGCCAATGTTATATATTTTGTTTAGTTGATTACTTACCATATCCCCAATGTTACTTTCCAACTATTTGTAAATCGTGAGAAAATTTGCGATTTTAACCAAGGAAACGGGATGTGTCAGCAGGGGGGAGGAGTCGCCAGTCAATGGCGTCATATCCGCGTTACCCTCGTTTTCCGCTCGTACTTCCATAGTGACCATGGCGACAGACGTGGACAACTGGGTTATGCTTAGCAGGATGCTCACGCTGTTGTTGTTTTGTTCAAACATTTTGGACCATGGCAAGCAGACTTTGAGACAAAAAGAGGACTAGAACGAAGATCAAAATCTTTCGAGATGCCGAGAGCTCCACGTCCGCGACTAACTTCAACTTGACAGAGACGCGAGTGTTCCATGTACTTTATTAGACAGGTGAGCAAATGTACATAAAACTAATCAATGTTATTTAGTTCAACATGATGAAATGTTAGAATATGATCTGTATGTTATTCTAATGTTGATCTAGCTTACTGCTAGTCTCATACAGCCAACAAACAACCTAACTAACAACATTCAACACACTCAAATGCCGTTTAGTTTGATAGTGTAACTGTTAGAGCAAGTGAAACAGCGCTGCGTTACCTTGTTTAATTATTAACCTCGTTTGAGTAACTTATTAATTCAGCACTTGCGTGTAGTTTGGTAGAATGAAATGTCCTTTTTCCTTTATATCCACGGGGCTCGCGTTGCGTGTGGCGCTGGTATACGTCTCTCATTAGCAATCGCGCCCTGCTTCATACCACAGTCATGTTAAAAACATCACTGTATTCACTCATCCATAAAAGATCCATCAGCTTGACGACAAGATCCATAATTCCGCTTGATGCTTTGCGTCATCGATATACGCCTTTGTTATTGTAAGAGATTAGCAACCCCTGGTGGCCAAAAATCACATACTCTACGTTTAAATGCGTTAGTAAAAATTGCTGTTTATGTTGGTGCATAAATGAATATATCATTCTTCATTTTAGGGCTGCATGATATCGATGCTTAAACGATATATCACGATGTGCGCGTCCGCGATAGTCACATCACAGGATGTGCGACGTCAAGTATAGGGATCTTAGTTGATCCGTGATCCGTACGGATCAGGCACCACTGTTTGAAAGGTGCATGATTCTCAGATTAATTGCAAAGTTTAACCATCATCGAGCGAAAGTTTATCATTTTGCACGTGTTTTAGGTTCTTTCAGTTTAAACATTCCAGCTATTTTAAACCATTCGAGCGCAAGAAGGCACGAAAGCGAACTCAATCCGGAACGGACAATGAATTCCCCTTCTGCCTCTATTTGTGCTTGAACAGACACATTCACACAAAATTGTCGAAAGGCTTGTCTTGGCAATGACAAGTATCCTCGTGCCGGGCTCATATTGTAATCTTGAGGGAGGGGAATCGCTCCCAGCTGGGAGATCGCTGTGCTCATGAATATCAGTATCGCTCTCAAATTGATCTTGACAGATCAGAGTCACAAGGCAGCGTGTGCATGTTTATACAAACTTCAGAATGTTTTCAGGCATTTTTTTTTGTCTTCTCTTGACAGCTTTGAAATGTACAATTAAAGTTGCCCAGAATGAAAATGTAAACAAACAACTAATTGCAGGCAGACGAGAAGTTAATCTGAGCGATATCATTAGATATCATACGTAATATATAAGATACAGCTACAATTAATGTTCATTATGATTAAACTCTTTTTATAGGTTTATCAACATTTTCTTGCATAGGCTATGTATGTGCATTTTTTTCTGTGTTGTGACTCATTTATAAGTGAAACTGGAAATTAAGTTGTATTCAATTAAATGTAATAATCAACACTCAAAAAAACTATATATAAAAATTTATATATAAAATGTTTTTGTCAACTTTTTCAAGGTGTCATATGATGCTTTTTAATCTTTTCATTTAATAATAATAACTTTATTTTTATATAGCACCTTTAAAGCAGCTTCTCAAGGCGCTTTACATAATAGAACAAACTAGTTAAAATACAACACACACACACACACACAAAAAAAAAGTCAATTAAAAGCTAACCTAAAAAAATGCGTTTTTAAATGAGATTTAAAAATACTTAGTCTGTGCATCTCTGATATTTGGAATTAGTGCATTCCAAAGCCTAGGAGCGTGTATAATGTATCTGTTTGTGCAGTTAATCTGCAAAGTTACAAAGCTCATAGTCTCCCACAAAAGGATTTATCTAACAGAGAACACTGATCCAGACCTGCCTAAAACTCCTCAATATATTACCGGATATTACTTCTTCAAACATCTGTGTGTTTGGATGCAAAAGCCAAACTTCTTTGTTTGGCCTTCCGAAAAACGGATGAACTTGGGAATCGGAGGTTAAGATTTATTTATAAAGCTGTTGCAGTACAACCCACAAGTTTGCTTGTGCACAGCGCATTTTACAGAGGACAGCTTCCTGAACCTGGGAGAGTACAACACCAGCTTTATACAAAGAGTACTTACCACTAGGGGTGTAACAATATATCATGTCCCAATAAATCGCTTTACAAAAATGCAACAATATGTATCTGTATTGTGTATAGTTCACCCAAAATGAAAATTAGTGTGTGAGGAAAAACCTCAAGTTTACAGAGTTTTAATGTCAGTACTACGTTAAACTACTATATATAATGTATAATAATGCAATGGGGGAATATTTGTGGGTCCTGATAATGCCAAATGTTACCTATAAAAAGTGGCCTACATTATTTTAAATATGTCTAGTCAGTGACAGAGTGCAAGCATATTGGAGCTGGCCAATCAGAGCACTCTGAGAAATATTTGATGTAATGTGTGGAATAATATCTACGTGGTCATTTGGGGTGCGGGTTGCGAATCAATGCGCTGATTTCACGCAGCCGCCATTTTAAAAATCGAAAGCGAGGCTCCGGTGGGAAGAACCCCGGAAGTACAGATAGACAACAATGCCTTGGACTACCAACCTGAAGCTGCTGCCGCGATTTACACTATTGGATGTTAATATCCAATATAGGATATGTATATAGTTCGTTCCTGCATCTTTTTTTACGTTCTGAATATATATATATATATATATAAAAATATATATTTTATTTATAAATGAATTTCACTGTATATAGTCTAAAATATGAAAGAAATGTATGTACATTTCTAGAATAACTAATTTCTACATTAAACACAACACTACGCCATCGCATTTGCGACTCTCCTATGATTAAAGGCAATTAGGCGACACTTCCGATTTCAAAATGGCAGCTGCGTGAAATCAGCGTATAGGCACGGGCGGATTGCAGGTCCAATAGCCAAGACTATTTTGACTCCATTCGGTACCCACTGATTGTGTTCACGCTCTGTAGTCTGAAGACCGTCAAAGTTTTCTAACTACTATGCGATTTGCTGCATCAAGCACAGCGTTTGCGCACTGCAACTGAAGTGATTGATCGCAAAAAGGGTATACATTTTGATTTCATGACTACTTTAAATGCAGAGTGAATCCAATAAAATATCCACGATATCATATGACTGCAAAGGCTCATATTTTGCTATACAGGTCCTTCTCAAAAAATTAGCATATTGTGATAAAGTTCATTATTTTCCATAATGTAATGATACAAATTAAACTTTCATATATTTTAGATTCATTGCACACCAACTGAAATATTTCAGGTCTTTTATTGTTTTAATACTGATGATTTTGGCATACAGCTCATGAAAACCCAAAATTCCTGTCTCAAAAAATTGGCATATTTCATCCGACCAATAAAAGTGTTTTTAATACAAAAAACAGAAAAAAAGTCAACCTTCAAATAGTTCTGTTCAGTTATGCACTCAATAGTCAATACTTGGTCGGGAATCCTTTTGCAGAAATGACTGCTTCAATGCGGCGTGGCATGGAGGCAATCAGCCTGTGGCACTGCTGAGGTATTATGGAGGCCCAGGATGCTTCGATAGCGGCCTTAAGCTCATCCAGAGTGTTGGGTCTTGCGTCTCTCAACTTTCTCTTAACAATATCCCACAGATTCTCTATGGGGTTCAGGTCAGGAGAGTTGGCAGGCCAATTGAGCACGGTAATACCATGGTCAGTAAACCATTTACCAGTGGTTTTGGCACTGTGAGCAGGTGCCAGGTCGTGCTGAAAAATGAAATCTTCATCTCCATAAAGCTTTTCAGCAGATGGAAGCATGAAGTGCTCCAAAATCTCCTGATAGCTAGCTGCATTGACCCTGCCCTTGATAAAACGCAGTGCACCAACACCAGCAGCTGACATGGCACCCCAGACCATCACTGGCTGTGGGTACTTGACACTGGACTTCAGGCATTTTGGCATTTCCTTCTTCCCAGTCTTCCTCCAGACTCTGGCACCTTGATTTCCGAATGACATGCAAAACTGAGCAACAGTCCAGTGCTGCTTCTCTGTAGCCCAGGTCAGGCGCTTCTGCCGCTGTTTCTGGTTCAAAAGTGGCTTGACCTGGGGAATGCGGCACCTGTAGCCCATTTCCTGCACACGCCTGTGCACGGTGGCTATGGATGTTTCTACTCCAGACTCAGTCCACTGCTTCCGCAGGTCCCCCAAGGTCTGGAATCGGTCCTTCTCCACAATCTTCCTATATCTTCCTTTATAAATCTCTTATAAAGTATTATTTTTTAAAGTAGGCCAATACATTTTATTATACATATTTTAAAGTTAAGGATTCATTATTTTGATATAGCCTAGCTGGAACAAACACTATAACAGTTGATAAGTTTATTTTTGACAAAACATATTATATATTTAACATTAGAGCAGAAACTGCTAACAAAAGCTTATTTGATGTCTATTTTAGAGTTAAAACTTTATAATCTATCCTAAACTAGTCACACACACACACACAGAACATGATTCAAATTTAAACAGTAGGCTATTTTTGCGTTTACAGACACTAAACGTTATTATATATCGCGATTAGAACAAGCCACAAGAATAAAACACTTACAGCTCAGCTCGCTCCTCGAAGTGAAAACCAGCACTTGTTCTGAGGTAGGTAAATGTCCCAGGATTATTCCTCACAGCCGCGCAAGACGACAGTACATTAATCTGACTAAATATAGTGTGTTTACAGAGTTTGTGGGGGTGTTTACACGTCTCAATGTGTTGCTTCAGATCATTAGCATTTGAATAGCGCGCGCTCTCCGTGGGCGTGTTACATTAGCGGAATAATGAGATGCGAGAACGATAATGAGAACGGCTGACACCTCTCTCTTTTTATATAGATTACATAAACAGGGAATATTTATTTTAGTTTTAAATTAGATAATTTAAAAGTACAAACTTAAATGATCATAAACATATATTGCTCATGTCTGGGTGAATAGTATTCGCTGAGTTTTGTTTAAGTTTAGAGACGTGCTCCAGAAAAAAAGTTCACGGACACGGAGAGGCAGAACGCACACCCTGTTTATTTTCTTTATTTTACAAAAGCACAATATTTTATTTCGATTCTAGGTGGGCACATAAAAAAGTAGACATTTAATAGTTTATTTTTTAATCTCTCTTAACTCTGTATGACCAGAAATGATGGAGTAGTTTAAGTCTATTTTTCTGCTATGTGAAAAAAAATCTGCCAAAGCGCACGGGTGCGTTCTTGGTCCCCAGAGGGTTAAATGCATCACCTCAGAATGTATAATGTTGGTTTGATTGCTTGTTACATGGGGGAAAATATATATAATGATTTACTGCGGGTGTGGGTCAGGTTGCTGTCTTTGTCAATCGGGTCAGGTATGGAATTAAATTCTGCTTTCGGATAACGGGTTGGGTGTTCTGTTAAGTACTGCAGGTGCGGGTTTACCAAAAAGGACCCTGCAGGACTGTTTGATATACCTCTTCCGTAATGCTCTGCACATCTGGAGTTTGAAAATCCACAAGCTCTTAAAGTGAGGAGAGGATAGGATCTGTTTGTGTTCTCAAAGCCAGAAAAATATGTAGGCTGTCTCAGTAGGCCAAGCTTGTAATAGTCACCCCTCAGCAGCACCCCATAATAATAACAGTCTGGCCGGGACCTGTGGATAAGGGGTTGTGAGCCTGAGTAACCGCATCCGGTCCAACTGTCCCTAAAACAACCAACCACGAGCGGTTGTGGTGCTTCCTCTGGAATGTACATCACTGTTTATTGCTGAATGACACAAAATGGAGGAGACATATGGAAGATATTTTGGCTCCGGAAAGCAAAAACAAACATGATTCAGCAGTGTATTTTGTCAAATAGCTGGTTTTCATTGAGAAACCTACTTCTAAAGTTAGAGGCTTTTGTTTAATTTTGCAGTAATTTCATGTTTCAAAATAAAACCAAGTAAAATGCAATTCGTTCTTTATCCATTGCAACTGTTTTCTTTCTTGTATATCACTTGTAGTGCTGTTTAGCACTGCACCAGTTTACAGCTAAACACATTTTCTGGTGTGCGCCTCAGCAGCCGCGAAAGCTCTGCTCCATTGATGGTCTTGTCAGCCAATTGGCCGTCATCTATGTGGAAAATTGAAGCAAGGAGACAACCGATTTTTTTTAGATCTGTTCTGTTAGACTGATTCAGAAGTGATCAAATAGGATTCATTGGTTCAGTCAGTGTATGTAATGTAGGCATGTTTAGCAGACATTTTCATTAGGCCACAAAAGTGAATGTTCTTTTGGGTTTAAACTTTTAGTTACCAGCTCAGACCTTTAAGAGTGCATCTTAAATCTAGACTACATCAGGTAGACAAATTATATTTTTCCCCCATGTAACAAGCAATCAAACCAACATTATACATTCTGAGTTGATGCA
Source organism: Rhinichthys klamathensis goyatoka (assembly GCF_029890125.1). Taxonomy (NCBI): domain Eukaryota; kingdom Metazoa; phylum Chordata; class Actinopteri; order Cypriniformes; family Leuciscidae; genus Rhinichthys; species Rhinichthys klamathensis. The sequence continues at coordinate 90,738 of NW_026607050.1, forward strand.
TTTAAGAAAAACACATTACGATTCCATTTGGTTGCTATGGTAACTTTCCATATCTTTCTGTATCTCCAGCTGTTAGAAGCCAAAGTCCTTTTAGGCAAGTCATGCCACTCGGCCGCCATATTTGGCGTTACGGGTTTTCCCTATATAGTTGTATTGAGGAAGTGGCATGTCTCTATATAAATTGTCTCTGTAGAAGCTTCTTTCTGAGGATAAAGAGCTTAGATAGTATCTTGTATTCTTAGCTGCCTGTCCTTGCTAGGCCACTTTCATAAGAAAGCATTCGCTTAGAAAAAAAACCCCATGTATAATTAATGCAATATTATGCAATGCAAAATGTTGTTTTCTGAGGTACTTTGTCTGAGTCTTTTGAGGTTTTGAGTATGCAATGGAGGATGAAATGAGGATGTTTGCTCATGAACTTGCAAGTAAATAACTAGATCTAGTTTTACAATTCAGGTTCAAGTAATGTATTATCTGTGGTCACCTGTTTTTTTTGTGTGTGTTTTTTTAAATATCAACCTCTTTTGTTTTCTCCACAGGATTTTGAGTAACAACAAAATCCAGGAACTTCTAAATGGCTCTTTCATTGGTTTGTCATCACTGGAACGACTGTAAGTTCAAAATTCTCTTTATTTGTTATATTAATTGTAGTTCATTTTAGTTTGTTTAATAGGCAATACACTGTAAAGGGTTAGTTCATCCACTCACCCTCATGTCGTTCCAAACACGTAAGACTTTCGTTTATCTTTGGAACACAAAGGAAAATCTTTTTGATGAAATCAGAGAGCTTTCTGTCCCTCCGTTTGTCCCTCTAATTGTGTAATTAATGACAGAATTTTCATATTTGCTTGAAGTTGAACTATCCCTTTAATAGATTGACAGTTTATTTAAACTGACGCCCAAACTAAAACTTTAAATTATGGTTGCCACTATGGGTGCACCGGTTCAAATTACTCACGTTTAGTTTTTTATCATGGTTTTAGGGTCACTGTTTCGGTACAGTTCGGTATGTGCTATTCAGGGAAAAAAGGACTACTGTTAAATAAAAATAATGAAATTAAAAACAAATGATCAAACTACAAGCAACAGCACAAATAAATACAATAGAGCAAAGATACAATATTTATGCAATAAATGTTGATAAATCTCTGTTGATGCATGACAGCTAATGGTTTACATGTCATTTCATTATTCTATTATTATATGTGAATCTATTATTATAGATATTAACCTATTTGAATTGTATAATTTCAGGGGGGTTTTTTTGTCAAAAACAAAATTTAACCTACTGTATGTTCCCTGACTGATTTTTTTTTTTTTTTTTTTTACAATTTGATACATTTTCTTTGCACATTTGGTGGTGGAGAATTTCAAGCAGTGTTTTTTAAGTGTCACTTAAATTTTGAGACTGTTTTTTTTTTTTTACCTGTGGTATCGATTTAGTATTGATACCGAGGTATTAGGTTCTGGTATCGTACCGAAGCCAAAATTGTGGTATCGAGCCATCCCTAATATGCGCGCATTGCCTGAGACGCTGGCTTTCCGTGTGCGTGTTTCAGATGAGTGCACACACAAATCTTTTCAGTTCTCTTTCACGTTTTCTTTGAATGTTTAAATTGGCAAGGCTTAAATGAGTTTAGTTTAAACGCAGATAATGTGCTGTTCAGGTCTCACCTGTGCTCGCGCTATCAACACGATGATGACCGATGACGGCATAAATGACTGGTCATAAAGCATATGGCACTCGCATTGAACAAAGTTTAGGGGAAGCCAGAATGCGTATCCATCGACACAAATATCCATTACTCAAACTCTGTCTGTTTTACTCGTTATTATTTTTAACAAACCATGTAATAAATGCGTCATCAGATTTGAGGTGAACGGTGCAAGTGCGTGTTGAACTGTGGGGTGGAGAATGGTATAGTTCGATTTTTATTTTTTTACCGAGAACCATTACACTCCTAGTGGCCACGCTACAACTTAAGTACATTATGTGTAATTTGAATTTGACTGACTCTACTAAAAAGCATTTATGGTAAACTAAAATGTACTTTTAATGTAAAAAAAAGCTGCCCAACAATAACTTCACACATGTGATATTTGTAAATAAATACAAATAGTAAAGTGGCTGGAGCCGCTTTGTCTCCAATGTAGATTTAATGGGAATGTGTTTATAATGGGATCAATTTAGTTTTTCAGTTTTGGCATTCTGAGTTGTTCTGTTTATTTGATGTGTACATTAACAGTTCCTTGTTCGAGACCAGCAGTTCTTTTGGGTAAAGTGCAAAGCTGATTGGTTCGTATTCTGATGTTGACAAGGTGCATGTTGTCAAGCAAATTTAAAAGACAAAGCTATCGGTCAAAAGACCATCCTCAGGGCAGAGGATGGTCTTTTGACCGAAAGCTTGGTCTATTAAATTTGCTTTAAGGATTTGAGTGTGCGGACAGTTTATTTATTGAGATCTTTAGTCTTGTGTGTCTGGCACCTTGAAGATCGTGAGTGCGGTGTAACTCCTTCAAAGCATGTTGTCAAGCAGAAAGGAACCCCTGATTTTTCTGTTGAGGTACCGGTGAAGGATCTTGAGGCTGTTGGAGACCTCGAGGAGGTCATGACGGGGATGGTCATGTGAAAGTTAATTATAGCTGTTGCCTTCAGGGAGCACAATTGTCTGGTCTTGGCATCAGTTTACTGCTCGGTACTTCCGTTAGGCATTCAATGTCACTCACTGTAGCAGTGCTGGTCAAATGCTGGAGTTCACTGCTAAAATTAGAGCCAGCCTGTACATTAAAATGCCGTATTTAGTGTTGCTGTGTATGTGTGCACTTTCCCTTGCTTCACTATACATGACCCAGATTTTCAATGACCAGCAGACATGTTCACGGCCTATCACATAACCGGTTTCTTTCAAAGAACTGCTGAATAAAGGAATTTACGCACTACGGTTTGTTTTTTAAAGAAAGTATTGATTTTTTTTTTTTTTTTTTTTTTTTGCTTATTTAAGTCTTGTCAATGGGTTTTAATCTGGAAACATGGAAGTAGTTCTTTAGTTTTGTGCTTCATTTAGGGCCAGAATTACACAATGTCATCCTTGAGGGTGTATTTACCATGTCTTATTCTTGTTAATATTAATGTTATTTCAGGGTGTATATATACAATGTAATTGTTTTCAATTTGAAAATGTAATTTATTGCTGTGATGATGACACAGCTGTATTTTAAGCATCGTTTCTCCAGTTTTCAGTGTCACATGGTTCTGATTTGCTGTTTAAGAAACATTTCTTGTTATTAGCAATGTTGAAAACGGATGTGCTGCTGATTTCAACCGTGATACTTTTTCAGGATTCTTTGAGTATGAACAGCATTTATTTGAAACAATAAAAATATAATCTACTGTCTTTTGATTAGTTAAGTGCATTCTTGCGTTTCCAAAAGATAAATAGTACTAACCCCACATTTTTCAACGGTATAGTTAAGTTTGAATAAGTGCATCTATTTTTTTTTTATTATACTACATATTTTCAAAATTGATTTATTTTACTCATTATAAATTCATATTTCTATATTTAATCTACATTTTTTTTTTATGTAAAAACAATTTATTTTTATATTTCTACACGTATCCAAAATTGAAATTTGTGTAATTTTACACATTTCACTATAAATTCATTCATGAATACATCTCTTCACTCTTCATATTATATTAGCATACCATCATTTTTCACTATCTACACTATAAAACATGTTTCATACAAAAGTCATATAACCAAATTAAGAGGTCTTGTAGCTTAGCCGGTAACGCTTCCTTTTACAGTACGGTGTACTTACGGTGTATTTACCTAGAAAGTACTGGCTAATATAAGGTAAGTACATGGGTTAGGGGTAGGTTTAGGGTTAGTACCTAGTTATTACCCAGTAATTATAGTTACTATTATAAGTACATAGTAAGTACATGGGTAACAGGACTGGAAAAGGAAGCGTTAGTTTCCAGTGCTCGTTTACCCCCCGAGTAAGATCTGGGAATCATCTCAGCCAACAAAGAAACAGATGGACTTTCGGCTTGTGTTTTGCTTGAATGCAAAAGAAATTGATGTTTGTTACAGTTGTGATTGTGGTCCTGGAACCTTGCGTTCCAGCAGCCAGTAAACCTCGTCATCTTGAGAGATGTGTAAACTGAATTGAGAGCTTCCAACTGGACCGTTTCAGCCAGATGCAAAGCTTCGTCTTGATTCATCAGTGAATCTGTGCACCGTTCTGTTTATAATGTGAGGGAATTCTTCACTCTTTTAATGTTGAGAAAATGATACAGTTCAGGGTATAACTAGCTAAACCCTTGTCTTTATAACACATTGGAAGTGTAAACATCTTTGATCTTTGCGTGCTTTGAAAGACTGAGGAATTCATCTTCGGCTCTCTTGACGGCACGGCGGGTTTCTGCGTCTGGGCTTTTTGGCACAGTTACCTTCCAGTGCTGCTCCCTGTGTGCCCTCTCTGGCTTTGTTTTCACACTTCTCTCTCGCTCCTATCCCTTCCGCCCAGAGCAGAGCTCTGCTTTTGTCATTCTAATAAATCGAGCTAAAGCCAGAGATGTCAGCAGTCTGATTCACACATTATTCTCTGCACTGTGATTCTTTGTCTCTGTGTTGGAGTGTGTGTGCACTTTTGAAGACTGAATTGGTGAAAGGCTGATTTTTTTTTTCCACCTCATTGTCACCTTATTGTTGCAGTTAAAGGTATAGTTCACCTAAAAATGAAAACTCTATGTTGTTTCAAACCTGAATTACAAACTTGTGAATGGGGCTATCAAGCTCCAGAATTACAAAAAGCATCATAGAAATATCATACAAGTGCTCCATACATCTGGTGCACTATATTTCAAGTCTTTTGAAGTCACATAGAAACTTTGTTTTGTAGAACAAACCAAAATTTAAGTAGTTCACTAAAAATCTTGCAGAAGTGACGCTCAGTTTGTGAATGAATCATTGTTTTGAAATGATTTAGATCTTTTCAGTGAATCAGTTATTTAAGTTCACAAAACCTGAATGATTTGTTTGTGAATTGGAATGATCCGGTACTTGTGTGACGAACTGACCCAGGGGCCGTTTACACAACACCGTTTTCAACTTAAAAACTCAATACTTTTTATGCGTTTGGCCGTTCATTTACGTGACACTGGCGTTTTGGGGGTCTGAAAACACAAACTTTTGAAAACGGGATTCAAAGTGCGAATTTAGTCTCCATGTAAACTACAAAAATGAGAATTTGTGAAACGGTGACGACTTGCGCATGCGTATTACATGTTCAGTCAATAGGCGTGTAGTGGTTCTTTAAAAAGTGACATCGCCTACTACTGGCCTGGAAGCAGAATACAGCGTTTTTAATCGTTTTCATGGATCTGTGTGAACAAAGGAAAAACCTTTTAATTTTTGGCACTTTATTGTTGTGAAACTGTACCCTAAACGATTAAGTCCCAGTGCTTAATTCAACCTAAAATTTAAATTTTCATCATTTTTGTATCATGGTCAAAATCCATAAGACTTTTTGTTCATCCTCAAAACATAAATTAAGATATTTTTAATGAAACCCGAGATGTTTCCGTACATCCATTGAAATTCTATTCACCCAATACTCTGATGCTTCAAAACGTTCATAAAGGAGCTGGAAAACGAGTCCATATGAATCGAGCGATTTAATCCAAGTAGGGGTGTGCGATATCATGAAAGTTTATTATTTGCATACTTTTTAAAGCCTAAATGGTCTGTCATTCTTTTTTCTTTTATAATTTGTTTAGCTGTACTGCTCAGTCACTTGCAAAATAGTAAAACCAACATGGAGAAATCATGATAGAATCGTGATTTTTCCAGATTTTTTTTATATATATATATATATATATATATATATATATTTGCCATATCGCCCACCCCTAAATCCAAGTCTTGAGAGGAGTTACGAGTGCTTTTATATGATGAACGGATGAATCAGGGGTTTATTTGACTTTATCATTTGACTATGATCAATGCACATCAAATATGATAAACAGGAAAGCTCAAATGTGTGTCACAGCTAGAACAAACCTCAATGGTTCTGGCGTGTCAAGAAAGTTTAAACTTTGTTGCATGGACTTTCAATGGAGGGACAGAAACTTCTCAGGTTTCATTTAAAAAATATCTTAGTTTGTGTTTGAAGATGAATGAAAGTCTTATGGGTTTGGAGTAAATTGACAGAATTCAAATTTTTGGGTGAACTCTCACTTTAACAGCTCACTGAAGTTTGTTAGTGAATAACTAACATTTCAGTATTTTCATCCACACAGAGCTATCATATGACGAAGACTTGCATTAACTTAAATCATCAGAATAAATCAAGCATCATAAAATTATTTCTTTAATACCAAAATATTGTTTCAGGCAATGCCGATGAGCCAGCATATTTGTGTTGAAATTTGACTAGACATTAAGTTTGAAAACTGTCAAATGTTTTTCTTTTTTAAAAGGCCTGTCCTAATGTATCCTGAGAAGTTTAAGCGTTCCATTTTCCCCCTTTTCCCCTCTCACTCCCCCGACCCTTGTGTAAAGGTTATGAGCAGTGCCACTGGAACGCGTGTTTGCCTTTCCACTCCAGAGAACTGCCCACTGTGACCTGCAGCTCCGCCAGCTCTTCTCATAAGTGTTCTCTCACAGAAAGAAAAAAGCTTTTCCATGTGCTATTCCACGTTTGCTTGACATTAAACTTTTCTTCTGTATCCGTCAGAAATATTTCTCAATCAAGAATGGCGTGTCTTAGAGATTCTGTCAATCAGAGAATAACAGCTTACAGGTTTAGAATAGCAGGGCTTAAATCCACAGCAAGGACCTTTTCCGTCACTTTTGCAGTTCAATAAGCCGAAGAACACAGGTTAATGTGTTTACATGCTAGGTGAAATCGGGGTATTTGGAGTTAGAAAAACATATGGGCTAATGCATTCGCAATATTTAGTGTTTCAGCCTTTTATCATCAGGTATTGTCAATGTTGAACGTGTGTAAAAAGTACCTGTACACATAAGAGGTAGCAAGATCACAAGAAAAGCTTGACGTACACGTGCCGTTAACAAAGGGGCTGCACTATGGAACTCTCTCCCAATTGGACTCAAACTGCAGAACAATATTAACATCTTTACCAGAGAGCTCAAACAGTGGCTTAAATCGGGCCAAAGTTGTACTCGTGTATAATGTGCCTTGTTTTGCTTAATGTGTTTTTATCTGTCGTAAAAGCCCCTATGGACAGGTGTTGAAAATTAGCACATGTGCTATAACATTTTAAACAATGCATCTGGTTCGTCCAATGTTATTGCTATGTCCATATTAAATAAATAAATAAATAAATAAAATATATATAATTTAAGGCCATATTCTATTTGTCACTATATTCATAATGTTTCCTGTCCAGAAAACTGTCCAGGTGCTTCACTGTTCTGACAGCATCCCGTTATTAACAAACACTTGGAAAATAATTTTTTTAAATTTGTGCTTTGATTCGAACTGGTAAGATTGTAAAGATGTAAATTGATTTTCCCCCCTACCTCTATTATCAATGTTGAAAATGGTTGTGCTGCTTAATATTTTGGTGGAAATCGTGATACATTTCTAAATGTTGTTGTTGTTGTTCTTCCTCCAGAAATCCTATAATCATTGATATGACTTTAGTCTACCTTCTCTCTCTTGCCGTATTGTGTGTTGTGTGCTCCTCTATTCCACTCTCAAACCACAAATGGCACGACATCAAAGAGTCTCGCATGGTTAGTCCGCCTTTGACGCAGGAACTCTGTGATGATGTTTTGAACATTGCTGGCTGACTAGCGCAGGTGTGGGCTCTGGGTATCAGTGACGGGAGCCTTTGAACTTACCCGCCCTTTGTCGGATCCTGGAATTGTTGCACGCTTACTCATTTAATGCTCGGTCAGTGGTGCTGGTGATGGCACTAGTTTAAAGTCCTGATGAAATCAAAATGGAGGGTTTTTTTTGGCTTTTAGTATGAATATGCATCTCAAAAACAATAACAGAATTCGCATTTAGAAGATATAAGTGTTCAAAACTTAGTTTCTCACTCCTGCCAATATAGATAAATGATTTTGATGACGTCACTCTGCACTTCACCTTCTCATCAGATTTTCTGTCCAATCAAATGCTCTCGAGAATCTGAAGTGTCCCGCCCCCTATACTAAAGACGCTGAAGCTGCGGTTGAAATCGGCCACTTGTTCACACAATTACTGTTTTCTACATGGTGAATGACACATAATGCACTATATAGGGGATAGGTAACTATTCAGGCGGTGTAAATATGTTTTCCATTGGGGCGAATGTAGTGTCATGCAAACCGCCACAGCGCACACACAGTTTTCTCCAGTCCAGAGACACGATACTACAGAGCGGATCATGTGCGCGAGTCTGTGCATTTTTTTTCACTCTGTTTTTATGAACAATGAACAATGAGTTACTCATAATTTTGAGATAAAGTCATTAATTCAGAAAAACAGAGCAAAAACTTTTTTCCATGAGAAAAAATCTCGTAATTCTGAGATAATTAACTCGTTAATTCAGAAAAACAGAGCAAAAACTTTTTTCCATGAAAAATTATCTCGTAATTTTGAGATAATTAACTCGTTAATTCAGAAAAACGGAGTCGATTTTTTTTTCCTCAAGTGAATGCAATACAATGCCGTACTGCCACACTGCAATGCCGTACTGTTTTGCTTTAGTAATAGTCTCATATTTATTTAATCTAAAAGGGGAATCTATTAGACTGTGGCTGTCAAATGCGGCTTTGATGAGCTCAACAGCTCTGGCTGAACTGTGATAGAATCAAAACACCATTGGCTATTTAAAAAAAGGGGGAGGAGCTGTTCGATATGTCCCGCCCTGTCTTCCTGTTTCAGTGGAAATTACGTCAACACATGTTTCAAGGCACTTAATGAGCCTTTAAGCACTAGCCGTCAGTCAGTTTCTGCTGTAGCCATTGTACAGTGGTCGTTTACAGTCAATTCCTATAATTGATGCATAATATAGTGCAGTACATCAGGATATTATTGAATTACCTAAATGGATTCATTTTGCAGATTGAATTATTAAGTTTGAAGAGGTTCCAATCCTCATGTTACGTTACACTGGTAAAAGAGTGATTTATTAAGGGGTGTGCATTGACTTATGGCTTGATGGCTACGGCACATCAAGCATCAAAAGGTTTGAGTGTTATACCCACTGGCATGTTTTCTGAGTTTTGAATAACCTGTTATTATAGGGTTGGGTTGGCTCAGTTTAGCTCGTTTGAAATTAACCAAAGGCCTTTTTTTGAAGTGTTTGATAATGTTCACTGCCTAAAACTGTTTTTCTTCGCAGGGATATAAAGAACAACATAATCACACATATTGAACCAGGAGCTTTTTATGGACTTTTCGCCCTCAAACGACTGTAAGTATCATTCTGTCTTTCTAGACTGTAAAATGTGTTGATGACAACAGGGTTATTGTAGTTGACAAAAACTAACACCATAAAAAACATATTTGTTACATGAAATCAAAAACTTTAAAGGTGCTGTATGTACAGAATGTAATTTGTTTGACTGTACTAAAGCGTACAAATACCATGTTATATTTAGAAAACATGCTAAGTTCACATACTTGTTTCTCTGAAAAACAATGCTATAGAGCTGCACGATTCTGGATAAATTGAGATTCATGATTTTTTATTCAAATAGAGATTACGATTCTCCCACGTTTCTGAACAGACAAAATAACTGATCTAAACAAAGTAACATGTAATTTACTCTGACAAATGTTAATTGCCGCAGTCTATTTAATATGTTTAATGAATCCGAATGAATTATTTTTAATCCTTTCCCCGCCAGCATTTAAAAAAATAAAAAGTTGCCAGCCACCACCAGTATTTTTGATCATTTTTTTGTAAAAAATTTTCATTGCTCCCAGAATATTTTGTTGTATGAATATCTGAACATGCAAAATATAAAAAGAACTGAGCCTCTGCTTTAAAAAAAATAATAATAATTATAAATCATTTTTATCCAGACATCAAGAGCTGTATTAGTATCAGTGATACTGACCTTCATTCATAATAAACAAGTATTTAAAATATACTATCTTTATGTTGTCTCTACATTAATTTGGAGATTAACTGTGAAATTATTACATTATAAAATATATAAACTAAATATAAACCTATAAAAGCATAAGTGTTTTTAATTGCAAATAATCGTGATTAATCACAGATTTTTTTTGATTAATCGAGTAAAAAAATTTATCGATTGGCATATATATACATACAATTATTTTTTTTATTATATATATTTTTTTATTTTGTTTTTGCTAGTTGCCAAGGTAACTTCTCATTTTCATTACAAAAACACAACAAAATTATTATAACTTGAACTAAAATCAAAATGAAAAAAAATTAAACATTTATAAAAATAAAAACAAATTCGGAATATTAATAAACACGATAATAGTATCTCAGTGATACTAAAATAAATCTGGTTGACACCTCTCTTGCAGAAATGCTCTGATTCGAGTAAAAACAGTTTCACTGTTGGGTGTGTGCAACCACGGAAATAAGACTTCATCTTTCTGCAGTTCTTCACTCCAGATGGACAATGTCCAGACAGCACTCTGCACAGCATGACTGATGCTATCTACTTTAGTGTGTGTGTGTGTGTGTGTGTGTGTGTGTGTGTGTGTGTGTGTGTGTGTGTGTGTGTGTGTGTGTGTGTGTGTGTGTGTGTGTGTGTGTGTGTGTGTGTGTGTGTGTGTGTGTGTGTGTGTGTGTGTGTGTGTGTGTGTGTGTGTGTGTGTGTGTGTGTGTGTGTGTGTGTGTGTGTGTGTGTGTGTGTGTGTGTGTGTGTGTGTGTGTGTGTGTGTGTGTGTGTGTGTGTGTGTGTGTGTGTGTGTGTGTGTGTGTGTGTGTGTGTGTGTGTGTGTGTGTGTGTGTGTGTGTGTGTGTGTGTGTGTGTGTGTGTGTGTGTGTGTTGAGAGCAAGAGACTTGGAGAAAGAAAGGAGAGTTTGTTCCTTGTTTTGTGCAGAGTGAAGTATGTACATGTGGTGAGTGTTCGGCTATATACGTTCTTTAGACACACACTCAGAGGGTTCGCGTGTATGGCGTGGCTGTGTAATATGACTCACTTCTTGCCAATATAAACTGCTCTTTGGCTGGCTGAATGGAGAAGTATGCAGCTCCCCTGAAAAAGAATAGCTGTCTTCCGAACTTTTGACAGTGTACAAGATGAATTTTCACAGTTTTATAACCCTAGTTACTTTGCCAACTTCAGAGAAGTGTCCTGAACTTTAAAAAGAAATGGCTGGTGCTAATTAGAAAATGCATTCATTAATTATTATCTTGAGTATATATTTAGATATTGAGTATATTGATATCTAAAAGTATTCTCTTAAAATACATTTTTGTCGTCATTTTTATTAAACTAAAAAAATTATATTCATAACTGAACAAAGAACAGATATCAAGAATTATTCTTTAAAAATAAACGTGTAATATTATCTGTTATAATTGATAATATAACATATATTTCATACTAAGATTTATGCCTAATTCTTCTATTATCATTCTGCAATGTTAACTGTGCAACTTCTCAAATGTACACAGGACCCCATCACATATTGATGTACTTTTTGATGTTGAAAGGAAGCTTGTGATAAATCAAAGTGCTATATTTTTTTTTATGTCTCATGCTTGTATGTCTGAAAAATGTGGCTTGACATTAAAGTGAGTGATCAGATGGGGTTTAGAGACCTTTGCCAAAAACATGTTGTGTCATGTACGAAGACTGGGACGACTGCTAGATTGACATTAATGGTTATGTTTTGTCTGGGATGTAATGGTAGTTTGGCTGTCAATATTGTATAAATATAGGCACTAGCAGGATAAGATAATTTCCTAATTGGTGTTTGGTGAGGTGTATATTGTTTTTAGAAGTGAACGTTTTATCTTTTGCTTTATTAAAAGCAGTTATGAGGCTGTATGAATGCTCTTTCACTCCAAGATCAGTGTTGTTATTGTAAACTAAAACTATTACAAATAGTTTTCATTATTCAAAAATAATCTGAAATAGAATCAAATTAATCGATGAAATAAAACACCTTAAAGTTAGAAATGTTGCCTTGGCTACTAAATGGAATAAAGTAGGTTTGAAGTACTAAAATTGAAATAAATAGAAATTTAAGATAAATAGAGAAGCACATACAATTACTAAAAATGTAATTAGTAACAAAAATACAAGCTAATTCAAAATATTACACACTTTAATAGTATATAATGATAGTAATGGTATATAATGTAGTATATAATAATTCTGCATATAATAATACTGTAATATTATATAAACTAAATACTAAAATAACACTGATCAAGACCAGAGTGGAACTGATGGGATCAGTTATGGTGTCATTTACAGCTTAAAAAAAATAAAAAATATATATTTTCTGTGCCAATTTTTAAAATGTAAAAATATTATTGTGTGCGTATCAATCAATGGGGAAAAAAACCTGCTCATTTACAGCTCAACAGCTACAATAGGCATTCAGAGTATACAAATAATTGAAGATGTTGCAAATTGTATGTGGTTTTATGTATTTGATGTTTCAATTAAAATGATGTTGTAAAATGTTTTGACAAACCCAGGTAAGAAATTCTATAGTGCCTGTACGAGTTACCAAACAACACTTTCTCTTATCTTTTGTACCTTGCAGAGACTTGTCCAAAAATCTGATCGGCTGCCTCCATGTGGATGTGTTTAAAGGTCTCACAAACCTTGTTAAACTGTAAGTCATGTTTTTGTTACTACTCTGAACCTAAAGAAATTAATTTAATTAAATATAATAAAATTGATTTGAGTTTAAAAACAATCACATTTGATAGAAATATGGGTTATTTATGGTCACATGCTTTTACTGTAAAATGAATCTAATACACATTTCACCCCCTTTAATGTATAATACACTGAGCCAAAACATTTTGACCACTCACAGAAGCAAACATTTTTGATAATTTCCTAACAAGGCCACATATTAAGTATTGAGTATATTAGATGGTAAGCAAACAGTCAGTTCTCACAATCAACGTGTTGGATGCAGCAGAAATGTGCAGGAATAAAGATATGAGCGACTTTGACAAGGGCCAAATTGTTATGGCCAGATTACTGTCAGAGTATCATTGAAACAACAAGGATTGTGGGTTGCTCCTGGTCAGCAGTGGTGAGAATTTACCAACAGTTGTCCAAGGAGGGACAAACCACAAACTGGCAACAGGCTGTTGGGTGCCCAAGGCTCATTGATGCACGAGGGCAAAGAAGGCTATCCCGTCTGGTCCTAGCCAAAAGAAGGTCTACTGTGGCACAAGTCACAAAAAATTGCACTTTGCTCTGTATTGGGCTGCGTAGGAGTGCCTATGATGACCCCTGACCACCGTCAAAAGCACCAACAATGGGCCCAGGAGTGTTTTAATTGGTCTTTAGAGCATTGGAAGAAGGTTTTTGGTCCAGTGAGTACCATTTTCCATTACATCACGTAGACGGCCATGTACTTGTGCGCCTTTTACATGGGGAAGTGATGACACCAGGGTGCACTGTGGGAGGACGGCAAGCCTGTGGAGGGAGTGTGATGCTCTGGGCAATGGTTTGCTGGGAATCTCTGGTTCCGGCCATTCATGTGGACGTAAATTTGACACGTGACACCTACTTACACATTGTTGCAGACCAGGGACACCCCTTCATGATAATGTCTTGCCTGGAGGAAGTGGTCTCTTTCAGCCTGATAAATCACCCTGGCACACTGCACTCATTGTTCTGGAAATGTTTGAGGAGGATGATGAAGAGTTCAAGGTGTTGCTCTGACCTCCAAATTCCCCAGATCTCAATCTTGATTGAGCACCTGTAGGATGTTCTGGTCCAACAATTCTGATCCATGTTGGCTCCACCTCACAACTTTATAGGATTTGAAGGAACTGTTGCTAACGTCTTGGTGCCAGATACCACAGGACACCTTCAGGGGTCTTGGAGAGTACATGCTTCGGTGAGTTGGCGCTGTTTTGGCAGCACGCGGAGGATCAACAGCATATTATGCAGGGGGTCATAATGTTTTGGCTCATCTGTGTATAATCCATCTCATAATGTGAATTGAAAGTGTTTATCCATTTATCTGTCTGTCCATCTATCCATCGGTCTGTTTATATGCAGATATTTTTTATTAGATTGTGATGAGAACGTAAATGTCATTGGCGGTGTTTGGCTGAGAATCATTAGCCTAATTACCCTTCACAGAATTCTGAAACTCATAACAGATGTTGTTAGATGAGCGTGTTAACGTTGACTTCCCATGGGTGTAGCGACAGCTGCAGGTGTAACAGTGAGCATCGTCTTCACCAGGTGAAGGTGAAGATTATAATTTATCCAGTCATTTCAATTAAGACAGCAGTTGAAGCACTGAACAGATTTCATCCCAAACAGATGTGATGTCAAGGGTTTACGGGGAAAAAAACAGTTTGTAATGAGGCTTTTTAGTTTAACATGTTAATGGATCCCACTTGAATAAATTGGACCAGTATTACAGTCGTTAAGTTTGTGTGTGTGTTTTTTTTTTTCTCATATCAAACTGCAGATATGACATTTGTCATATCAGAAAGTGTTCATGAGTTTCTTCACAGACTGTTGCAATGTTGCAATCATCATAATAGTTTTAACAATATTCCATTTTATTCATCATTCAAGATACTTAAAGGTGCTGTAAGCGATTCGGACCTGTTTAGTACCACAACACACACGTAGCCAATCAGCAGTAGGGGGTGTGTCTGCTCATGATAGGGGAGGAGCAAGAGGGAGATTTGAAGAAGAACTGTAGAAAGAGATGACTGCGAGACATTACAAAAGAGAAAAGGTCAGAGGAATATCACTGGAAAAATAGGGGTTATGATCAGGCAAGAGCTTTAGGACATGCGTTAATATTAGAAAAGCTTTCCAGCGCAGGAGAGACCAAAGCGAAAAGGCCTGAAAACGGACACAGAGGTTGTGTTGTTTCTAATTCATTACATTGATATAGCGCTTTTCTCGGCACTCAAAGCGCTTTACATAGAAGGGGGGATCTCCTCAACCACCACCAATGTGCAGCATCCACCTGGATGATGCGACGGCAGCCATATAGCGCCAGAACGCCCACCACACACCGGATTACTGGTGGAGAGGTGGACAGAGTGATGAAGCCAATAGGTATATATATATGGGGATGATTAGGAGGCCATGATGGACAGAGGCCACTGGGCGAATTTGGCCAGGATTTGGCCCCTACTCTTTCGAAAGACATTTTGGGATTTTTTTTTTGTGACCACAGAGAGTCAGGACCTCGGTTTAACGTCTCATCCGAAGGACGGTGCTCTTTGACAGTATAGTGTCCCCATCAATTTACTGGGGGATTAGGACCCACACAGACCACAGGATGAGCACCCCCTGCTGGCCTCACTAACACCTCTTCCAGCAGCAACCTGGTTTTCTCAGAAGGTCTCCCATCCAGGTACTGACCATGCTCAACCCTGCTTAGCTTCAGTGGGCAACCAGTCTTGGGCTACAGGGTGATATGGCTGCTGGTATTTTTCTGCTCCGTACATAAGAAACATTGGTTTTGCTATGTCTCACAAATCAAAATGATGCTGTTGTTGTAATGTTAGCTTTAGTAAGAGGACAGTTTTGAGTGTCATTGTTTGTCTGGAGCTCGTGTGCCACTGGCAAATATCAAACTCCTGCTTGTATATACTCTTATCTACTGTTCATTTTTTGTTTTTCGTTTGTCACCTTTTTGTTCGTTACTTTATTTTTTTGTGCATTTTGGGGGCAGAGCATTGAAGGGAGGGGTGTGTTTGTTTGGGTTGATTTCAACAGTGTTTCTCAGAAATCACTTACTACACCTTTAAGGGCAGTTTGCACAATATAAAACAACTATGACTTATGGTGCTAACATCAGTTTCCATTTTGGATGTTATATTTTGCTCATTACTGCCCCGTTTTCGTTGTAGCAACCTTTCGGAGAACAAGTTTTCTTCACTTTCTCAAGGGATCTTCGACAGCCTTGGCTCTTTGAAAATACTGTAAGTGTTTTGTTGTACATTGCATCATTTACACATGTTAAAATTGCAATGTGCAATACCTAAAATAAAATGCAGATTGCAGTTTATTAGTGATTGTTCACAAACTTCATATGCATTAACTTAAACACTTGAGATAAGGTCTCATGACACTTGGCATATCTTCAAACATAAGGGACATTCAGAGTTCACACTCAGACCCCAGTCTAAATTGAATGCATTTGTTGACCCACACTCTGTAGAAAGGGAATGTTCTTATGATGTTATCTAAAGATGTTTGGTTCTGATGCAGTTTTTACTATAATTTCTGCTGCATACATTTTTAGGGAGTTCGACAGCCCGTATCTTCTGTGTGACTGTAACCTGCAATGGTTGGTGGTCTGGATCAAAGATAAGGCGGTAGGGGTGAAGGAAACTCACTGCTCGTTCCCTCGCTCCCTACAGGGTCAGCTAATAACCTCGCTCAGGCCTGAAACCCTCACCTGTGGTAAGAATATACTTCAACACACTTGTTTTCTGTCATGTTGGAGATGTTACACTGACTTCTGTTGTATTTATGCTGAACTAATGATGTTTTCTAACCCTCACACAAATCTTATTTATGTATATATATATATATATATTTAAATGTAAATGCATTTATTAATAACAATTTATTTAAATATATTAAACTAAATGTATTTCTCATTAAAACAAATGTAATATATTTATTAAGATTTGTCCTAGAAATCAGTGCTATTTTAGTATTATTTATATACTATTAGTGTTTATTAATATTTGTAATTAGCTGGTTGTGTATGTACATTTGTATATATGTTGTGTGTTTGTATAGTAAGTTTGTGCTATGTGTGTGTATATATAATAAATACTGTATATATTCTGTGTATATACAGTATCATATGTATTTATTATTTTTATTTATATAATTATTATATAATATATTTATCTATTTTATTTGAGTGTCATTTGTATACTATTTTATTGTACTTATTAATATTTTGAATGAACTTTTCTCTTTATATTTCCAGGTTTTTTCTTTTAATGTTACTTACATTTTTTGTAATGTTGTTGTGTATATACATTATATTTTATATATATGTTGCATAATGTGTGTGTGTGTGGTGTGTATGTACTATTACAGTATTTATTCATATTTAGGTTTTTCATCCATTTAATTTTTTTTTATATATTTAAAGTTTCAGCTTTATTTCAATTAAAAATGTTCAACAATTTTGAATAGCTGAATCAGGTTTAGTTATGAATAACAGCACTGATAACAATGTAGGCAACACCTGACCCACATACATTGTTAGCTCCATTCCCGCTCATGTGTGCAAACAGAAACTAGATTAAGTGCCTTATTTTGTTATATTTTAATGACGTTGTGGAGCATGAAGTCGGCTTTTCATGACCTATGACATATTGCACGTTAGGTACCTTATCTGTATTCTAAGATAACAACTGATAAAGAAAAATTACACTGTTGCTAATAAATTAAATAAATGTCCCAAAAACTAATGATTTTCTGTTCTTTTACTAACACTCTCCTACACCAAAAGCAAAGTAATCCTGCTATAAACGATCTTCAGCCTTGGTTCAGGCCTCCCATTTATGTTGATTTTGGACTTTCTAACCATAGCTTGTGCAAGAACTACAATGAAACTGCTCCCAAATCTCTCATTAATGTCAACTTTCGCAAAAAGCAATTATCTGCGGCTGACCACAGTGTATTTTTTTCCTTTCTCTCTTTGTTTTTAGACGCTCCTCTAGAGCTTCCCTCCTTCCAGATGACTCCATCTCAACATCAGATCGTCTTCCAGGGCGACAGCCTGCCGTTTCAGTGCATGGCCTCTTTCGTGGATGAGGACATGCAGGTTCTGTGGTATCAGGATGGGAAGATGGTGGAACCTGATGCCACTCAAGGCATCTACATAGAGAAAAGCATGGTGCAGAATTGTTCTTTAATAGCCAGGTAATAGAAACCAGCCATGAAGGAGACACCCAAACCCAATACCGCCTGCAAAATGCAATTTCTGCACACTAGATATACATGAATCACACTATGAGCAATGTTTGCCTTGGAGCATGGCGATACATATACCTCAAATATAAACTTGATCTACCAACATTGTGCTGGGAACTGCCAGAACCTTTTTTCTAAAGTGTTTCTATTTCAGTTTTAGTTGACCGTAACACTGTGGAATACTAAAATCTGTTATGCTAAACCTATTGTCCTGGAGCAAAAAGTTCTTGTTTGATTTGTTCTCACACAGCGCCTTAACCATTTCCAACATCCAGCCGGGATTCACTGGGAACTGGGAGTGTCGTGTGCGCACCAGTCGAGGAAACAACACTAGGACGGTCCACATTGTGGTTTTGGAGAGTTCTGCCAAGTACTGCTTGCCAGATCGGGTGTCAAACAACAAGGGGGAGTATAGGTGAGATTTACATTACCACTTAAAATATTGGGGTTGGTAAGACTTTTTAGTGTCTTTTTAGTCTCTTCTGTTCGCCAAGGCTGCATTTATTTGATCAAAAATACAGCAAAAACCGGAATATTGTTAAATATTACAATTTAAGATAATTGTTTTCTATTTGATTTTGTAAAATGTCATTTATTCTTGTGATGCAACGCTGAATTTTCAGCATCATTATTCCAGTCTTCAGTTACCCCTTTTCCACCAACGCATTTTGAGAGCCGGTTCGGAGCCGGTGCCTGCGCGCGAACCGGTTCTTTGTGTTTCGACAGCCAAAGAACCGGTTCTCGGCCAGGAAAACTGGTTCTAAAGCGGCACCAACTCTTTGCTGGACTAGAACCGTTCTTTTACCACGTCATGCTTACGTCGGGGGCTGGGGGCGGGTTTAGATAACATATTTTCTGACATAATATAGGATCGCAAAGCCAGGAGAAACATTTGCAGAAACACGATGTAGTCCGCCATTGTAATTGTTATGCTTGAAGTTGGCGCAAGCGTTTCTAGTTTTTTTTTATCAATTTTTTTTATTGAAAACGTTATGTAAACAAAGAAGAAAACAGTCACAATATAGAACAAATAAATGGAAAGAAAAAAAATACACAAGACAGGAGTACATAACTAATCAGAAAAGATTACATATCAAAGGAAAATATTAAAAGACTTACATATTTCAATTGTTTTCAAAGCCTTCTTGGTTCACGAGTTAGAGATAATCCCAAAGTAATGTTGTACTTGCAAGCGTTTCTAGCTAAGATGTATGGCGACGTACACAGTGACATAACGACGTCGTTCGCTGGGCGCTCTAGTCAGTGGAAAAACTGAGAAGGTTCGCAAGTTGAACCAACTCCGAACCAACTTTGAACCAGCACCAGTTCCGAACCAGTTCGTTTTTGGTGGAAAAGGGGTAAGTGTCACATGATCTTTCAGAAATCATTATAATTTGGTGCTCAAGAATCTTTTCTTCTTATTATTATTATTATCAATGTTGAAACTGTTTCATATTTTTGTGGAAACTGTGATACGTTTTTTTCTTCTTTGATAAATAAAATAGTTTAATTAGCATCATTTAAAAAATAAATCTTTTGTAACATAAATAGTCACTCTTGATCAATTTAATGCTGAATAATATATTAATTTCTTTCATTAAAAAAAGCTCATTCAATTGAATCACATGTATCAGCTGACAGTATCAAAACAAATGTCCAAAAAAATATTTTAGCTCTTTGCTGCACTCTTGTGGTTATAGATCTAAGTGAAACCTGTATTAGTGTGCAAGCAAAAACCATCAGACTGTTCACCTATTAATTTTTTTCTTTTACTTATTGCATATTTTAACCACTTCAAACTAATGTTCTCTCATTTAAGGCCATTTATTTCCATGCAATACCACAGACAAATGGTGTTCTTGGTACTTCCTTTCTTGCGCATTAACCTGATGGAGATTTAGCATTTGTTTTTGTCTGTATGCAGATGGCCTCGTACACTGGCCGGCATTACGGCATACTTACCCTGTAAACGGCAGGTGACCGGAGCTGGCATTTATTCGGGCAGCTCGGCCGAAGAGCGACGCGCATGGAGGCGATGTGACCGCGGTGGACAGTGGGCGGAAGACGACTACTCGCGCTGTGAATATATGAAAGATGTCACGCGTGTGCTTTATATCATCAACCAGGTAGGTCACTGTAACTTTGCAATACAGTATTCTGTGTTTAACTTTCATCATACACCTTTTTTTAGCCTGATGTATTTGATTCTTCTCTGTCTGTGCTAATTTTTTTGCTTTTCTTGAATATCAGATGCCTCTGAATCTGACCAATGCGGTACAGACAGCGCAGCAGCTGTTGGCTTACACTGCAGAGGCACCCAACTTTTCTGACAAGGTGGATGTGATCTTTGTAGCAGAGATGATTGAGAAGATTGGCAAGTTTGCAGAGAAGTATAAAGAGGTGAGATAGTTAAGTCATGTAGGGGGGGAAACTGTTATTGTATTAGGAATATTAAAAATCAAATCCACCAGTTCTGTTCTGAATAATGTTATTTTTTTACGTGCAACCCAAAAGACGATGTGAAATAATAGTCAGAAAAGTCATCATCTTTTTTTTAAAATAAAATTGTGCATATGAGTTTTTGTTGAGTATCATATTGGATACATCAGGCTTTTATGGCTCATATAGTATGATATTATGATGAGAATATGGAGCTCACACTTGAGGAGGGAAAAAAAACACCAGTTTTCTTCAGATGCACAAAGTGAGCAAAAATATGCAATTTAGTGCAGTTGCTGATATTCATATTGCCAAAAGTTAAGATGAAATTCTGAGAGTTTGTAATACCGTTCAGTGAGATATTTATGAGAGTATAGCAGATTACTTGCATAAAATGCATATAAACATCAGTATATCTCCCAATAATGTATCTTAAGATTCTATTTAAATGCTTAGTTTTATGATCAAAGCTCTGTAGTTTTTTTTTTTATTGTGGGCATCAAAACATACAATGCAGTGCAATACAATGATGATTGAGAGATGAACAGATAAACGTTCCTAAAAAGCCTGATGGATAATTTTTGATACTCACATTTATCACATATCATACTCACAACCAAAGTTGCTTCAGTCCAGTAAGTGGTCATCTTGAAATATTACTAATAATATAAAAGTTAGAAAGTTAGACTTTAGTTTAGGGTCCAATTCTCACTATTAACTAATTGCTTCGTAGCATGCATATTACTAGGATATTGGCTGTTTATTAGTACTCATAAAGCACATATTAACGCCTTACTAACTATTAATAAGCAGTAATTATGAGTTTTTAAGGCAAAAGTAGTAGTTAATAGTGATAATTGGACCCTAAACTAAAATGTGACCAAAAAGTTATTCTTATGTTTACTTCATAAAGATCAAAAACGCATGTGAACCACAGCCTGAATGGGGATGTTTTTACAATTATACTAAAAGTTATTTTACCCGCTAAAAAACTATAAACTATCAATCAGACGACAGAAGGCATGTAGTAGATTGTGAACAACTGGTTTCTCAGCAAGTTTTGATCATGTTGATAATTTAGAGACCTTAGAAATGTGTGTATCAAACATGGTTCAGTAGGCTGTATAGGGCTAAAATGATAAGACAACAACCATTAAAATGAGCTAAAAAATCAATATATTCCTTATTTTATTATATATATATATATATATACACCCCCCCCACCCCACCCCCCCACCCCTTCCTCCAAGATTCCCACTTTCAGAGAAGATGTGTGTATTTGAGGGAATTTCTAGACTTGAAAGACTGCCATAATAATAAATATTTAATATCTATCCAGTAAATCACAAATAACTGAAAAAGTTATGTGGCCTTTGAATATTGTTGTGGACAATGGGGGTGGCCTTGAAGTCAGAAAGGTTGAAAAAAAAACGTTGATTTAAAGCAACGTCCCTGTTCGCCACCTCAGTTCGTGACTCTCTTCCTCTCTGGAGAACAAAAAAGGCTTTTGCAGTTGAATCCGTAAGGAGAGGAGCAGATAGGATCTGAATGGATTTGGACACTGAGCCACAGAGGAACATTGAACCTATTTTTCAGGATCAGGTTGCACTTCACTCAGTGTTGAGGGGAAACGTTATCATGTAACACCTGCGCAGGGATCTGTACCATCATTCAACATCTCACATATTGCAAGGACACGTTATTAAATTTGACTTGCCTCGCGATTTTGCCATGCTTGTGAAATTTTGCTGAGGAATTTAGTGGAACTCAGATGTATTGAGTTGACAAAGAAGAGGCTGTTTAGGGCTCCAGCATTGGGTTTTTTGATAACATTAGCTGTAAGTGTTTCTCTAATGGGGGAATGTCAGACAAATCCCAGTAATCACATTTTAGTTCTTAGAAAAATGTTGATGAGTCAAATTTTTTTTTTTTTTTGAGTGTGATGTCAGGTTTTGTTCAGGAATGCGGTGGGGGTGTGTTTGTGTGTGTATATTGAATTAGTATGTAGTCTGTTTGTGTGTGTAATGCAAGCCTGGAGGAATGGGCATTGTTGTGGGTGTGCATGCATTGTCTCTAACTGCATTTCCTCTCTCAGCTGGGAGATGTGATGGTGGATATCTCCAGTAATCTGATGCTGGCTGATGAGCGAGTGTTATGGATGGCTCAGAGGGAGGCGCGAGCTTGCTCACGTATCGTTGAGTGCCTGCAGAGGATTGCCGTTCTCCGAATCAGTAATGGGGCTCTGGTCTATTCTACTGTGAGTACTGCAAAAATCCTTTCAATTGTTCATTTTAAAAGAATTGTCTCCTAAATCGGCTGCCAATACTGTCCATTACTATTTATTTTATTAATATTTATATTTTATTAGTTTTTATTAATATTTTGAATTTAATTTTTATATTTTCAGTTTTCATTTTAATTAGTTTATGGGCTTAAGTAATTGTATTATTATTTATTCCTAAAACAAAATTTATAAAAAAAAAAAAAGTAAGTTTAGTAAATAACAACAACACTGTCAATTTTTAAAGAAATATTCCTCAGTATTCTGCTGGTGTTACCAGAAGTTCATTTAGACAACAGCTCAAATAACACACATTTATTTTAAATAAATATAAAAAAATTTAAACGCTCCAGAATGCCTTGCCACTTGCAATTTTCATTGAAAGTTCTGTAAATTAGATTTTGTTTGCTTTTTACAAATTAAGGGTTAAACCAAAATAATTTCACTGATAACTGTCTTGAACAACTGATTGATAGTAATAAAAATATTCTTATGGAAGCATTTCTATTTTCTGCATCCTAACAGCTAGAATTGAATGTCTACGTTGACTAAATATTTCTTTGGAATTACTGAAAAATAGTGTAATTTCTTACATTACTTCATAAATGGAAAATACAACGCACTGTTCTCATAGTTAGAGGTGTGTGTTCTTGCAAAAGATAAATTAAATTAGATTTTTTCCCCTTTCTTAAGCCCCTTTCACACAGCGCTTTGAACCCGGCAAGTTGCCAGAGTGCCTTCTGTGTGAACGCAAACACGACCCGGGATTGATGCCGGGATTGATGCCGGGATTGATGCCGGGTTGGGAACCTAATAACATTGCCGTGTTCAGACCCGGAACACGCGCTGTGTGAACAAAAGCCAGAACCAATGCCGTATAAGGGGTGTGTCGTAGTGAGGATTCACAAGCCTTTGCAATGACGTAGTTATCGTGCGGCTCAGTTACTCTAGAAGAAAGTTTGTGTTTGTCATCGATACAAGAAAGAACGAAAAAATGTCTGCAAACTGGACTGAAGTAGAGACCCGTCACATCCAACGTCACGCGTCTTATTCCGGCAAATCACTGGCAGTGTGAATGAAGCAAAATCAAACGAACCCGGGTCAAATCCCGGGTCACTTTATCCGTGTATTTTCCGGAATCTCTGTCTGAAAGGGGCTTTATTAAAAGCAGCTGAACAGTTTTCATAACTTTTTTTAACTGAAATAAATGTATATATTTTTACATGCTTTATTGAACCCTTTATTTTTTTCAACAAAATATAGCCTACGCTACCTATTAAAACTTTTGGGTCAGTACGATTTTCCATGTTTTTGAAAACTGTTATGCTCACCAAGGTGAATGGTGTGAGTATGGTGTGGTAGCCGTTCTTCTTTATTGTTGTCTGTTTCAACAGACCTCTCATAACATTGCTCTGGAGGCTCATGCGATCAAGGCCAGCAGCTTCAATGGGATGACCTGCACTGTGTTCCAGAAGGTCTCACCGGAGCGCACGGCCATGGCCCATTTCTCTCCCAGAGACTCCGACATCAACCCAGAGCGCCAGCTCAGCTTAAAATGCAACGTGACCAGCAACCTGTCAGCATTGGCTCACAAAGTATGCGTTTTTCTCTGGTACTTTCTGTACGTCAATGTGTGTGGAGTATACAGTAGTGTAGATGTTTTGTCACAGCATATAAGATGAGTGTTTCTTCAATCCGAGAACTCCAATAAAGCTGTGGAAGCAGGAATATATCCATCATGTTTTGACAGTAACGTTATTGCATCTCCATGTGTGCAGAACGCTATAGTGGAGGCGTCACTACAGCTTCCCCCGTCTCTCTTCTCATCTCTGGGAAGTTCAGGTCAGGCCGAAGAGGCCGTCTACAAACTCCACCTGCTAGCCTTCCGCAACGGCAAACTCTTTCCCCCAACGGGAAACTCCACCGTCCTCAGTGATGGCAGCAAGAGGAGGAGCGTGGCCACACCTGTGATTCTCACAAAGATTGGTAAGAACACACTTGGTGCTGATCCTACTGCCTTGGGCAAGATCAGACATGCGCTCAAACCCACTTCATTTTTGATGTTATACAATATTTCTACCTGGACACAAAGCAAAGTAAAGTACAGTAGTTTAAAAATGAAGAATTAAAGATACAGAAGAATGATGCACTTGAGTTGTCACCATCACCATGAGTAATACAAGTTAAATTTTAGTTTTTAAATCAAACTAATAAAATTGCTACTGCAGTTACTTTTTTCCACCCTGGACAAAAGTCACACCCGACTTTAAGTTGCACCAGGTCAAAACTGCAGAAAGAAATAATAAGTTGCAGCGATGTATAAGTCACATTTTATTATTAAATTCAGAAATGTAAAATGCCATTGAATAAAAGTGAAACATGTAACATTATAAACACTATAAACATGTATTTTATTTCCCCTCACTCCACAATAAATTATAAACAACATTTATTATAAAATTAATTAGTTTAAAGTGAAACTGAAACTACCATCATGTGTGAAATGCACTATACAAATAATATATATATATATATATATATATATATGGGCTGTCAGTTAAACGCGTTATTAACGGCGTTAACGCGAACCCGTTTTAACAGCTTACATTTTTTTATCGCGCGATTAATGGTCTTTTTGGCCTAGCATTTTTCACATGCTTTTGCAACAGGACGCGGCATGTGCAGCGCTGCGCTATGAAACCCATTCATTTCAATGGCTTTGCGCTGCGCAAGGACGTTTTGTTGCTTCGTCGACCAAAGCGCAAACGGATCTAGCTAGACCGGAAACAAAACAACAGGCACGCCGCACACACTTGTTTGGGCTTGCGAGCCGGCCAAATAGTTGGTTAATATTACGTTTTGTGTGGATGACGAGCGCGAGACGCCGAAATGGATGCCAATAAGATTCTGAATTGAAAGTTTACTTTTAAAAAGTTGCCAAATGGTTCCATTGACAAGACCAAAGAGATCTGTGTGTTTTGTCGTTGTGAACTGAGCTATTATCATCGCAGCACGTCCAGTCTGAAATACCACTTGATGATGGCCAAGCACACACACACACACACACAGCTGATGCGAATTCTCCGCCCCCTCGTCAATATCAGGACCTCGTCAGTATTTCTTTCACCCTTTTATTGATGAGAGATTATTTGCTCCAAGTGAGAATGTTAGTGTGAAATTGAACACAGTATATGCCAATGTTGTCTTCAATAAAAAACATTTGCACACAGCAAGCCGATCCACTTTTCCATGTTGATAAGAGCATTAAAATGAGAAAAAATAATGGGACAAAAAGAAATCAAGAGACATTTAGAATAGATAAAAATGTGCGATTAATCGCAAGCTAGCTATGACATTAATGCGATTAATCGCGATTAAATATTTTAATCGTTTGACAGCACAAATATATATATATATATATATATACACACACATAGTTGTGGTAAGAGTTATTGGCACCCCTGGTAAATGATCAAATGTGACTGTGAAAATAAATCTGCATTGTTTATCCTTTTGATCGTTAGCAAATCTAACCTTTCATTGAATTAAAAGAATTAAAAGTGGGGGGGAAATCACATTATGAAATACATGTTTTTCTCCAAAACACATTGACCACAATTATTGGCACCCCTAGAACTTTTTATGAGTAAAATTATATATTTCTGAAGTGTGTGGAAATATATATATATATATATAAATAGATGACAGATCACAAAAAAATTGCACTAATGTTCTGGAAAATATGTGGATATTTAGAACTGTTATTTTATAGCGTTTTTTATTTTGTGATTTGATCTTTGCTGCACAGCTCTAATATCATCCATTCCTCCCCCATTTTGGCTTCAAGCGGGTAAAGAGGCATTGTGTCATAAACGCAACAATAATAGCAGCTGCTGAAGTGAGAGGCGGCGGCAAAGAACAGCACAGGGTGCTGCTGGGAAAAAGTTACTGCTATAACAGATTGATTTCACTTTGAAGGATGAGCAGAGAAGAAAGCGTTTGCAATCCCATGAAAAATCTGCAAAGGTTTTTGTTTCCCTAAAGAACTTTTCAGTCTCTGTCATTCTGTTTGTGCAGTGGAAGCTTCTGTCACCTAAACAAATTCCTCGAATGTGTAAACACACCTGGCAATAAAGCTCTTTCTGATTCTACACTCACCGGCCACTTTATTAGGTACACCTGTCCAACTGCTCGTTAACACTTAATTTCTAAGCAGCCAATCACATGGCGGCAACTCAGTGCATTTAGGCATGTAGACATGGTCAAGACAATCTCCTGCAGTTCAAACCGAGCATCAGTATGGGGAAGAAAGGTGATTTGAGTGACTTTGAACGTGGCATGATTGTTGGTGCCAGAAGGGCTGGTCTGAGTATTTCAGAAACTGCTAATCTACTGGGATTTTCACGCACAACCATCTCTAGGGTTTACAGAGAATGGTCCGAAAAAGAAAAAACATCCAGTGAGCGGCAGTTCTGTGGGCGGAAATGCCTTGTTGATGTCAGAGGAGAATGGCCAGACTGGTTCGAGCTGATAGAAGGGCAACAGTGACTGAAATAACCACTCGTTACAACCGAGGTATGCAGCAAAGCATTTGTGAAGCCACAACACGCACAACCTTGAGGCGGATGGGCTACAACAGCAGAAGACTCCACCGGGTACCACTCATCTCCACTACAAATAGGAAAAAGAGGCTACAATTTGCAAGAGCTCACCAAAATTGAACAGTTGAAGACTGGAAAAATGTTGCCTGGTCTGATGAGTCTCGATTTCTGTTGAGACATTCAGATGTTAGAGTCAGAATTTGGCGTAAACAGAATGAGAACATGGAACCATCATGCCTTGTTACCACTGTGCAGGCTGGTGGTGGTGGTGTAATGGTGTGGGGGATGTTTTCCTGGCACACTTTAGGCCCCTTAGTGCCAATTGGGCATCGTTTAAATGCCACGGCCTACCTGAGCATTGTTTCTGACCATGTCCATCCCTTTATGGCCACCATGTACCCATCCTCTGATGGCTACTTCCACCATGTCACAAAGCTCTAATCATTTCAAATTGGTTTCTTGAACATGACAATGAGTTCACTGTACTAAAATGGCCTCCACAGTCACCAGATCTCAACCCAATAGAGCATCTTTGGGATGTGGTGGAACGGGAGATTCGCATCATGGATGTGCAGCCGACAAATCTGCGGCAACTGTGTGATGCCATCATGTCAATATGGACCAAACTCCCTGAGGAATGCTTCCAGCACCTTGTTGAATCTATGCCACGAAGAATTGAGGCAGTTCTGAAGGCAAAAGGGGGTCCAACCCGTTACTAGCATGGGGTACCTAATAAAGTGGCCGGTGAGTGTAATTCTGAACAGTTAACCATCGTTTTTCTTAGTGCGAAGAACATTTTAAATTCTAAAAAACCTTTCTCCCCTATATAGAACCTTTTTTTCCAGTGGAAAGGTTCTATAGATGTTTTAAGGGGATTTCGCACCAGAAGAGCGCTTTCTTTCATAGTTCCTATAACTATTGATGGAAGTACCTGCTTTTTGGCGTGTTCACACCGCAGGAACTGAGAACAATCTTAAAGGGATACTCCACTTTTTTTTGGAAATAGGCTTATTTTACAACTCCCCCAGAGTTAAACTGTTGAGTTTTACCGTTTTTGAATCCATTCAGCCGATCTCCGGTTCTGGCGGTACCACTTTTAGCATAGCTTAGCATACATCATTGAAGTGGACAAGACCATTAGCATTTCTCAAAAAAAAAATGACCAAAGAGTTTAGATATTTTTCCTATTTAAAACTTGACTCTTCTGTAGTTACATCGTGCACTAAGACCGACGGAAAATGTAAAGCTGCGATTTTCTAGGCTGATATGGCTAGGAACTATACTCTCATTCCTGCGTAATAATCAAGAAACTTTACTGCCGTACCATGAGTGCAGCAGGCGTAATGATATGAAGCAGCGCCTGAAAATAGTCCCCAGCTCGGTAACTTCCAACGTGACCGGGACTAAGTGCCTGCGCCTGCTGCACTCATGGTACGGCAGTAAAGTTTCTTGATTATTACGCAGGAATGAGAGTATAGTTCCTAGCCATATCAGCCTAGAAATTCGCAACTTTACATTTTCCGTCGGTCTTAGTGCACGATGTAACTACAGAAGAGTTTTAAATAGGAAAAATATCTAAACTCTTTGGTCATTTTTTCTTTAGAAATGCTAATGGTCTTGTCCACTTCAATGATGTATGCTAAGCTATGCTAAAAGTGGTACCGCCAGCTCCGGAGATCGGCTGAATGGATTCAAAAACGGTAAAACTCAACAGTTTAACTCTGGGGGAGTTGTAAAATGAGCCTATTTCCAAAAAAAAGTGGAGTATCCCTTTAATTATAGGAACGGTGGGACTAAATTAGCTCCTACTTCAGAGAAGGGTCTAACCGAGCACAATAGTGATGTAAGTGTACACTGATTGGCCGAACGCATGACATATGATACGAAACACCGGCATATGTAGCACTGGAAGATGTTGTAGGAGATCTCATCTCTTAGCCCTCCTTTTTGCTCTTTCAATCGCATAACTTCAACTTGTACGTCTACATTCCATCTCTGTTATCACAATACCCACAACAAATACACAGCTCCGATCACTGCATGCTGACGTTGTTGAAGGACGTTCTTATAAGACGTCGCTGTCGGCTTACGTCACTTCAGAGTTCTTACTGGCGGAAAACGACCCCAGGGGAAAATTTAGTTCTCAGGGAACCACCCTGGTGGATAGTTTATGTAACTCAGTTCCTATAACTACCCAGTCCGAAAAATCCGAAAAATTCTTCATGGAATTATAGATGCAAATAGAGAACATTTTATTTTTAAAAGTGTACCATCAAAGATGGTCCATAACCAGATTTGTTTTGAGTTTTGTAGCACAAACTGATTAAACGTCCATTCTCCTGCTGTTTAGACGGCTTTCCACTGAAGAACCTGCAAAGTCCAGTGAACGCCACTCTGCGGCGGTTCCTTCATGGATCGGATGCCGTTCCCGCCTTCTGGAATTTCAGTCTGCTGGGCGGACAGGGAGGATGGCAGAGCGACGGCTGCCAGATCCTCCGTCAGGATGACAACTTCACCACAATCTCCTGTGATTCACTTAATAACTACGCTTTACTGATGGTAAGAGAGACGAAAGTGGCTAAAAATGTTAGCCTGTTCTTCAAATTCACTTAATTTTTATTGTGCTTTTCACAATAGCACACATAATTGTAAGTAGTGCTTTTATGGTACTTTTTTAGAATGTATATGGAAAAGAACAGCCTGAATTTTTTGCTGAATAACTTCTTTTGTAGTCATACAGTTGGAAGAGTGAGAATTTATTTCACCTTTAAGTTTCAAAAATGAATATTTTAAATGAGTAGTGAGACGCTTCTCATAAACAGTTTAAGGTTTTTTTCAGTTTCAAATGCTGTTTATTAAAAATCGTTTGCATCGTTTTTCATCCTTTTCAAATTAAACCTAACCCTAATTAAAGCAAAATAAAAATATATGAAAGAACCCTAATAAAAAATAAAAAAAAGTTAATAAAATTACTAAAACTTGAACTAAATTTAAAATGAAAACTGAATGTCAATTTAATCTAATTCAAAATATTAATAAATAGTACTATTACTAAAACAACACTGCTGACCAGTATTTACAATATAAAAGCACATTACATGATAATACAACAGAGTCTTGGTGTGAAAGAAATACTGGTAACGCTTCCTTTTACAGTCCTGTTACCCATGTTCATACTATGTACTTATTATAGTAATTACAATTACTGGATAATAACTAGGTACTAACCCTGAACCTACCCCTAAACCTACCCCTAACCCATGTACTTACCTTATATTTGTCAGTACTTTCTAGGTAAGTACACGTAAGTACTGTACTGTAAAAGGAAGCGTTACCGAAATACTTTGTAATGTGAATTCCAATGTTCCCATCATCCTCTTGGTTTTTTTTTAGTGCTAGATTGATCTGCTTTGCAATTTTGTTCTGATTTTCCTTCATGTTGATTTTCCTGAGCCTTCGACTCTAGACCTCTAGATTTTTTTTTCACACATCCTCAACACCCACCATGTACCTTCCAGAAGATGATTATTTGGTATTGGAATGCATTTGCAAATATTATCTGCTGATATACTCTTGTCAAACAGGATCTGAACAGGACCGGGTACGACGCGTACAGCTTCAAACCTCTTCACCCTGTTATCTACGCCACAGCCATCGTCCTGGTGCTCTGCCTTCTGTCAGTCATAGTCAGTTATATCTACCACCATAAGTAAGTGCTGTTTTTGGAGGATGAAAGTTGTATTTTACTAAGTACAAGGCATGGGTTTTTACTGGTTTTAATGTGCTATTTCATGTGTTCGCAGGTCAGTGCGTATAAGTAAGAAGTGCTGGCACATGCTGGTTAACCTGTGCTTGCATATTCTCCTCACCTGTGCTGTGTTTGTGGGCGGCATCAACCAAACATACAACGCAAGTGTTTGTCAAGCGGTATGTGCCTGCTTTTCCACATTTATATAAGTTTGGGGGACAATATTTTCATGAAATCTTTTTATAAGTTTCTCGGTTTTATAGACAGATCTGCAATACTGCTCTCAAGTTCACATTTGATACTCTTAAAGTCAGCATGAAATGGAAGTTGCGATTAGTCTTTTCTTCCCTATTGATTTTGGTTTTGTCTTGGGGGACTTGATTTTGTCTGTGGGGAATTCATTGGATGGTTGCGCAGCAGTAAACACATCATCAGAGAAGAGAAGAGATATCGCTGCAAGAGGGAGGGGAAGGCATTTTGATTAAAGATTATGAGTGCACATAAAAAAATAAATTAAGTATTAATGATGTTAAAGGGTTAGTTCACCCGAAAATTTAAATTCTGACATTAATTACTCACCCTCATGTCGTTCCAAAACTGTAAGACTTTCATTCATCTTCAGAGCACAAATGAAGATCTTTTTGATGAAATCTGAGATATTTCTGTCCCTCCATTGACAGCTACTCAACTACCACTTTGACACTTCAAAAAGTTCATAAAAACTAATCCATATGAATTGAGTGGTTTAGTCCAAAATTTCTGAAGAGACTCAATCGCTTTATATGATGAACAGATTTATAATTTATTTTATTCCCATACAAACATTGATCAACGAACATAAACAGAAGCTCAACTGAACCTGCATGATGCTCTAACACGAGAATGAACCTCATTGGATCTTGCGGAAGCTCAAACGTGCTGCGTAACACACGAGAATGAACCTCATTGGTTCTCAAACGTCAAGCGAACATGCCCAATTCATATGGATTAGTTTTAAGATCTCTTTATGAACTTTTTGAAGCATCAAAGTGGTAGCATAGCTGTCAATGGAGGGACAGATTTTCATTTAAAAATCTTCATTTGTGTTGCGAAGATGAATGAAAGTTGTGTAATTAATGACAGAATTTTCATTTTTGGGTGAACCTTTGTATATCTTTTATAATAAATACTGCAATATTCCATTTGGAAAGAATTGTCCATTTTGATTTCATGGGGACTTTAAATGGTACTTTTTTGAGAATATTTGCATTTTCATTGGCCTTGAGGAGAATTCAAATGTTTTCTAATGTCTCGTCCTGAAGGTGGGGATAGTGCTGCATTACTCCACACTGGCTACGGCCCTGTGGTCCGGCGTAACTGCACGCAACATCTACAAACAGGTGACGCGGAAGGCCAAGCGCTACGAGGAGCTGGATGAGCCTCCACCTCCACCCAGGCCTATGCTGAGGTAATGGTCAAAGTAATCAATGAGTAGAAGTGTAAAAGAAAAAGCCTGAAAAGAAAAATGGATGTACAAATAATACATCATTTTATTTAAATAAGTGATTAGAAATAGATAATATAATAAATGAATAATAAATACATTCAAAAAGCAAGCACACATGTGATTCATTTTAGGGTACAATAGGTCTGGAACTTTAATTTTACACTTGCATTGCCCAAAAGGCAAAACTCTGTGTTTTAAGTTCATTTCCACTGCTCTCCACTTGGTGTCAGTAAACATACAACAGTAAGTAGGCAAATTGATTATCTTTAAAGGAATAGTTCACCCTAAAATCTGTAATTTTCTGACCCTCATGTTGTTACAAACCAGTAGGACTTGACTTGCTTCTCCGGAACACAAAAGAAGATATTTTGAAAAACTGTTTTGATTACCATTGACATTACATAGACAAAAAGAATATCTTGTTTTGTGTTCTGCAGAAGAAAAGGAAGTCATATGAAATGACATGAGGCTGAGTAAATATGATGTGTAGTAATTTATATACGTTTTTTTAATTATAATACTATAGTATCCAGACTCTAACTTACGATACAGAAACACTAGTACTTGTTGGCAGGGCCGGCGATTGCTATAGGCGAACTAGGCGGTTGCCTAGGGCGACAAATGTGTTGGGGGCGCGGGCGCCCTCTAGTGTCGCCCCTGGCCTACTTCCCATTAATCATAGAATTAGAATGACAAGCGAAACAAAAACATGTTTATTAAACATGATCATCTTAAGGCGCCCCTCAGCCATACGTTTAATTACTTGTCAACCTGATTATTAGATTGAATGGATGATTATTGTCGATCAATTCCTAAAGGGGGGGCGGGGGTTAGTTTTATTTTTCTATTTTTGTCTTAACGACCCATAAAACTCGTACATCGATGGCCCATTCGTTTTGTTTTGTTTTGCTTAATTGGCGGCGCTGGGTTACTTCCAAATATATAACTTACTTTCAAGTATAGAAATTTGTACAATACTCATGAAAGTTTCCTTTATTTTTCAGTGCATTTGTTTTACAATATAGCCTATGGCAATTACTGTCATGACTCATGGGATTAATATTATATCTATTATTATGTAGTAGTGTAATGTAGACAGACGCTGTAATTAAAAGAGGTTTGAATTTTTCTTTGTTCAATTTGCACACTGAATATGGATTGGAGCTTTTAGTTTTGAACTCTCAAAGTGCACCAGATTGATGAATTTAACATTAAAATGCACAAAATTTTCTTACGGGGAAATACCCCCGAAACCCCCTTAACCTTGTAGCAGCCCAATAGATTGTAATAATAGTAGGCCTAGTGGTGGTAGTAGTTGTAATTTATCTACTAAAAGTTATTTATGGTCAGATAAAATATAGTTGTACAATGCAACTATGATATAAATATCCCTGAACGTTCTTTGTAGCATTTGTATGAACAATTTATTGTTTAAGTTTTTGAGTAACTAAGAGCATGTTTAGTTTAATAAATACTTATAATTTTTTTAGGGGGGGGGGGGGGGGCGCAAAACTCAATATCGCCTAGGGCAACCAAAGGGTTAGAGCCGGCCCTGCTTGTTGGCATATAGATATTCAGTTGATAATTTCTTCTTGATAAGTGCTTTTGTCATTTAAATATTTCTATTTAGCTTTCTTACCTTAGTTTTAGTAATTTTAGCTCTTCAACTTATTTTAGATAGTCATTTTAGAACTTTTTTTTTTAAGTCTTAAATTTTTCATCTAATTTTAAAATTCTATTTTATTTAAGCTTTATTTCATTTAATGAAATGTATTTGTAATATTTTAGTGAACAATAACACTGATGATTTTCGTTTTTGGTGAACTATCCCTTTAAGGCTGGAATACACAACATGATTTTGTGCCCAAATTTTCGGTAGTGTGTTATCAAAAATGATTACAGAAAGAAGCTAGGCATGAAACACTTAATGACTGATGAAGTTGGCACGTGTATAAAACCTAGTGTTTCAGAGTATGTTCATATTTTATAAAGTTGTGTAGTCTATTCCAGCCTTAATGCTTTAACATCAGGATATATATATAATACCTTACTAATTTTATGTCAACTGTAGCCTTAAAGGAATAGTTCACTTAAAAATGAATATTCTGTCATCATTTACTCACACTCAAGTTACATTTCTTTTTTCTGCTGAACACAAAGGAAGATATTTTGAAGTATGTTGGTAACTAGACAGTGGATGGACTCCATTGACTTCCATAGTAGAAAAACAAATACTATGGAAGTCAATGGAGTTCATCAACTGTTTGTTTTCCAACATTTTTCAAAATGTCTTCTTTTGTGTTCAGCAGAAGAAAGAAATTCATACAGGTTTAAAACAACTTAAAGGGTGAGTATATGATGACAGAATTTTCATTTTTAAGTGAACTATTCCTTTAAGGCTTCAGTTGACATCATTATTGTTATTGATAATGTTGTTGTTATTGTTTTTTTCTTCTACAGATTCTACTTAATAGGTGGAGGCATACCGATCATTGTCTGTGGAATAACAGCTGCTGCTAACATCAAAAACTACGGAAGTCAAGTCAATGCACCTTAGTAAGTATGAGTTTTAGGACACTTTTGAAAGTGACATGAAGGCCAAGTATGGTAACCCATATTCGGAATTTGTCCTCTGCATTTAACCCATCCAAGATAGTGCACACACATTAGGAGCAGTGAACACACACACACACACACACACACACACGGACCAGAGGTCAACCATTCACTGTGGCACCCGGGGAGTGATTGGGGGTTAGGAGCCTCGCCCAAGGGCACCTCAGTCATTTCCTGCCGGTATTAAGAATCGAACCCGCAACCTTCGGGTTACCAGTCCCTAACCATTAGGCCACGACTGTCCCCGTGGCTTTTTAACCATCACTTACAATAAAATTCAAGCTTGGGGTTAGGGGTGTGCCGGTTTCAGGCGGGGCGTTGCGACGTTCGTCTGTTATAGGACAACTTAGTTTGAATAAACGAGCAGACACTGATTAGCTACTTGCTATTTTAAATTAACAGCAAGACAACTAGCAGTGAATGTGCTTTCCATTAAATGAATCACACACAGTAAACAAATCCTTAACAAAAAAAACCCAGGCCTTTCTTTGTCAGTGTCGGCTACAAAGACGATCTTCGCGGTAGTCAACGCACCGGAGAGAAATGCACATTTCATACAGATTACATAAGCAGAGAGCAGTCTGTAGTCTGTTTTCTTTCGGTTTAAATTGTTCGGTTTAAAAGTAGACATGTCTGTGAGGCAAGTAGGCTACCTTAAATGCTGAGTTTCAGTTTGTTTATGAGACGAGCTCCAGTTCACGCGCCGGCGCCTCCATTTCGTGATTATCTATCGTCTGCTATATTTACTTCTTATTTATTAAATCCAGGCAATTGGTTGATGAAACATTGATTCAAATTAAGATACAATTAATACAAAACGAAATGAAAGGTTTTGTGCTTTCTATTTGATGTCTCTGTGAACGTTTTACTCTGTGAGATGTGATTAAATCTCCCGTCTTTTAGTGGCGCTTTCAGACCGGTCACATCCGTAACATTGTTTTTTCCTCATAAATGCGAACACGAAACATAAAATAAAATGAATATTTTATGTTCTGTGGAGACTACTGTTACTCATAATTTGTATTCTGAATACGTAACGCCGGTACATGTATTCCGTTACTCCCCAACACTGATATTAGTATAACCTTATCTGCAAGATATTTTAAGAACTTGGTTTTGGCGGTTATAGAGTTCTAATGACGGTGTTCAGCTATAACCGTCGGTCTCACCCTTATATAATAACCGTCACACCCCTACTTGGGGTCTTTGTTTGAAAAATGCATTGATTGTAATTAACAGATTTTGTGTAATCGATTAGCCATTTTTGTGTGGATATATTAAAGCCACTAGAGACTAAATGAAATGGTTTAGTATGTTTCCTTAACTTCGTTGCTATTAAGAACAGACTGTACAGATACAGCCTGTATATGCCTCAAGGCTCTTTCCAAATCCCCAGGTGAACATTTCCTGTCATTTAATAGTCTCTCTGCCATGAGAAATTGCTTCTGCTCTCGCTGGAGCCTAATGCCCATGCTCTGTAAAGTGCAGAATAATACTTTATGGAGGAGCAAGTAGTGTAGACTTCTGAAGTTGTGTGAACCTAATTATGCTGCTCTATTTTTGGCTCCCCACCTTGTGCCTGTTGGTTTCCCAGTCTCTCTTCTTTCACTTGTGACAGCTGTTTTGATTGTGTAACAGCATGGTTTAATTTGAAAATCCAGACCATCTGAGATCTTTGGGGTTTAATTAATCTCACGCTACCGTGACAAAAGGAAAAAACACTCTGCTAAGCATCACAGAACTCTTAAGTGTCTCATAAGTGTTTTTCCTACAATATGAATCACTTGATACCACCAGTGTAAACCTTTAGAACTCGTATGTACTTAAATATAACAGTTAATTTTCAGAAAGCAGACCTGCAGAAAGTGACAGGTGCTTTGATTTATAAAATATGATGGCAGTGATCTAGCATTGTTCTGTGTATGTCAAATTAAAATTTCATTCAAAATGTAAATTTCATTTTCTTGCTGGCAAGTAGAGCAATGTGACGTCGATTTACTGAAGTTTAAAACGGCAAAAAAAAGTAGTTCTCAGGAAGTTCTCAGCTTGTCAAGATCAGTATTTTAGTGTACTCTCTATTTGGTCGTTTGGCTGTTTCCTTATAAAGGTCTAGAAATGTAAGGTTTTTATCAGGTGTGTGATTGTTCTTTTTTTAATATGATGTCATTACGTTACTGTCTTGCCGCCAGCCAATCTCTGCATTGCTGATCATAGTTTCGAGTATCGATATATCTGCTGTTTTCAATGAACACAAGAACGTGCCGTAATCTCAGACACAATGGCAAGCAGAAATACTGGTTTAGAAGATCTGGAATCTGTCAAATCATCTCAAATGTATTAAGCCAGGTACGAAGAACGGACCCCTGATCCACTCTGTCAACTTTACTATTGTAAACGCTGCACAATGGCAAGTAGAAATACTGCTTTAATTCAGCCATATATGTTTGAACCAGAAACTGATTCGAATAAGTTGAAGAAGGAATTATAAATGGTCAACTACAAGTCGATCTATCAGAATGATAACGCGTTTAATGTATTCCTCTTTACAACGCCGGGCACATAACGGTAATTAATATGAGCCTTTTGTTTGACTACTTTATCAAACAGCTTGTAATGTGTTGCTAATGTTACACAAACCATGTTCCTGTTCGTCATCTTAGTCTTCCTTCTAAAAATTAGTATCCTTAGAAACATTTTTAGCAACTTGGAACGTCAGTGGAGACATGGTTGTTCTTTTTCTTTGCAAATGGTTTGCCTTAAAGCATATTAAAAACACCACATAGACATATAAACAACATTTAAAAACGTAGTTTTCAGAAAATAAGAAAACAGATGGGGTGAATTTCCATTTTAATGCTAACTTTTTATTTTTTTATGTCTTTCCTCAGCTGCTGGATGGCATGGGAACCCAGTCTCGGTGCGTTTTATGGCCCGGCAGCCTTCATCGTTTTCGTGGATTGCATGTACTTCCTCAGCATTCTCATTCAGCTCCGACGGCATCCCGAGCGCCGCTTTGAACTCAAAGAACAGTCCGAAGAGCAGCAGCACCTTTCTGTGACTGAAGCAACCGAAATCACACCTGACCATCTGGAGACCTCCTCCACAGCCGCCGGACACCCGGTTTTGATGTCGGCTCTGGAGAACGAACATACTTTTGTGGCCCAACTCATTGGCGTTGCAGGATCCCTAGCTCTTTATGTAGCGCTGTGGGTGTTTGGTGCTCTTGCGGTGTCCCAGGAGCATCCAGCAGATTTGGTGTTCGCCTGCCTGTTCGGCACTATCGCTTTAGCCCTCGGGGCGTTTTTTGTGGCGCACCATTGCGTAAACCGCCAGGACATGCGTCGTCATTGGTCACAAGCTTGTTGCCTGGTTCGCCGTAACTACGGAGAACAAGTTGATTCCTTGCTATTGCCTGTCGCGGTTACCAGTGACTCTGTGTTGACGGCCAGGGGAAACAGTGAAGCAACGAAGTGTCCGGCCAGCAGCGCTGAATCATCCTGCACCAATAAGAGTGCACCGAGCGTACGCAACTCCACCCAAGGCTGTAAACTGACCAATCTGCAGGTCGAAGCCGCTCAGTGCAAAGCGGCCCCTTCAACGGCCAATGGGACGGCTTTACTGGACAACAGCCTGACTGAACATTCAGTCGACAATGAGATTAAGATGCATGTAGCACCTGTTGAGGTTCAATATCGGCCCAGCTCAGTCAACAACAACAATCTTCCAGGAACGGGCAACGCCAACATCAATGGGCACTCTGGGCGACACCACAAGAACCGTTCGAGAGCTCATCGGGCCAGCAGGCTCACCGTTTTGCGCGAGTACTCTTATGACGTCCCAACCAGTGTGGAGGGCAGCGTGCAAAGCGTCCCGCACAAGCGCCACCATCATCACGAGAGCCTACACGCCCGCAACAGCCGACGGGCCGCGTATTTGGCTTACCGGGAGCGCCAGCAGAGCCAACTTCAACAGGACAGCAGCGACGCCAGCACCAGTTTGCCGCGACGCTCGCGCCACCTTAGCAAAAGTGGAGGCGTCCGCCTAGGTAATGGGTTTGGGCACGGCCTCAGCAACAATGTGGGGAACGGTGTCAGTAATGGAAGCTTAGTCGGCGGAGGGGAGGGATCTGGGACCGATGTCACCAGCCAAACTAAAGACTGTCCAAAACAGCCCCTCGCTGTTGAACTGGAGGTACAGCCCAAGTCTTACGGGTTGAATCTAGCTTGCCAAAACGGACCTGCCAAAGACTCAGAGAGACTACAGAATGTGTCCCCCCTGAACGTGGAGAGTTCAGGGAATATTAAGACTGGCTTGTGGAAGCACGAAACTACTGTGTAGCAAGATTCCCTTCTCAGAGACTACAAATCAGACTTTTATCTCTTAACTGTGAATCTTTATTTTATGATTTTGGTGGTACAGTTTGTAAAAAGTAAAAAATGTTCCTAAAGAATTTGCATTTTAATGTTTATGTTCAAAAACTGAGTACCTACAAATGCTTGGCTGCGAATCATCAGTCTACAAATGGTCTATTTTTGTACCCCTTAGCCCATTTTGTATTTCATTCTGACTTTTTGTATGTGAAGATGCATGACTCGCTGCTCTTTGAGTATATGAATCGAATTGAGTTGGCTGAATCTTTAATGTGTTTTCACATTGCAGCCATCAAAATAAAAAAAAATAAAAAAACGCAGCCCACTTCATCTCTGAGTTCAAAGGTGAGTTCATCCCCCGTCTTCCTGAGACCTGCTTTTTGGCCTTGTGGTTTCAAGTAAATGGGAGCTTATTATGATTTTACTACAAATGGTGCAATTTGTAAAAAGTTCAAAAGAATTTGCGTTTTAATGTTTATGTTCAAAACTGAAGTACCTACAAATGCAAATAGTTTCCCACTTGACTGCGAATCATCATAATCAATCTAAAAATGGTCTATTTTGTATCCTTTAAGCCCATTTTGTATGTGAAGATGCATGACGTTCTGCCCTTTGAGTACATGTTGCTGAATCTCGTATGTTCTAATGTGTTTTCACATAATTGCATGTAATTCACATAATTGCATGTCATGTAATAAAAAATCTCTTTGCCCAGCCAACTTCATCTCGTCTCTGAGTTCAAAGGTGAGTTCAGACTTCTTCTCAGAGCTTCCTTTAGGCCTTGTGGTTTGGGTAATTGGGAGCACATTCTGCCATTACGTCCATGGAGGCTCTAATTGAGGTGCAGGTCCTGCTTTTTCCCCACTATGGTGGAACCAGTTGGATGGGGAAGAAATGGTAGGACGCTGCCTCCAGAGTTAGAGACCCGTGTAGTGATTGATGGCTGACTCTCAGGTTGGGCTGCCTGTCATCATTAGTGGTGAAGGGAATATAATTGCTGTAGTGCAGTCTTACCTCACCTTCCCCCTTGTCTCACTTGCCACACGTCTATCGAGCTGTTCTCTGCAGGATAATACAGGACAGAGTGAAGGACAATAGAATAATGCTTTGTTTGCACACACACACACACACACACACACACACACACACACACACACACACACACAGCTAAAAATAGTGGATCAAAATGCAACTTGTTGTGTTCTTTTAACAACCGATATTTTGTGAGTCTGGTGGTGCTAATGAAGTCCTTAGGGGTTTCACTTTGTCAAATTAGGCCATATATCAATTGTGCTCAAGACACTGAAGAAAATTGAGATTATTGCTTTCATAACACATAGATGGATTTTTGCCCTGGATTTGAAGCTGAGAAAGTGCTTGTCTAAGACATGAATACAAATTAAAACCAGGTATGATTATTAATTATGGGTTGATGACATGATTCTTTTTTTTTTTTTATCTTAATTTAATTTATTCAAAATATCATAATGAAGAAAAAAGCCTCATTTCAAGAATAAAGTTCTTTAAAAGAAGCTTAGTTTGTTAGGAGTTTGGCATATTTTTTCTAAAAAATTATTATATGAAATTGAATCTGTCAAATCAGTCGTGAAACCAGGTTTATTTTAGCACTATTGAAATACAATTGTAGTGTTTTTATTTTTTATAGTTTCTGGTTAATTTTAGAAAGTTCCATTAATTTTGTTTGATGTTGACATTTTTATGATTTTTTAAATATGCCTATATACGTGTGTGTGTGTGTGTGTGTGTGTATATATATATATATATACGTCAAGTGAAACTAAATTAAAATAAATGCTGAAATAAAATGAGCAAGTATATCTGGAATAAAATAAGTTTTTGTAGTTTTTATTTGTAAAATTTGTATCTGTTAGTTAAAAAAAAAAATAACAGAAAATGAGATCTCAGAGCAGCATATCAAACCCTGAAGACGTGTCAAGGTCAATAAGTCTCTTAAAATATCAGATAATTTAACCTTTTATTAACAAGACAAAAGTTAGTTCTTAAGTAGGAACATTTCATGTGGTGTGGTGTCACCAAAAAATGTAATATTTATATAATATATTAATAATTAAAATCTAGGAAAGAATACAACTTTTTTTTTTTAAATAAGATTTTTCACCATAAATTCAAAAGTGGGGCGCACATTTTTGCACAATTGCTGCAACTGCACAAATACGCCACTAACGTGCGCATATGCAGATACTCAAGATAAGTGTTTGCGCAAGAGATGCTTATAAAGATATAATTAAATATATAATGAAAAGTAGATTTTTGTTGGCATCAGTTTGTGTGTGTACATGTTGTTCCACTGACCTTGTTTTACCATATGGGGTTGTTGATTCTCACTTGATGTCCACTGACTGATGTCCAGATGGATTGATGGGTGACATGCCCATTTCATGTCCCAGAAATCCACTTCCACATGGACAGAAATCCTGAAAGTTATATGTAAAGTGTGTTTTACCGGTTAACACCGATAAAGCCCATGCACTCCAACTTCTGTGTGAAGGTCGTGCAGAAACAGTTCATTCAAAAATGATAGAACTTATCCATTAACGTCATCTGCTGTATCTGCTCATGGAGGCCTTAAAGAATGAGCAAAAGACAAGATGTTCTTAATTTTCAGCCCACTAATGTTATATTAAAATCATATTTCTCACAGACAGAGATGTATTGCCAGACCCTCCTGAATGTGACGATGAGAAAAGGCTCTGAATTATGCATGGAACACTTATGACTGTATTTCTCAAACCAAACTCCACTGTGCCAGCCTTTCTGAGTTAAATGGTGTTCCTTTTCTACATTTCACCAATGCTTTGAGTCATGAAAGTTATATTATTTGAATGTAGGATCCCAGGGATAAAAGAAAACTATAAATAAAATAAAATGGTACACAAACCGTTCAAAAGTTTGGGGTGTAACGTCCCAGGGGTACCGTTTTGGTTACACTTTATTTCGATAGTCACTTT
Source organism: Rhinichthys klamathensis goyatoka (assembly GCF_029890125.1). Lineage (NCBI taxonomy): Eukaryota > Metazoa > Chordata > Actinopteri > Cypriniformes > Leuciscidae > Rhinichthys > Rhinichthys klamathensis. The sequence goes on from NW_026607050.1 coordinate 133,416, forward strand.
AGACATTCTACTAACTATAAGTAACTTTTCAACTACATGTCAACTAACTGTCATTAGAGTATTAGTAGACTGTAGTAGACTGTCAGTAGACTGTTAGGTTATGGTTAGGTGTTAGGGTTCGGGTTAGGAGAACAAGTTGACTTGTAGTTGCTAATTTACTTATAGTCAGTAGAATATCTTTTGGGGGACCAACAAAATAAAGTGTTAGTAAATATTAAGCAGACAGTCTACTAATACTCTAATGGCAGTTAGTTGACACGTAGCTGCAAAGTTACTTATAGTTAGTAGAATGTCTAAAGCGGACTATCAAAATAAAGTGTTACCAAAGTTTTGTATAGGGTAAGGGAGTAAACAGTGAAAAGAAAAAAAAGATTTAGGGTGAGTGAGTGTGCCGATGTACTAAAAACAGATTTTTTTTTTTCTTCGCGTTTTTCGCGTACAGACGACTTGTTGTCAAAACGATCCCCGCTCACACAGTTCCATGAAAACGACTAAAAACGCTGTATTCTGCTGCCAGGCCAGTAGTTGGCGATGTCACTTTGTAAAGAAACACTACACGCCTGAACATGTAATATGCATCCGCATGACATCACCATTTTCACAAATTCTCGTTTTTGTAGTTTACGTGGAGACGATAACTGTATAGTTTTAAAAAATTTACACTTTGAAACGTTAAAAGTGTTAACGGTCCCCAAAACGTCGTTGTCGTGTAAATGAACGGTCAAAACGCAAAAAAGTTTTACGTTTTTAAAACTGTGAAGTGTAAACGGCCCCTAAGTGATGAAACATTTCATATTACTACCCATGTTGAAAAAGTTTTTCCTGCCTCTATTTTTGTGGAAACGTGATACAATGCATTCAAAAGTTGGGGGTTCGAAAGTAAAAAAAAAAAAAACTATTTTATATAAATGTTGTTCTTTTGACCTTTCTATTCATCAAAGTATCCTGAAAAAAATCTATCACGGTTTCTGCAAAAAATAAGCAGTGCCGCTGTTTTCAACATTGATAGTAAAATAAATTTTTCTTGAGCAGAAAATCAGCATATTAGAATGATTTCTGAAGGATCATGTGATGTAGTAATGATGCTGAAAATTCAGCTTTGCATCACAGGAATACATTTAAAAATATGTAAAAATAGAAAAGAGTTATCTTAAATTGTAATATTTCACAAAATTAATATTAACTTTTGACTGATACAATATCAAACTTGTCAGCTTTCTCTGACTGTTATGCATATCAGCATATCTCAGAGTAGCATATTTTGATTTTTGCCAAATGTTTTTTTCGAAGCATCTGGCAGTGAGTTTGAGGTTTGCCTTAGAGATAAAGATTGATATCTTCCATGAAGTTGTACCATCTGTGCCTGATAGAATTAGCTTGACTTAAAGTGTAGGAATAAACCTACAGTTACCTACAGTAATCAGATATCATACATGAAATCTTCCTCCTCCTTAATGCATGTGAATACTGTACTTGAGTCATATTTGCAGTGATAATCTGCTCTTTTAGAGCTTAGTTGAGAACGAGAGCCATTAATGGGTATGGAATTAATAAATGATGAGGATAAATGATGCCATGTTCTCTCATCCGAAGCACCACGAGCCAAGGGTCAAAGACAATAATTCTGAGAACCTGACACCATTATTATGAAGGTCTTGCTCCCGAAACACATTACTTGAGCATTGACAGTGTGAGCATTTCACTCGCATTCGACTAAAAATAGATGTGTGCGAACTTAGGAGAATGAGTGCGAATAAAATTTCTTAAATATCTTAAATGTTATACAAACATCTTATCATTTTAAGAGGTTTTCAATTGGTTATGGAAAAACAGGGAATGAAAATGAAAATGCACATTCACTCTCTGAAATGCAGTCGTTACACTGGTAACCATGTAAACAAAGCAGGCTGCGCTACTTCCTGTTTTCAGCCAAGCAGATTTATGTATTTTCTATGTTGTTCACCACTGCATTAAATACTTAATACTTAAAGACTTAACAGGCTATTTCTTTTTTAAACTTAATAGGCTATTTATTTATTTTTTTAAATACTTTTCAATCTGACCTAAAACATGCCCAGGATGTTGACTGAAAATGTCTGATTCTTTATTATTGTTCAGTATACTTTACAATGAGGCTCCCTTAGTTAACAAGAAGTAACAATGAAAACTTTTAATACATTTATTAATCTAGGTTCATGTTAATTTCAACATTTAGCCTAGGTGTTATATGAAATGTATGTAAATCTAGTATTATGTGTTAAGTCTTACTTATTGCATAGTGAAATAGAGATAATGCATGTCGTACCAAAGTGTACGTTGAGTTATTTTTTCGTCTAATTTTATTGGCGATACTCAGTTGAATTATATTTCTGCTACACAAACTATTTGAGTTATGTTTACGAGGACAATTAAGTTGGCATTACTTAAGTGTGCATGTTGAAGATATCTAATTTGTGTTTGACCAAATAGACTTTACATAAGTTCAAAATACTTAGAAGTCGGATGCAAATAGTTGCCTCAATTTATTTTGAGTAAAACCAAGGTGATATTTTTTACAGTGTACATTATTAAAATCAAAAGTTGTATCTGCTAATATTAATGGACTAATTAACTAACAATGAACAGTTGTATTTGTATTAATTAACGTTAACAAAGAATAATAACTACTGTATCAAATGTAGCAATTTCTCATTGTTAGTTAATGTTTGCCTACCTAATGCATTAACTAACGTTAACTAATGGGACCTTATTGTAAAGTGTTACCTATTGGTTGTTACTTATAGTTCTTTAATCTGTTTGAAACATTTGTTTACTTTATACAGTTGTGTGTGTGTATTGTTTTATTGTATATTTAAATGTTGAGTTATTTTTATTGTAAGAAAAAGGTTATTAAACCTGTTAGAAGGACAACACTTTATTCTAACCTAATTAAATACGTGATACAACATAGAAGCTCCAGCAATTATCGTTAAATGAAAATGTTATACTGTCACATGTCTATATACAGTTTAAAGTAAGACTATAAATAATTTCATTATTATTCAAAACAGTTTGAAGCACTATTTAAATGGATGGTGAAGCATAGTTTACTGTAAAGCTACGTCTTAGTTTTGCTTATCTTGGCGAAAGCCGAGTACAAATCAGCATGAAGTTTTAACATCTACTCTTGTGTAATGGAAATCATAAAAACCTTGTGTACTTTGTGTATACTTATAGTGTCTCTTTATATCCACTTATTAAGCTAAAACGCATTTGAAAAAATTGCATTGCGCCCCCAAAAGTTTTTAATGTGCTCCGAAATTTTTCAAGCTACGAGCTCATGTGCTCCTGGGGGAAAATGTACGTCAAGCCCTGCAGGTGTACAGACCTGGAATAAGGTCACCACCTGTTTAAAGCAAGCACAAAACATGCTGGAAGTGATGCAGAGAACTCATTATGTCATCATTTGTCTGGAGTCAGAGAGAAGCTTTAGTGTAATGTATTGTTGGGTAGTGAATGATTACATGTTATCAGATTCCAAAAATGTTGTACTTGTAATTATATTATATTATGTTTTTTAAAATGCTCATAATTAGTTACCTTTTTATGGATTACACATGATTATACACTCACCGGCCACTTTATTAGGTACACCTGTCCAACTGCTCGTTAACACTTAATTTCTACACTGTAAAAAATTCACCCGTATATTTACAGTAAAGAACTGGCAGCTGTGGTTCCAGCCCTTTACCGTAATTTTACGGTTTCAACAATGCTGTAATTTTACAGTAAAGTACTGGCAGCTGTGGTTCCAGCCCTTTACCGTAATTTTACGGTTTCAACAATGCTGTAATTTTACAGTAAAGTACTGGCAGCTGTGGTTCCAGCCCTTTACCGTAATTTTACGGTTTCAACAATGCTGTAATTTCACAGTAAAGTACTGGCAGCTGTGGTTCCAGCCCTTTACCGTAATTTTACAGTTTTTAATTTGAAGGCTGTGCTGTAATTTCACAAAGTACTGGCAGCATAAAGTTAGAATATAAATACTGTTTTTTATTTACTCTATTGTCTGATATCTATTAACATCCCTATATGTAGCATAATGTATACAGACATTCCAAACAGACTTTTTACTCAATGGAAAAAATAAAGACAAAATAGATTATGTATTAGTACATTGTTTGCCATTTATTTAAAATAAGTAACAGGTTTTAACAATACATTAACAGTATTTAAGGAAAAAAAGTCACAGAAAATACATTTTAAAATTCAATGAGAGGAACCAGTAGGCAAACACAGAAACATGACAAAGAGGCAAAAAAACCCCCCAAAAAACCCGAACAAACAAAACACTAAAACCAGCCAAAATGTCACATCAGCAACCAGGCCAGAGATTAAGTCTGGGTCTGAGAGGAAAACATTGAGAACCAATGGATGAAAAATCCTTGATAGAGAAAAAAAAACAAAAAAAAAAAACACTGCCAAAATATCCCAAACCTGCTTTTGAATGATCTGGCCTGAGAGGAAGTCCAGATCTGAGAGGACATAATCACGAGAACCAATGGGTGAAGAAATGTAGAAAGAAGCAAAAAACAGCCAATACGTCCCACATCAGCTTTTGACAGATCTGGTCTGAGAGGAAATCCAGGTCTGAGAGTAAAGAAAATCAAGAAAATCTTAGTGCTAAAATAAAGCACATTGCAAAAAGTGATCACATACTCTGCAAAAAGTGATCACATACTCTGCAAACACTTTTAAAAGAAACATAAAATGATCATGTTAATGTACTTAACTAATCTTAATTCTTTTGTCACTTAAAAAACAACACCACGATCGTAACATTAATTCACAAGACCACCGTGGATGAATCAATGTCTTCTAAATCTGAAGCCAAACGATAGATGTGTGTAATAAAAATATTAATCGTTTTAACTCATTTTATTTTTGTGTAAGAGAAACAAAAATAAAATAAATACTAAATGAACTATAAATCATTACTTACGATCTACTGCCATAAGAGTGTTCACCAGGGACATGGTGACGTGACAGAGAATTGTGAAGCTCATGTGTCGGTCATCCTTGCTTCTGTGTTACTTCTGGAATATCAAATGCAAAAATGGTAACGTTACTCCATGATTGTGCACAAAGTTTGCAAGTAAGTTATACATGGCGTGAAACTCACCAAAGATTAGGGCAAACTGTCTCAGTAAAACATTTACAATTTACATCAAGTGAAGGATTCCTAGGAAAAAAGAAGAAAATAATTATTTCGAAATCTTTAACCAAGCAAAGAAAATCGACGTCAGAGTGCGGAGAACATTGAATAGTGAAATGCCTCAGCTGTTGATAACTGTCTGTCTGCAAAAACGTGTTTCGCGCCGCAAAGAATATCCGTCTCTGCCTCGTCTTTCAAACACAACCTCTTTGACTTAATACTATAACGTTAGGCCTAACTTACATGTGAATCTCACAAAAACGCAGGTACTTGCATCACTAAATCGAAAAAAAAAAACATATCTAATTTGCTTTGGGAATTTTAATATTATTTGCATGGAAACTAAACAAATTGACCACTACATTTTAATTACAACATTGGATCTGGATATTTCGAGTTGTTTTGTAATTATTCTCCATCTTATGTGCATGATATTATGCGAATTGATGCATCTGGTAAGATTCGCATCGTGTAACGTTACTGAATCACAAATTCATATAAATCGTTAGGCTACTACAAAAGAAAGCCCAACTAATTTCTAAATGGTAACAACTTTAGCCAAGCAAAGAATTCGCAGTAATAATCGCATAGATTTACGTTAGTAATCGGAGCTCAGAGAGCATTCATTAGCAGCTAGGCGAAATGTCTCAACCGTCGAGCTCTGTCTTCAAAACGCGATTCGCGCTCAGTAAGCAGTTAAAAAAAAATACCTCATGAAAAAGGCGATTTTACAGGTACTCTGGAGCAACATAATAGAATAACAGCAAAGAAATAAACTTACCTTGAACAGTGGCCTTCTTTAAGACAGCAGGAGTGTTGCGAAACCATTTTGTTTTCTGTTCGAAAAAAGACCGCGTTGAAGATGCCCCGCCCACACGTGCTATTTTTTACAGTCCAAGACTGTTTTTTCCAGGAACAAATTGGTTTACACATAAATGCTGTAAATTTACAGCAAGCAATTAATTTATGGAACATAGACTGTAAATTTACAGGATAAAACTGTTTATTGAAATAACAGTATTTTACTGTTGGAAATTGGCTGTATTTCTACAGCAATTTTTAACAGTGTAAGCAGCCAATCACATGGCGGCAACTCAGTGCATTTAGGCATGTAGACATGGTCAAAACAATCTCCTGCAGTTCAAACCGAGCATCAGTATGGGGAAGAAAGGTGATTTGAGTGACTTTGAACGTGGCATGATTGTTGGTGCCAGAAGGGCTGGTCTGAGTATTTCAGAAACTGCTAATCTACTGGGATTTTCACGCACAACCATCTCTAGGGTTTACAGAGAATGGTCCGAAAAAGAAAAAACATCCAGTGAGCGGCAGTTCTGTGGGCGGAAATGCCTTGTTGATGCCAGAGGTCAGAGGAGAATGGCCAGACTGGTTCGAGCTGATAGAAGGGCAACAGTGACTGAAATAACCACTCGTTACAACCGAGGTATGCAGCAAAGCATTTGTGAAACCACAACACGCACAACCTTGAGGCGGATGGGCTACAACAGCAGAAGACTCCACCGGGTACCACTCATCTCCACTACAAATAGGAAAAAGAGGCTACAATTTGCAAGAGCTCACCAAAATTGAACAGTTGAAGACTGGAAAAATGTTGCCTGGTCTGATGAGTCTCGATTTCTGTTGAGACATTCAGATGTTAGAGTCAGAATTTGGCGTAAACAGAATGAGAACATGGAACCATCATGCCTTGTTACCACTGTGCAGGCTGGTGGTGGTGGTGTAATGGTGTGGGGGATGTTTTCCTGGCACACTTTAGGCCCCTTATGCCTCGTTTCCACTGAGTGGTACGGTACGGTTCAGTACGGTACGGTTCGGGTCGGGTCGCTAAACCATGATCGGGGCTCGCGTTTCCACTGCCAACAGTACCCTACTTGATAGGCGTGGTGTATGCCGGAAAGTATTGATAACGTCACTTGATAGGCGTGGTGTTTGCCGGAGAGAAGCGATCGACGTCATTTTCGCGCGAACAAAAACGACATAGTAAACAACAATGGATGACAGACAGCAGATCTTGATCTTGCTTCTCAGGATGTTTGTCACAAGAAACAAGCGCTGGCATTAGGCGTTTCTCAATACCAAGTAGCCACGCAAAGTCCGACTCAGGAGATGAGATGACTCCCGAGGACGCGAGTCCAGTAATTCTGCTGATGGAACAGCGCGTTCTTGAAAGCGCCACTCAGCTCGCTCTGCTACTCCGGTTATGTACATTTTAGGCAACAATAAAACGAAATATGTTATAAAACACCACTCTGCTTCTTTTCGATTTAATTTAAATACATTTTAAACATTATAAGCACACAAATGTGGTTCAGGCAACGCATAGCCTATATTGATTATATTCACTGCATGTAACGTTATATTTATAACAAAACTAAATATAAAACACAATCCTGCCTCTTTTCGTTTAAATTTAAAAATATTAAACATATTCCAGGCAATGTATTGCATATTGCATTGGTACAAATGTTGCAATAAACAACATTACAGATGATCTTGTAATAAAATAAAATAAATGACAAAACTATCTATTTTTGTTGAATTTCAGTTTTATCAATAATAGCCATTGTAAAAGTATAAGTAAAAGGTACAAAAATATATACAGTAAAGCTTTAATAACAAAGCAAACAATTCAGTCAAATATACAAATTCAGCGCTCAAATATATGAAACTTCACTTATAGCCTTCTGCCAAAACTATTGGCCAGGGAACGAATTATAGATTCACGAGACCAAAGATCGCCTGTTAGGTCTGTACAAGACGAATTATATCTCATGTTTAACCACTACAGAGACGTCAGAGTCAGCGGCAAACATCAGAACGGCTAGCCGGGGAAAGGCGGCTCCAGGCGGGGTGCACGAGCGCCGAGCGTCCGGTGATTGCTTGGAATGGATCTTCAAATTATCATAAATCTATAAATAAACCACAGATTTAAGCTTTAAAAAACTACTTTCTCGCCTGAAAAACTCTTAAAACTACATTTCGTGACACAATAACAGTAGTATTATATTTTAACTGTATGCTTCTAATGCCCTTGTAGCACGCGCAAGTGACGATACTCTGTCAACCAATCACCGTTCTGCAGTGAGTCTAGCTCCACCTTTTAGTACCGTACCACTGTGCTAGGTACCACAACGGAAGGGTACCCAAAAAGTGGTACGGTACGGTTCGGCTTTTTGGTACCATTCACAACTTTTGACAGTGGAAACGCAAATAATTGCGTACCGAACCGAACTGTACCGTACCGTACCGCTCAGTGGAAACGAGGCATTCGTGCCAATTGGGCATCGTTTAAATGCCACGGCCTACCTGAGCATTGTTTCTGACCATGTCCATCCCTTTATGGCCACCATGTACCCATCCTCTGATGGCTACTTCCACCATGTCACAAAGCTCTAATCATTTCAAATTGGTTTCTTGAACATGACAATGAGTTCACTGTACTAAAATGGCCTCCACAGTCACCAGATCTCAACCCAATAGAGCATCTTTGGGATGTGGTGGAACGGGAGATTCGCATCATGGATGTGCAGCCGACAAATCTGCGGCAACTGTGTGATGCCATCATGTCAATATGGACCAAACTCCCTGAGGAATGCTTCCAGCACCTTGTTGAATCTATGCCACGAAGAATTGAGGCAGTTCTGAAAGCAAAAGGGGGTCCAACCCGTTACTAGCATGGGGTACCTAATAAAGTGGCCGGTGAGTGTATATTATTCACTCATTGGAAGTAAATAATTGTCCCTCATTGACTCGTTTAAATTTTCCTTTCGAAAAAATCCTGTTGTGTTTCATATCGTTTAGCTTTGACTATATTCACAATACAGAACGGCCATGTAAATAAATGTGTGATGCTGCTTCTAAAATTGGGGACACAAGCACCTCACCCTATCTCTTGCTGTGGAGAAACGCACGACGAAGGAGTAGAGTCAAAAAGAGTCTTTATTATAATCCACACAGAAAACTCAGATCGCAGGAGATAAACCAGAACTCAACCACATTCAACATAAATGATATTGGACAAATGAACTAGGGAAACGAATGCCTGCTACAGACTGTGCGATCACAAATCACACTCTACAACATGGATCTAATAAACTTGGGTACGACATATGTAAACTGTACGATGATGACCTATTGAATTGCAGGCTACAACGCAAGTTAGTATAGAAGAAAAAAAGCCATTAGGATGAGCTAGTGGTAAACAAATAGAGCAAGATGAATCTCACTTTGGCAATTGTGGTTTTTATGTGGAGGAAGAGGAGGAAGTGAAAGATGAGAATAAGGGTGTGTTCATGGGTAGGGAAAAGAGCCCAATTTGGCATGCTAATTTTGCAAATGGAGCTTGAGGTAAGTAGTTTTAAGTTTTAGTGCCATTTCCATTTTAGTGATCAATCACTAAAATGGAAATGGCACTAAAACATAGCACGCGTACGTCTGCAAGATGTCTGTTAAAGATCACTTCATCTGGAAAGCATCTGCTGTTTACTAACATCTGATAGACATCTTTAAGATGTCAGTTTAACATACATTCTAAATCATTACATCTTAAAGACATTTTCTAAACGTCTATTTGACATCTGTCAGGAAACGTCCTATAGACGTATTGCAGATGAGCAAACACTAAAAGATACGTCTTCCAGATGTAAACACACACATCAAATAGACGTCTCAGTGATGTATGTGTGCTATCAGGGCACACATACATCATTATATAATGTGTACCGGGGCATAAGGATATTAACGAGTAGAACAGAAACATGTGTGGGAACTAATGAACAGCTTGGGAAACTAACTAGGGAACTTAGGAAAATTTGAAAAGAGTAGAGTAAAACAAAACTAGAACAGAACAAACACGTTACACTTTACCCAATTATCTAGCCTTCTAAACGTGAAAAAAAAAATCACGTTTAGCCTACTGAGTAGAGAGCATTCTCCGTGGCAGATAGCACACGTACGTCTGCAAGATGTCTGTTAAAGATCACTTCATCTGGAAAGCATCTGCTGTTTACTAACATCTGATAGACATCTTTAAGATGTCAGTTTAACATACATTCTAAATCATTACATCTTAAAGACATCTTCTAAACGTCTATTTGACATCTGACAGGAAACGTCCTATAGACGTATTGCAGATGAGCAAATGGGGACTTGACAGTCCGGTTTGGTGAGGCGACATGGCACCGACCCTAACTACAATTTTTGTCATGTTATTTGTACAACAATTTGCAAGTAATCTGCCCAGCACTGTATATTAATATGACAACTCAACATCTGATGTGATCAGACAGCAGCTGTCAGCTGCTCTTCAGCTATTGTGCTCAACGACAAAACATTGCAGCCTCACAAATATGTCTTGGGGAAGAAATTCAAACTTTATGTCTGAGATTTTAGATCTATCAAGTTTGACAGAAGACATTACAGCGTACCTGGGACTCTATGGGTTCGTGTCCAACTGCACAGATGGCTGATTCGGCGAAGGCTGGATTGGTTTTGTGCTTGAAGATGTGTTCTAAAAGAAGTTGTTATGTTTCCCTGTCAGCCTGCTATTATTTGTATAGCGAGTGTTATAATTAATCAGTCATCCACTGACATAAAAACAAAAGCTTGCATGTCTTTTTGCTTCTTTACTGACAGACAGTGAAGAGTTAAAGGATACAAGTGGGATGAGAGACTCGAACCTCCTTTAACCATTTGAGCTCAATGGCTCAACGTGTCAGAAGTGAATACATTATCTGTGACACTGCTACAACAGATCAGCTTTTCTATAAATACAAATATGCACATTGCAAAAGCATTCAGAGCATAAGACATAAAAACATTTTTTTTTTGTTAATGAGAATCAACTGAAATAAAACAACAACCTAAACTTATTTTATTTTGTACTAAACAAACGAAAGGAAAAGAAAATAATAGTAACTACAATTAAAACTGTAATACGAATAAATAAATAAAAAACGTATTTTTAGACATTAAAAAATAAACTAATAAAAAGGGGGAAAATCACAAAAAAATTCTATAGAAATATATCTCAATGTAAAATTAAACTGATTCAGAATATAATTTTTAAGCACTCACTCTTAGAAAAAAGATTTAATGTGTTTCTATAGAACCCTATGTATCTTGACTAAATTCTAAAGATTTATACTTTCATGTTTAACTTTTTATTTCTATTAATTTCTAGTGATAAAGTTGTTTGCAAGCTGTTTATTTAATAAAATCTCATTAAAAATGAATGAAAACAAAATTCATTAAAGCTAAATCAATAAAATTATCCCATGATAGGAACCTCTAAAATGTTTTATATTAAGCGACTGCATGCCAGATTATATATATATGTGTGTGTGTGTGTGTGTGTGTGTGTGTGTGTCTGTCTGTGTACGTGCGTGCGTGTGTGCATGTGTGTGTGTGTGTGTGTGTGTGTTTAAATCCATAGTAACTGGATTTAATCCATGGTATCATTTTAATTATTCATAGAGAGACCAATTGTAAGGCAATGGTGACTTTGTTAGGGAAATTATATTTGTCTCAACCTTACTTTTGTAGATTTATGGATTATTATATTATATTATATTATATTATATTATATTATATTATATTATATTATATTATATTATATTATATTATATTATATTATATTATATTAAATTATATTATATTATATTATATTATATTATATTATATTATATTATATTATATTATTATAACATATCTGCTGCCAGGGACAACCGCAAATTATTTGATTTTCATTTTAGTCATCGTTGTTTTTAATGCCAATTATCTCTAGCTGAATTTGACCAACTTGTCTGAGCGTTTGGAGAGCAAGAAAGGTTAAATGAGCGTGTTTGAGTGAAATAACATCTAATGCCAATTGAAAGATTTCAAGTCAGCTGCTTGCATCTCGTTCTCATGTGTTTCCCTCAATGGCATGTCACATTAACCCTCATATTCTGCGTATATGCCTCGGTCCTCAGTTACGTAAGCTCATCACACTTGATAGCTCAGACATATCTTCTTAGTCTCCAGGCTACAATCTCTTGTACGCTCTCACTATACAGTACAGTCAAATGTGGGATGGAGTCAGTGAATTACTGCCTTCAGCAAATGGAGGCAAATCCTTCTTTATCCTCTTGTCTGGAAAACATAAAGTTAGTCTGGATGCTTAATTTCTCCTGTGAGGAGTTTTGCCCTCCTACGTGTTCGCCAACTCCTCATTTCCTTTCACCAGCATTTCATTACAGCTTGGGTTGTAGACATTGATTGCTGATGTTTAATTTATTATGTTGATTATGGTTTCAGGAAACAGCTTAAAGTGATGATGATATTAAACTGTTTATTCTTCTTTTGATGGAAAATTTCTAATATACAAATATTGTTAGATCATTATTACAATAGAATAACTGCACATCTTGTGCAATACTGGTAAAATAGTGAAGGTATATTCCAGAGTGTAAACGCAAGTTATTGCCATTCGAAACACTGTCAGCAGTGTCAAATCCCATCTGCTGGATTCTGAGCTGTCCTTTTATATTTCTTTTTTTTTTTTCAATTCTCCATGAAACAGTAAATCAAGCTTCAGCGTGCCAGTGTGTTCTGCCAGTTCTGAGTAAGCTCAAACTGAAAAGGCATAGTGGTGGCTATAGCAGTACAAAATTCGAGTGCAGTGTAAATGTTACTGCTGGATCATACAATATACAGTGGCACCCCAAATTTGGATACTGAAAACCTACTGTATGAATTTTATTGCATTAGATAAAAATGTTGAAACAGGTCCCTTTAAACTAAGGGTTAGCTCACCCAAAAAAGAAAATGATCCCATAATTTATTCACCCTCGAGACATCGTGTATAAAACGTAATTTATTCTCTTTATACTTTTGAAAATACTTTTTATTAACTGGTCTAAAGTGTGAATAGTCACCATGTGTTTGACAAAAATCGTGTGTAGTCATTCATATTTTTAGTCAAATCCCATTGTGTTTTCTTTTTCTTTTTACAAAACTGAATGAGTTTAGCTCAATAAATGACCGAAAGAGTAAAAATTACAGTTTTTTCATCAGTTAGTAAACAGCTCAGCCACTTAGATAGATATATCACCGCGTTATATCATGTCAAATCAAACTTGAAATGGCCTGACACCATGATGACTGTGGGGTTTAGTGAGCAATCAGCTTTTTTTTTTAGCAAGAAATTAAAGAGACCATCTTCGTGTCTGTGACCAGCAGTGTTTAAATGGCTGTTGATTCGAAAATCAGTTGGCTATTAAAAAGAACAGCTGATTTTCAGCTCACAAATATAATATTGTTTACATTGTTGCTGCCTTATAGGCCTATTATTTTGGAATAAATGTAAAAATGCTTAAAACACTACCTTTATTAAACAGAACATTTATTACATTTTTAATGTAAAAATACTAAATAGAATTGTATTTTGTATGTAATGTAAGGTTACCTAACATTTAACCAGGAAAATGAGACAACATTAAAGTCCCTGTAAAGGCAATTTTAACAAAACATTCTAAACACATTCTAAAGGTTAGAAATGTATTGCTAAAACATATTACAAAGACTGTGAACTGTGAAGTACTGAATTGTGGAGTTAGACCGTTAAACAGTTTTTCACCCTGGCAATTTCACGGATTTTTTGGGCGGGTCTAAAACAGGGCTCGATGACGCACTGGAGCTCTTGGACACGCCCCTACTCGATGACGCACTGATACTGATCCCTCTAACAATATAAATAGAGCACATTCGCATCAGTTTGGCGCTCATTTGCGAGTTACTGTCAGTACTATTATCAGTTACTACAGCCTACAGTTTGCTATCTAGCCATGCCTTCGTCACGGAAATGCGTACTACTTGGATGCAATCATTTGCAAAACAGATCGGTGTCCTTGTTTAAATTTCCTAAAAACGACGACATCAAGAAGAGGTGGATTAATTTTGTGAAGAGCCACCTTGATGGAGAGCTGAGGATCACCAGCCAAACCCGCCTCTGTAGTGATCATTTTACTCGTGATAGTTTTATAAACTTTCGTCGGAGACAACTGGGATTCACAGATAATCCGTTGTTACTGGTGAAAGGTGCCGCACCGACTATCTCTCGCCTCGGCCTTCATCCTCCCGTCCCGCCGACAACTGGCGCCATCATCGGCAATGCGTGCCCACCAATGAGTGTAAGTTGCCTTGTGTGCTTGTTATAATTATAGTAGGTAGTCCACTGTAACTACTAAATTCTGCAACCCTCTAACGTGATTTTTATTTAACGTTATATGATCAAAATTCCTTAGCCAAGTAATTTAAACTAGTATCTGTTCACAAAGCAGTCCCTTATCTAATGGATTTATGCACATCAATTTATCGTTAATATAACAACCATGATGGCTATTAGTTTGATCTATAACTATAAAGTGTAAATATATTTTTTAATCAGTTGTTTATTGCTAGTCTAACTTAGTTTGATCTATAACTATAAGGTGTAAAAATATGTTGTTTTTTTCTGTTATTTATTGCTAGTCTAACTTTATTTGTCTAAGTTAGGTTAAGCTAGTTAACGTTTACTTACATATAACTTAGCTAACTTGCATAAAAGGGAGAGAAAAAATTTACCATTCTGTTGCAGAGCGAGGGGGACGATGTTGACTTCCTTGGTCAATGTCTTCTGAATCGGATTCAGGCTCTGGAGGCTCAAACAAATATGGCTTGGTATAACCTAATAAGCTGCTAGGAGCATCCATTTCGGCTGTAGCGGGTCCCGTCGAGTGCAGCTTTCCCGCGAGTGGGCGTGGTTTCAGCGCAGCCAGCGGACACGCCCCCAGCGTTTGAGAGCAGAGAAAACTGCTCATTTTTTCAAGATTTTGATAGCTTATTTTATGTACTTGCCGGCTTTTTTTATCATTCAAATTTGGCTGGGTGGCTAATAACACATTTTTCTGTGGTGTGACAAACTCAGAACACATACTTAATTTTGACTTTACGGGGACTTTAAGTGTAGCTGGGACATGAATTTACATTTGATTAAAAAAACAACAACAACTGAGGGCTTTGCATTTGATTGATAGCACTTAATTTCACATCTACATGATTTATGATAAAAAAAAAAAACACTACCAAAAAAATCTAAGTAGATCTCTTAAAAGTAGCCCTTTTAAAAAGTTGACTACCCATACAAACAACACTGGCCGCGAGAGCGCGCCTGACCGGTGACGCGCATCCTCACTGCATCATACAGCATCCGCTGAAGTTGTTAAACGCTGAACTGAAGCGCAACAGTCACGGTCTGCCCCTCATAAGTGCGCTACACACGGAGAGAAAACTGAAAACAAAGACTATTATTACAATGGAGAAGAATCTCGACAGCATCTCATCCCGAGTGGACTCGTCAAGTTCGTCGAGTGGTAGGACTAAAGGTGCATGAATCATGATTATTCTCTCGCGCACCTTCACATTTTCTCATGCATGTCTCGCATGTAAGTTTGGCAACCTAACGGTCATGTTTGTACTTTTGCCGTTCTTTGAATGAGAGGTTTTTTATTACAACTTGCTGGTACAACGAGTTGGGCAATTCAGGCTATACCTGTTACTTTACTTTGGCCATAGGTTTGAAAAAGGCTATTTATTTATTGTCATGGCAGATGGAAATCGTGATATTGAAGCTTAGGTTCTTGCTTGAAGCGGTGTAATACTTTGTAGAGTAACTAGATGAACTAATGTGAGCTGTTGTGTTTTATACATCAGTTTGTTTTCTGTCGACTTTTTATAGGTCGTGTTTCAGCATTGTTTTTATAAAACGCATCCTTAGAAGCAAGCAGCCAAGCAGATGTGGGATGAAACTCACTGCCTGTGGACACAATCCCTGACCATGACACAGAGAATGTCTAAAAAAAACCTTTCTTCTCTTACCAAACTACAAACCCTCAATATTTATAGAACCTTATGGGCTTTGCCATCCAGATATTGCTGTAAATCCAGCAAAAAAAATTGCATTATATCAAGTCGATTTCGATTATTAATATAATGTTAATACCACTTCTGTCAAAAAACCTATTATTTTATCAAGTAGGCTATATAGCCATTTAACAGAGAACCTTTTTAGATAAAAATCTGCCTTCATTATATAATTGACTCTTGTCATATGCATCCCAATGTGACTGTGAAACAGCATTAATATAATCTATTGTGTGTTGCTAATGGTGGAATGACCTCAAGTGCATACTTTGTGCAAACCTGGAAAAATGTTGCTTTCCCATTATCTTGCTTAGTATAAAAAGATTATATCCGCACAGATCACTGATTTCTTTGCAATAATAATGGGAGAACAATTGCGGAAAAGCATGTGATGGTTATCTCTGCAAGAAGAGGATTTGTACTAATGGTTTGTTGTCCAACAGTGACTTTTTATCCCCTGCTAGAGTCCATGTGTTCTGTACTAAATGACAAAGTAGCCTATGTGAAGCTTGTTTGTTTAAATGGAAGGAAACAATTTGATTCAGTACACAATTACTATACATTTGCTCGTCTACTTCACAAACAAGTTATTCTTAACATAGACAAAGAGAATAATTAGCATTTTCATTGCAAGGAGATGATCTTTAAATCTTGAATCTGCAATGACATTAATGCGTTTGCTCTCCTATAATGGATCTTAACATTCACGCTTTGAAATTTCACATTCAGGCAGGTTTATTACCATTAGAGAAATATTGTGTTTAGAGTGCTTTCAAGGGCAATGCCATTTAAACTTGTCTTCTACAGTGAAATTCTACCAGTTGCTACAGATTAATCTTGTGAGAAAAGACACAATTGATGCAGGCATTAGTCAAAGGTTAACAAGGATGAGGGATATAAAAATGAACGTGATCTATTGTCTGATGCCATCAAATGATTGTATCTATATAGTTGTGAATATTTGAGCATTTATTTTTGTATAATATCATGACAAATAATATTTTAGACATATTTCTAACTACACCATTGCCCAGTGTGAAAAGTGAATTAGTTGATTAGTAAATTAAGGGTATGTTTACTCGAAAACGATGTTTGTTTACCTTTGCTTATTTCACGTAGAGACGACAATGTTGTAAAAACGATCTTCATTCACGAAACTAAAAACGCTTTAATATGCTGCCAGGCCAGTAGTTGGCGATGTTATTTTGTAAAGAAACCGCGCCTAGACACATATTACGTGCACATGTGCATGATGTAGACTTGTAGTCAAGACCGCCTAAACCGAGACCAAGACACTACCAAGACCAGATGGTATCGAGACCAAGACAAGACCAAGTCGAGACCAAGACCGAGACCGGAGGGGGAAAAAAACAGACTAGTGTTGTTGAAGCTAAGCAATAACTTGTAAGATTTTGTTTTGCATTGCCTGCCTATCTCTGCCGATTTCGAAGTCTCCAAATGAATCCATTCTGCAACTTTTAAATACATAATAATATTTTTAAAAACGAAATTATAAGTTAAAGTCCAGGATCCGAAAGTTGGTTGTTTTGTCGCTATGGTTACACACACACACACACACACACACACACACACACACACACACACACACACACACACACACACACACACACACACACACACACACACACACACACACACACCATTGGCGGTGCGCTCAAAGTCATCTGTCAGTTGTGCAGTTACCCAAAATCTCCTGAATGAAGTTAAAACCCATCATGTCACTGATATGTGTTTAACTAAATATTACTACATCAAAAACTGTACATGATATGTGTTTTTTAAATCAAGTGTTTAAAGTGCTCGTTGTCGCTGCGATCAGTGGCACGGATACGGCTCGCGCACCGCACTGTCTTCACGGACGCGCGCTTCAATCCGTTGCGGATTTCGTCGTGGATATTGATTTTCCTAAATCCCCCGACCACTATGTCGGTCTGAGACAACGAGACCTAGACAAGACCGAGAGGTCCGAGACCAAGACCAAGACCAAAGACCGTCAAGGCCGTGACCAGACCGAGACCACGTAAAAGTGGTCTCGACCGGTCTCGAGACATACACTAGCATGATGACACAGTTTTTACAAATATGTGTGTTTGTTTATAGAGAAAATAACTGGTATCGGTTTCAACTTGCACTTTGAAACCCATTTTCAAATGTTTACGTTTTTAGGCCCCCAAAACGCCATTGTCGTGTAATCGAACAGCCAAGACGCATTGTTTTACGTTTTTTAGTTGAAAACGGTCTTGTAAACGGCCCCTTAGACACCTGTAGCTTTAGTAGAAATGTTTTATAAAGCTTTAAATAAAAAAATGATGTACAAAAAGGTTTTTGTTATCGACTCGCTCTCATGTTCCAATCTTTTTCTTCTACAATTCTTCTGTGGAACACAGATAAATTTTTTAAAGAATCTTATCATCCACATCAGTGTATGCTATCATTCTGTTTATTCTAAGCGCGTGCGTGTCTGTCATTTATATACTCAAATACAAATACTTAAATACTCAGGCTCATTCCAGCAGGACGGATTCTGATTGGCTGTCAATGTTTTTATCGTTCATCAGTTGGATTAAATCATGCTGAAAGTGATTACAACAATATCGTTTCTCTGTGCTGTTATCGTTATAGCTGTGGTGTGAACTCTGCTATTCTATAACTATAACTATATCTTTATCGTTATCGTCCTTGGTGTGAATGGTAGCTCCTTCGCTATATTTTTAGTCTTCTGAAACCGTATGATAGTCATGTGAGGAACACATAAGCCATTCTTCACAGAATCTTTTTGTAGCTCTGTCATCTCAATCATTATCCTGCATATTCAAATGTCCTCATTGACTTCATACCAGGTATGATGCGGCAGGGCAACTTTTTTTTTTGTGGGGGGGGGATCTGAACATGATAAAAAAAACTATCAATGGATTATTGGTGGAAAAGAGCTGCGTAAAGATTCTTCAAAATATCTCCTTTTGTGTTTTATGGGGGAAAACAACATTCTGATTGGAAATAACGTGAGGGTGAGTAAATAATGAAATATTCCATTTTTAGGAACTTGATATAAAGGAAAAAAACATGCAAAATTGATCACGAAGAGAAAGCAAACTGGCACAAATAAGAAGACAGTGCGTGCCAGTATTAGGTAGGCGACAATTTTACTTTGCAAGTTACTTAACTCTCAAACCCACGCTTTGGAAACGCTAGCCACTCAGTTGGAAATGTAACTGTTGTGGCTTTGAACAGTGTTAATCTTTAAGTACATATTTACATATAGAAGAGTGTGAGTCTGCTGAGCTGAGCATGTTGAATATTTAAAATCCCGAATGGTAGACGAGACGGAGGAAGTATTTTACATTTGGCGTGCTGACTACAATGTATAATGAGCAGACACTTGTTTCCAAATGTTGAGGCTTGAAAACTGACACATTTTTTTGCTTTTTTTTATTTTCAAAAGGTCACACATTGTGCTTGTTTCATTTGCACTTGGTGAATGAGTGTTTGCTTTAGCATTATTAAATATATTTTGATCGGCTGATGACCTTGTGGCAGAGTGCAGCTTTCATCTGAAGCCAAAGGTCTGGTAGCCTTTTGTACGCGAGTCATTATCTTTTAGATCCTTTATTAATGCATCACTGGCCCTCTCTGTAGAAGTGTTGGCTTACGAATGTCCGTTTCTCAATGTGTCTTTCTCTTTTATTGTCATGCAGTTTTGTGTTGCATAATCAGTGGGTGGGACCAAACACTTGCCAGGTGGACTTTGCAATATTACTTGGGAAGTCTTTATTTTAAAGGCTCAACATTGCCAACCAGCCGTTCATAATCAACATTACGTCTACATCCTTTTATGAATTCCTTGAAAAATAAATGTTAAACCAAGTGCAAAGTACGAGACTAAAGCTTTTCCCCTTTTTTGTTTGACTAGATTGTCAAAGCACCCCAGATCATCAATGAACATCATTGTACATGAGCGTCAATGAAATTACAGCGAGACTGCGGGGAATGGGAGCCGAAAACATAACTACAGTTATGGAGGAAAATAATATTTTAATTGCTCTAGTTGGCAATTAGTTGTGCACCATAAAACAAGAAATTGTCAGGGGGGAATTCAATATTCAGACATTTAAAATTGTTTACTTGAACACACTGTTCATGTTTAGCATCTTATTCACCAAAGGAATTAAGAAATGCTCTTTACCATAATTCGGATGTATTCTTGTTTGTAATATTTTCTCTATCATTCTTCATGTTATGTTCTGTCATGAAGAGATGTGTAGTTATTTGAGGAGGAATAGGCATGTGGCGGATATTCTATCTTGGATTATATTAATCTCATGCCTGTTCAAGAAAGATTTCTTTAAGTACAGTAAGCAACATGATGAACTTTCATACCATATTTTTACATATGTTGGCAAAGCAAATGTGCCGATTACGCACTGAGGTGCCATGCTGAGTTGCCAAAATTCTTTAGGACTCACAAGATTCTTGTTGCAATGGAAACACTGACACAATGCTCATACCTTCACATGCACAGAAATTTGCTATGTAATTTAAAATCTACTACTACTAATACTACTAAGTGTTTATTTTCAGTGATGGACACCGAATCTTACTTTGGGTAACTAGCCTAGAAATCTAGACGCACCCTAGCGGCAGCAAAAATTATTTTGCAGCAAAGTGTGGTCTAGCAACTCTCCGTTGGCTTTTCGAGCTGGAAAAACCAAACTCTGGTCAGGCCAATCACATCGTGTATAGAGTTGGTGGGCGGGCTTAAAAATGACGGCAGAGATGTGACGGTTCCGCGTGATTTCCATAGGTGATTTCCCTGCTAACGTTACTTGAAAACAAAGAAGATGCTGCTGGCGAACAGCGGTCTTTCGAATCGGATTTGGCCGCGACTCTGGAGGACTTGGAGTTAAAGGATTAGTTCACTTTTAAAAAAACTTTTGCTGATAATTTACTCACCCCCATGTCATCCAAGATATCCATGTCTTTCTTTCTTCAGTCGAAAAGAAATTAAGGTTTTTGATGAAAACATTCCAGGATTTTTCTCCACATAATGGACTTCAATGGTAGCCAAACGGTTCAAGGTCCAAAAGACAGTTTCAGTGCAAACTGCAAACTGTTCAAATGGTTTTAAATGACACCAGACGATGAATAAGGGTCTTATCAAGCGAAACGATCGCTCATTTAAAAAAAAAAAATAACAACGTTTAAGTTTTATAAGCTCACATGCTCACCTCGCTCTGTTCTGTGTAACTCTCCTGTTCGAACTCGTTCATCAAAATGAACAAATCTTTTTCCGAGTCAATTCGTTCATTTCGGTCGTTAAATGAATCAAATGACTCGAAAAAAGATTTGTTCATTTTGATGAACGAGTTCGAACAGGAGAGTTACACAGAACAGAGCGAGGCGAGCATGTGAGCTTATAAAACTTAAACGTTGTTATTTATTTTTTAAATGAGCGATCGTTTCGCTTGATAAGACCCTTATTCATCGTCTGGAATCGTTTAAAGCCCTTTGAACAGTTTGCAGGTTGCACTGAAACTGTCTTTTGGACCTTGGACCATTTGGTACCCAGTAAAGTGCATTATATGGAGAAAAATCCTGGAATGTTTTCATCAAAACCCTTAATTTCTTTTCGACTGAAGAAAGAAAGACATGGACATCTTGGATGACATGGGGGTGAGTAAATTATCAGCAAAAGTTTTTTTTAAAGTGAACTACTCCTTTAAGAGAACGTAAGTCATTCTTAAAGTAACAACAGGTAACTTTTCAACCTTCATAATATATTTCCAAGTCTCTTGTGATGGTACATCGACTTACAATAGGTTGAATGACACGTCTGCCATAGCCTGACGGGGTCTGTAGCGTTTTTAATCGTACTTTTAAACTTCGGGTTTCGGGTAGTAACCGGCGAACAAAGAGAACTACAAAATTCGACTGCGTCACTTCCACCACCACCCCCACTTCCTTAAAATCGGACTTGCGAGCCAAATGTTATAGTCATGGCCGAAGCAGCACAGAAAAACAAGAAAGCAAAGGTTTTATCGGAGCAAAGCAAAAAGAGAAAAAGAGAAAGTGATCGCGTTAAAGGCAGAACGAGGATCAACATTGCAGAGCTGCCAACTCACGCATTGGCCGTGAGACACCCGCATTTGATTGGTTTCACACGCTCACACGTACGCCACACCCCCGGTTTCTCACGCTAAATTGTCAACCCGGTCGGTCAAATCCCTGAAAGATGAGTTTATCTATAGATCTACCTGTTGAGCCACTCGTGATCGACAAGTTATACCGCAAATTAGTTCAAATCTCCCGGAATCTAGAGCGAGCGCGCACGCGAGACAGAGACTGTGCTCCAACGCGCGCGGACGGCAGAGAGAGAAAGCGAGCGAGAGACCTTGCGTGTGCAGGGAGCATCGAACCCCCATCGAAAAAAGAATGCCTCTCTCTAACCTCTCTAATTCGCTAGAGTAGTAGCGAATTATCAATCTGGTAGCTAGTAAACGATATTCTAGTTTTTGATGGTTAGCTATCGCTAGTATTCTCGTTCTGATTTGAACTTTGCAATCGATGAAATGCAAATAGCAAATGTTTGACCTAAAAAGTGTAGTCTACTCAACATGTACAAAGAAAGGAGGAAGATTATTAATAAAATCATATTTTAGGATACCTAACATGTCTGTGATATTTGTTTATTTGTCTTGCCTCAAGCTATAATGCAAATCGATTTGTAAAATTTGCAGATTCATTTATGGTAGCTTGATATTATAATATTGACGATATATGGTTATTATCAACCACTCAAACATTGCATTGAAGTATCATATAGATCCAGTAAAACGGTAACCAATAGACTAGGCTACTATAATGACGCTGGCTTGTAAACGTGAGCATCGCGATCATTTGTCGTTAGAAAAAAAATAAAACCCATGAAATTATATTCATATGACATGCTGAAATATATGCCACTGTACCTGGGATGAAGACATTTCACACGCGATGCAAGCAGAACACCTGCATGTGACCTCCTCCTACAGTGTTCAGGGCTATCCTGGTTGTCAACAATTGCACGTGCATGTAGGATGACAGAGTTTACGACAGTAGTAGAGGACAATACTGTTTCCCAACTGTAGGGGGAGCCCGAGAGCAAAAAACGACCTGTTGTTACTTTAAAAAAGGAAGATGTGTTCGGAGTTTTGACGATCTGACACAGCAAAAGTTTAAAATATCAACTAGCTCCGCTGGTGGAAAAACGCATGGGACTCACACAGCCACAGCCGTTCGTTGCTCTGGTTGGTTGTAGCGCTGTCCTGTTTTTTTTTTTTTAAATTATGGCATCGCCTCTTTACAGAGACAAATAATTTATGCCATGATTAGTCTTCATTCTGTTACACAAAGCTTTTTTTCGAAAGCTTTTCTTACTGGATGGAGATGGTGACCACATATGGAGCTTTATGCTCTGTTAGCTGGACAGCCTGTAGTGGTGGTGATGAATATACTTTGCCCTGAATCTGTCATATGCTGGAGGTGGAGATCTGCTTTGGAAGTTGATGGTGATATGTCTGCAGAAATCCAAACATCGATCTGAATTTCAGTGTGCACGCATAGATAAGTAAACACCAGTTTCATAGTTAATTAATTGCCGAATCATCACAAAAAGTGATAACAGGCTATAAAAGTACCCGTGTAGTACTCTCAACTGTTTAACACATTTTTTTACAGAATAATTCTACAGAATTTGCTCTAAAAATCAGTGTAGATCATGTAAGTAAAGCAACCCAGGCTCATTGAAAAATACGACTTTGGCTATGAAAAACTCCAAAAGCCAATACATTTTCACTGCAGTTTTGAACACTAGAGGCAGTATCACCAACAACTTTTATTCTTTTTTACCCAAATTATGATTACATGGACATATTATCGATTAATACAGACTTATTTTATACATGGTTCCTTGCACAATACCTCAAAACACTTTTTACCAGTACATGATTTGTAAACTAATACATGTTGACATTTACAATACACAATCAGCTCCATATGGATGGCTTTTCTGACAAAATAAACTTGGTACAGTGATGTGGTGCGCTTGGGTATGAGTCCCATGAAACACAAATCACGATATAAGAGCTCAAAGCCTTCTATACGGCATGGTTGTATTACAATTGTATTTCTATCTCACGCTTGCTTTTGTTAACACTGTCAGTTAGGTTTAATGTAGGTGGTATGTTATTTTCAAATGTTACAGCATTAACCGAACATCTGCCATGATTTGTGTATTAACAACTGTAATAAAATATTCTCGTTTAACATTTCACTTTTACAATTCAGTGAAACGTGTTACAAGCAATGGATTATCATTTTCCAAAATTGTACCTACAGGCACATTTTTTAAAATCTGGGCTATAATGTAAACCCGCATTGTCAATAGAGAAAAAAACCTTCCGGCAGCCATAATCCTGTAGCCCAAGACTGGTTGCCCATTGAAGCTAAGCAGGGTTGAGCCTGGTCATTACCTGGATGGGAGACTCCTGGGAAAACTTAGCCTCGTGAGACCATCCTGATCTCGCGAGCTTTCAAGGTTTCACTCGCAGATCAGTCTGGATACTTTCCGTTAAAGAAAATTTGGGAGCAGTTCACCAAACGAACGTCCAATCAGCGTTGGCTTTGAGGCGGGTTGAGGTGTGACGCAACGAGAAGCGCGTCAGTTCAGTCTAAAGAACATGTCTGCTTCAGCGGATGAAACTAGCATCAGCGTGGCTATCGAGCAAGTTTTATCGGAATTATTTCTTCACTGAAAGAAGAGCAAAACACTGCTCTGGAGGCTTTTCTCAGAGGAAAAGATACGCTCTGTTAGTACGTCATATGCTTCGTTAATCTGATTGGTTGATTTGGCCCGTCTATCACCAACATAGGCCAATCAGCTAACCAGTATTTTCGCCCCTTACCAAAACTACTTCAACGGAAGGTTTCCAGATGGATATGCGGAGCAAATCCATCTGGCGGAGTCAGGTTAGGGAAAACTAGGTTGCTGCTGGAAAAGGTGTTAGTGACCCTGTGGTCTTTGTGGGTCCTCTATAGCACGAATTGTATTTATTGTGCAATTTATATGCAATTTATAAAAAGAGATTTTACGTGCATACGATATGCAGATTTCACGTATATGATATGCACTTTATGCCGTGTAATACGCACGTACTCCACACCACTAATCTTACCCAAGGGGGGTATCATATGCACATAAAATTTTTTTTTTTTGCATATAAATTGCACGATAAATACAATTCATGCTATAGATACGCATTATCATGAGATTGTGTTGGTCCTAATGCAACGTGTGTGGGTCAAAAAAGCACTGTCCTTTGGAAGAGACGTTAAACTGAGATCCTGACTCTCTGTGGTCGTCATAAATCCCAGAATGTCCTCCGAAAAGGAGTAGGGGTGTAACCCCGGCATCCTGGCCAAATTTGCCCATTGGCCTCTGTCCATCATCATGGCCTCCTAATCATCCCAATATAAATACTGATTGGCTTCATCACTGTCTCCTCTCCACCAATAAGCTGGTGTGTGGTGGGCATTCTGGCACAATATGGTTGCCGTCCCATCATCCATCCATCCAGGTGAATGCTGCACTGCTCCCTTCCATATGTAAAGTGCTTTGAGTACCTAGAAAAGCGCTATATGGTAAATGTAACTTATTATTATTATTATTATTATAAAAAATGACATCACGTATAGCACATCTAGTGGACGAGTCACTTGAAAAGTGCATGAGCAACGTATACGTTTTGCAAAATTGTTGCCAGAATCATGTATTTCCGATGAGAAAATTAAGTCCTTCAATTCTTTCTTGGCCTGGTAATACGCTGTGTTAGAGAGAAAACAATGCCCCATAAAAATGTAGTACAAGAATCAGATTTCATGACGAAACACAATATTATTAAACAGCACAAACTCAACCTCCTTGCCACCTTAAATATATTTATGTGGTTTTAAAGCCCCAATATACCCTGTTCATCCACTTCACACACCCTTGGAAAATCAAGGATTAATTGCCACGAGTACTTCCCGTCGGTCTATCGGGCTTTTTCCACCAGGTTTTGTTTGCTGTGAAGCCAACTTGTGTTTTTCCCGTCGGGAGCTAGCGGTGAGCATCTGCCAGGATGGCGTCCTGCCGTCGGAGCGAGGCCAGGCGTGAGCGGCGGAGGGCCGAGAGCCCGCGGCAGAAATAAACTCACTGGGAAGAGCCAACAGAAGGCGTTTGTTTATGAACGCCTGGGGGCAAAAGGAGAACGGACACGCTTTCATGTTTAGAAGCTCCCTCCAGGCTTGTTTATGCCACACATTCACAGTGTCTTCTTTGCTTACTCGGGTGTCATGCCAGCGATCGCGATGGAGAGCACTTTCCCAAACGCACACTTCAGCATCCGTCCGCTGTGGTTTGAATGAATGTTAAGCTGCCATGAAGGTTAATGTTTTGGTCTTGGTTACATTACTTGCCTTTTCCTTGCGAATTTGACCTGCAGTTCATCCTCTCAATGGCAAAACCTTTGGGTGGTGTGTCATACATTTAATTTATAATCCCCCAGCTCACATAGACTTTTTGCAGCACTAATTGCCTCCGATGGACATGTCAATATCATCCATCCTTTTACTGATCATACACTGTGTAAGTTTTGATGCCTTAACATCTGTCTTTCTCACCGTCTACAGTTGAAGTTGTATAATTCATAACTGAATAGGTCTATGGTAAGATCAAAGATATGACAGAATCTAAAGACAAGCGTGCAAACAGATCCGTCACAGATCAAATACAGCCACTGATGCAACTCTCTTATCACCTGAATATATTAGAGCATCACTAAAGATTTCTTCCTTTTCTGTCACGATCAGAACATATGTGCCCTCAATCCGCAAGATTTTAAGCCATATAAAGGAAGTTTTATAATAATTTAAGACCATATATATATATATATGTATGTATGTATCCATACACTGTGTACTTACTCACTCTCTAACCCCCCCCCCCCCCCCCCCCACACACACACACACAACCACACATTATAGATAGATAGATAGTTATATAGAAAACAAAAGATTTAGAGCCATCAGCATTAACACTTAGTGACCTTTCATAACAGTTTTTTTAAGCAAAGTTAGTCAGAATTGTTTTTGTATTGATTAACCAAGGGAACAGAACTAATATCTCTGCACTCTTCTAGAAGCAGTTTAGCTTCCCTACCTGTAATCTCATGAAGTGCCAAATAGTGATTTTTGCATAAATCATCACCAATCTGAATAATGAAGTAGAAGCAGATTGTATTGAGCTTGGCAAAGCAGTAAAGTGTTTACTCAAGAGTAATTTGAAGCTCATTCTGGTTTTGAATGTACTGAAATACAGCACTGGCATCTAGTGGCTAAACTTCGAAGCTACAATCCATAGAGCATTTGTTCATAAATCATCATTTTATATAGTGGAAACCAGGGGGAAATTGTAGCACACTAAATTTCCTCAGGTCGAAGGAGGACTCTTATTTTGCACAGGCTCTCTTTTCTTGAGAAAAGGGAATGTGAACATTTGAAAAATATGTGCACATAAGCAATTCTGTCATTTTTGAATTGAAACTAATATCTATTTTATTAGAGTGTTGATTAAAATGTAACATGAATGATAGATGTACCGTAGATAACATACAAGATTTTATCATGGCTGTAAGTTTGGGACAATCATAATGCATGCGATTAAAACTGTATAAGCCTTCTGAAATTAAAAATTTAATCATTAAAATGCATTATGAACTTTTTTTTTATCCTGTAATTGGGGTAAACAATTTCACTTCTTATATTAAATTTAATATGATCGGTGTTTCCCATTATTAGCTGCTTAATGATACCGTTGCTTTTCGCATAAACCTTTTTTACATATAAATGTTGTAGAAAGGACCTGCAGAATCAAATGTGAAATAAAAGTTGCATTTTAACTTCAATTCAATTTCTTTTTTGTTTGATTTATGACATGCATTTAAGTGCAAATAGCAATACACTCTATTTACACTATGTAAAAATAGCAGTATTTTCTTTGCAATGAGTGTAAATAGTAATCAGATGCTATTTATACTTATAAATAGTGGCCGATACTATTTGCCCAACCAGACGTCAATGGGCGGAGTTTACGTAAATAGCCTCTGCCAACAAGGTGGGATATTTGCACTTTGCTTAAAGGTGCTCTAAGCGATGTCATGTGTTTTTTAGGCCAAAACATTTTTTGTCACATACAGCAAACATCTCCTCACTATCCGCTGGCTGCCTGTCCCCTGAACACACTGTAAAGAAACGCGATCTCTGTAGACAGCCCATGCTTCACAAACAGCACCAAAAACAAACTGCAGCGACCCGCTCCCCAAAACATAACAAACTGTTCCAGCCAATGACCGACAAGAAGGGTTTGGGGGTGTGGTTTGGGGGGTTAGTGTGCGGATGAGGAGGAGGGAGGGTCTAGCTAGCCTCCGTTTTGTTTGACAATAGTTCGAACGTCAACAAGAAGTGACGTCACCCAGGATCGCTTAGAGAACCTTTAAAGGTGCATTGCGCACCTCTCTGAGTTTTTGCAGAACTATGCCCCCCTCTGGCGACAAGCGAAACTGCCTTACTGTCTTTGTCTTGCGTGGAGTTTGCGTTGGGGTTTATGAACTACAAGCCGATCTCTTTGAACCCATCTTCTACTTTTGTCGAAAGTTGACTGAAGTTTTGTCGCTCTAGTTGTCTTCGCTAATGCGGAGAATGGCGGCGAATACACAAACCTGCCAGACATAGCCAGGGGAGCGTGACGTCACGCCCAGTCTCACGTTCCTCTTATTTATTTTACTGTACAGGATTATAGAGGCAATCGCAGTGATCAGAGAAGGGCTCATTCAGCCCATCAGGCAATTGTTTAAGCATGTATGGGTTAGAAAAACGGGTATTTTTAACATGAAATGTTGCGCAATGCACCTTTAAATATACACTGTTGATTTTAAATACTTCTGGCTATATTCAAAAACATTTATATGTTTTTTTAAAATAAAAGGTATACAACAGAGCAGCGTGGTTAAGCAGCGTTACATCATATGGCAGTCGGTGTCGACAAGTGTCTTTATAAACGAGTCTCAGAATCATTTATTCAACAGGCTGGTTGCTGAAAACCGTTTCTTCCTTAGAAAATTATGCTAAAAACGGTAAGTATATTCATTTTCGTTCCCACATTTCAGCAAATCGTCTTCATGAATGAGTCATTGAATTATTCATGGTTTCGTTCAAAAATGCCTAATCGTCCAGGGACGGTTCTGCTAATGTTTGGATTTTGAACTGTTTTCCTCGGCGAAGCAAAAACTGACAAAGTATTTGAAAGAATTGAGTCTAAAATGTAAGTACTCCATATTAACATATAGTTTATTGAACTACGATAGCCTACTCCACAATCGGACTGCCTCTGAAAGACGTCGTTGCCAGCTGAAACATGGCATGTTTTTGGATTAGTAACGGAGACTCAAGCAATGGTAGATTGTGATAGTAACTGTTGTTCTGTGACTTGAATTCACAAAAGAAAATAGGGTTCAGCTTTTGTTATGAATTAGCTATTTGAATTTGTATGTGATCTCTCAGGAACATGCTATCATATATTGCAAATGAACATGAGGGTCAGTTTAATCAATACATGATGTTTAGTGTCATATATCAAGAGTACCTGTAGGAGTAAGAGTTGTTTTACATTGAAGCACTAAATCAACGTCACTGAGTGTGTTTTTTGGGTTGTTGAAACAGGTTGACGGGCAGTATGTTGGATGTTATCTCTTGTTACTCGGTAGATTAGCTAAATAATTGATGTGGACATCCCCTCACATCGGCTCACAGTCCGCTTAAGGGGAAAGCAGTGGGACGGTGTGTGTGTCTGAGTCTGTGAGCTTAAACTACCATTTCTTAGGTGTAAAACTGAACAATTTTTGGTCTACACAGAGTAACATGTATTCAAAATAGATGTCAGCAAAGCATCACAAATCATAAATGTATCTGTAACAAGCACCAATCACACAATGAGCAACTATTCCTGCAAATGGATATTATCCATTGTGCTTTATCATCCACAGATACAGTAAACATCTAGTAAACACACTATATAGAGTGATGAAATATTTTTGTAGACAACCCTCCCCCCCATCGTTTTCTGATTATCACATGTTTTGTTCATCATGAGAATCTTCAAAAATGCAGCTATAATGAATTTTGAAGGCTAAATGCAACTGGCAGAAGTAAAAAGCTAAATGTAAGCTATAAATGAACAATTTCAATGTCACCACCAATAACTCTGTTTTTGTTTTTTAAAGCCATTTTTCCTGAAAGTTTGAGCTATAATAATTAGCTAGACTTATTTTTACATTTGGCGTGATGATTTTACCTGTTTGGCGTGATGACGTGTATTATACCTGACAACCTCTATAGTCCCATTTAGCCACTTTATAACAACTGCTTTTTTGAGACTTAAAAAGCTTTATACAACCACAAGGGGATATATTACTTGTGTGTTTTATGATGTTGAATTAAAATGTGAAAATATCTTGAACTTGTGTTCACCACAGACCTTATTTCAGGCATTTAAAATCCCGTAAAAAAAATCCCTTTGATTTTGGGACAATGGAACTGAACGTGCTAAAATGCTAACTTGTTTCTGGGTTTTGGCCTACAAAAATACATCATCCCTGCATCAGATCATTGATGCAAAGTTAATTTCACTATGTCTAAGACTGTGTTTAAATCTCAAACTTAAACTCAACTTGGCTGATGAAGCTTTTTGCTGCACATTAACAAACCAGGCTGAAACAAAGAGATGGTCCTCACTGCAGAACATGAAATCCTGCCTCCCACCTTACATATACCTAAACCAGGGGTAGGCAAGTTCGGTCCTAGAGAGCCGCTGTCCTGCAGAATTTAGTTCCAACCCTAATCAAATACACCCGAACAAGCTAATCAATGTCTTCAGGATTACCAAGGCTAGGCAGGTGAGGATTCTTTTCAGTGTTGGAGCCAAACTCTGCAGGACAGGGGCTCTCTAGGACCGAACTTGCCTACCCCCGACCTAAACCTACCCATCTCCGCCCCCTGATCCCTAACCCCACCCCTAATCCTACCCATCTCCGCCCCCTGATCCCTAACCCCACCCCTAATCCTACCCATCTCCGCCCCCTGATCCCTAACCCCACCCCTAATCCTACCCATCTCCACCCCCTGATCCCTAACCCCACCCCTAATCCTACCCATCTCCACCCCCTGATCCCTAACCCCACCCCTAATCCTACCCATCTCCGCCCCCTGATCCCTAACCCCACCCCTAATCCTACCCATCTCCACCCCCTGATCCCTAACCCCACCCCTAATCCTACCCATCTCCACCCCCTGATCCCTAACCCCACCCCTAATCCTACCCATCTCCGCCCCCTGATCCCTAACCCCACCCCTAATCCTACCCATCTCCACCCCCTGATCCCTAACCCCACCCCTAATCCTACCCATCTCCACCCCCTGATCCCTAACCCCACCCCTAATCCTACCCATCTCCACCCCTTAGATCTGGATCCAACTCCGCCCCCTGGATCTCGTGTACTGCAATGAGGTGCTACTGGAGACAAATGGCTTTGTGCCATTAGCTGCTGTTTTGAAGGGGACCAAGGTTGCTGTTAATGGCCATGCAGCAGTCGGCTGATGTTCTCAGTTCTCTGTCTAGACCTGCTGAGTCCATAGACGGTAACTGTCAGACTCATGACCACAGTGACTTTGAAAGAGCAGTAGAGGAGGGACTAGAGACCTCCACTGTTCACAGTCATAATGAGTTATGAGGCCTCAGAAAATTAGGGCAACCCTGTGCAAAATGTTTCAAAAATGTGAACAAATGTTTTCCAGTAACCTTAATTCAAAGTTATATGGTCTTAAATAATGTTATCAAGACCTTAACACAAAAGCATTATTTATACACTGTTCATGGAACATTTTTGCTGAAACATTTTAGTTGGATGTTTTTCAAACATTTTTCATAAATCAATCAGAAGTTATCTCAGGAGACAGGATGTGGCACGATCATTGGATTCTGATGCGCATTCTTGCCTTCCTACGTTTTCAGCTTTCAGACGCAACCTTAAAAAAATGTAACATTTTGAACGAAATAACGTTTTCATGACTTAATTGGGGTGGTTAGCAAAACGTTTGTAGTAGAACATATCTTTGTTAGCTGGTGAGGTGGGTCAGAGAAGGGTCAGATAAGAGGAACAGAGGAGCCTTAACACGGGTCAAAGCAACAGAATTCAGTATTCTTTAAAACAGGTCGCATCGCATCGCTTCCGGGCCAGGTATTTTATATGTGCTTTGTTAAATAACAATTGGTGGCTCTCAAGGGCACTCCAGCTGGTGACTGTTACAGCCGTCTTCTCACTAACATTCACATATTGAAATTTAATAAAACGGCAACAATAAAAATAACTATGTAGGTTAGCTGATTACCTTAAATTTCCATAGATATCATACTATTGTCACGTCTTCTTTGGTTCATGTTTCATGTCAGTCATATGATTTCCCTTGCCCTCATGTGATCCTGTGATGTGTTCCTCATGTGAATGTCATGTTGTCATTGGTTTATTGTCTGATCATAGTGCACAGGTGTCTCTTGTCATTAGTCCTTGTATATTTACCCTTGTTACTTTAGGCTTGTTTGAGATGAGCAAAATCTGCGCAGAACCGATCACCGGTGATCACCGCGAGATGCATGCCGGTTAGAAATGTGTCCGAGTGCGGTCGCACGCAGTTGCTCTCCACCGACTGCGCTGATCAAAAGCACGATGGGAAACGACTTACTGACGACACAGCTTAATGCTCATTCGTTTAAACTACCCTGATGTATTGTTCTCTTTTAAAATGTTTGATTTTAAAACTCTGATATCATGTTTTATTTGTATACGTTATGTGTGAATATTCCCAAACTCTCTGACAGTGCGAATTCTATGGGTTATGCAATGTAATTTTTATTTGAAAAAAAAAACAATAAAAAAAACACATCTGTATTAAAGAAAAAATTATTGATAAACACGTATTTGGAATGTAATTAAATAAAAAGTAGGCTACATTGGGTGTCTTGTTCATTATATTTATTTTCATATAAAAGCAACAACTTAAATTACTACCAGTTTATTAGCAACACTGTGCATGAGCGTGAATCCCGCAATATCCATCTTTGATCTCGCAGGTGTCAGATCCACTGCGAGAAGAGAGAACTTACTGTCCGGCTTGCCTGCGCTTTTTTCACTCCTGCGCTTTTTTCACTCCTGTGCTTTTTCACTCCTCCTCTCACTGGAGCCGCTTACTCTCGCATACATTTCAGGCGAGGCAAGGCGCATCTCAAACAAGCCTTTTGTCAAGTATTGTTACCTGTAACGCTATTTGTAAGTCCATGTTTTTTTTTGTTTTTTTTCATGCCATGCCATGTTTTATGTTTGATCTTGTTTTGAATAATATTAAGCAGCACACTTTCCTCCAGTGGAATCCATGTTATGTGGACTAACATGTACTGTTAACACTTTCTCCAACAAGCTTATGCGTTAAGACGTGTTTTCCTGTTTGTTCATGTAGCCTACCCTGCTGTGTAAAGATGCCTGCCTTAACAATACATGTAAAAATATTTTTTAGTAAAACAATTTTTATGTGATTTTGTTGGGTGTCTTTTCAAAATGCTTAAAAAGTCACATTTTCAATAACATCAAGCAGAATTCACTGACAGTCTGTCTTTATCTGTAGTATAACAGATGTGTGGTTGTGTGGTATCTATTGATTTCTCTGGATCAGGGTTCGCTTCATCTTGAGATCAATACAGGTTTCTAACTAAAGAGCAGTGGTGCGTAATTTAGCTCTAGGCACTAAGTGAACCATATGTCATAAATAATGTCGATTTCATTTAATTTATACGGTATGTAAAATGTCAAAAATGCATCATGATACAAACCCAGACTTATATTGTGTTTATTACATTTGTTCACTTTATGTACACTGAATAAAATTATAAACGCAACACTTGTTTTTGCCCCCATTTTTCATGAGCTGAACTCAAAGGTCTAAGTCTTTTTCTATCTACACAAAAGGCCTATTTCTCTCAAATATCCCAGTTTTCACTGTACAGGGCAGATGGCAGACAGTGTGTGTATGGCGTCGTGTGGGTGAGCGGTTTGATGTCAACGTTGTGGATCGAGTGGCCCTAGGTGGCGGTGGGGTTATGGTATGGGCAGGCGTATGTTATGGACAACGAACACAGGTGCATTTTATTGATGGCATTTTGAATGCACAGAGATACGGTGACGAGATCTTGAGGCCCATTGTTGTGCCATTCATCCACGACCATCACCTCATGTTAAAGCATGATAATGCACGGCCCCATGTTGCAAGAATCTGTACACAATTCCTGGAAGCTGAAAACATCCCCGTTCTTGCATGGCCAGCATACTCACCGGACATGTCACCCATTGAGCATGTTTGGGATGCCCTGGATCGGCGTATACGACAGCGTGTTCTAGGTCCTGCCAATATCCAGCAACTTCGCACAGCCATTGAAGAGGAGTGGACCAACATTACACAGGCCACAATCAACAACCTTTTTTTAAATTTATTTTTTTAGTCGGGGGTCCCCCCTGTACCCCCTAATACAGTAAAACTGCACATTTTAGAGTGGCCTTTTATTGTGGCCAGCCTAAGGCACACCTGTGCAATAATCATGCTGTCTAATGAGCATCTTGATAAGAAGAGAAGTGAGGAGAAGTGCTCAATAACACAGATTTAGACAGATTTGTGAACAATATTTGAGAGAAATAGGCCTTTTGTGTACATAGAAAAAGTCTTAGATCTTTAAGTTCAGCTCATGAAAAATGGGGGCAAAAACAAAAGTGTTGCATTTATAATTTTGTTCAGTGTATTTGTTGTTGCGATTAATCAGTCGCAATAGCCGAAAACAGAAACCGCAAAATCGAGAGGATAATAATGATATTGTGAAGCTCTTGAGCTGTGATTTGTTATGTCTTACTGGATTTCTCTATGCAGGCTGATAGATCAATCTTTCTAATCCACCTGTGAATGTGAACCTCCCTGTGTGAATTTAGGTTATTTTGATCTGAGGACGAATTCCACAGCTGGACTGAAATCCAGCTGATATTCCTGTAGACTCTGTAAATGCTGTCATCGACCGTGTTTGTTAAAATATTGGTCATTCGAATTTTTGTATGATTGACTTGTTAATCTTATGTGTTTTAAAACATTTTAAACAGAATACCCATAATTTTATACAGGGTTAATTCAGGATAATTGGGATATTTTTCTCCAGTCATCTAAATGGCAAAGTGTCCGAATTTACCTGAATTTATATATTAAGTTACCTGAATTTACCTGAATTTATATATAGGCTATATATACGCATTAAATAAGTCTGTCAATATTGCTTTTGGATGCAAAATATGTTAGCAAAATATATTTGGCTCCCATTCTAATCTACACCATCTTTGACGCGCATGTGCGAACGAACTGACACTCGTTCATTGAAGTGTGAAGTTAAACATAGACTCGCTTGCTGTCAGGATAATTCTTTATGCAAAATAGAAATACTTGTGTGAATTTGTAATATTTACAGGTAACTAACTATACAACTGTAAGATGTAAGTTGTGCTCTGAGTTAACAAAACACGCGCATCTGATGACATTTTCGGTAAGAAGATGTGTACCGTTAGACCTATTTATAGACCTATTTATATATATTATCTGATATATAGGATAATGAACAAGATGCCCGATACAGATGAGCAAGATGGCAGTCTCTACAATCCTTGTGCTCTTGAGTGCCACTATCAAGGACATGAATGAGCTGATTAAATGTTTTAATTACATAGTATTATTCTTACAGCTGTACTGCAGAAAGAATGTTCTTAGTCAGTTTGTCTCGTTTTTTTATTTAAAAATATCTTCCATGATAAATTTACTACAGAAGCAAAATTGAAGATATATTTATTATATATTTATATATTTATCATTTATTCTAAAAATACTTTTGTTAATTCATGTTTGTTCGGGCTGTTCATTTAAACAACTAAAATGTTAAACTGAATTATTATCTGGAGATACTAATTTTAACCTAAATTAATAAATGCTGTCAAAATACTGTTCATTGTTATTTGGTGTAAATTGATGTTAACTAATAGTACCATATAAATTTGTTTATTTTTTTTCCAGAATAAAGACTTAGTCGTTGTCATGAAACGGAAGTTGGGATAGGCTTTTCTTCTCTATTTGGACGCATATCCAAGTGAAACGGCTTCTCGAACAAGACAACATGTAGGACAGGGCTTGATTTTATGGGAATAGGTTAGATTTTGTTGAAATGGTTGTGGTTTTCTATTGGTCGATCTCATGTGAGTGACAGGTTGCTGCGCCCCCGTGCCATAAACACGTCATTATAGAAGAGAAGAGATTTTGCTGCAAGAGAGAGAAAGCTATTTTGATTAAAGACTGAGGCACATGAATAAAAAATAATGATGTGTATGGATAAATAATTTATAAAAAACACATTTATAAATTGTAAATAATTATTATACAATTATTGTATAGCATCTGAAACGAAATCATTGCTGACAGGATCAGGTGCGTACAGGGTGTGAGTATTCTCGGTATAGTTGTCCCTGTTGATTTGTGTAAATGCAGCATGCTGAGTGATTTTAGGGGATGTTTGGGGGGGGGGGGGGGGGGTCTAAATATGGCAGCAGAGCAGCAGGGGAATCTGTCTGTGATCCAACACTTCATTATTGGCTCTGTTTGTGTGTGCACATGTGACAGTGAGGGCAGAGAATGACACTTATGTGTGTGTGTGTTCCTCAACAGAAAAGTATACTTCCCATGGGTCCTGTGAGTAAAACGTCATTTGCATGAATGATCATGCCGTTCTCTGATTGGCTGCTCTCAGGTGCAGATGCTGATGATGTTTTGCTGTCCCCTATAGTGAGAGAGGGGCGGATAAAGGCTTGAGCGAACCCTTGATCACCTCCCCTCCTCTTTTCTCGCACGAAATAAGAGAAAGTTCAGTTGCGTGAAACCTGAGCATCTTTGTGTTTCTGTGAAGCCGGTTGAAGGTTCAGCAGCTCCTCTAAGCCCACAAGGTAAGAAAATACTCTCACTGGAGGAGAGAGTGCAATACTCTTTTAGGGCGTTCAATTTAGCTACTTAATTTAAAGCAGAATTAAGTAGTTCAGTTTCACCCTAATGTAGAACAGGAGCTTTTTGCCTTGTTGTAGTTTGATGTATTCTTCAATGTGTAGATGTTAAGTTCATCTGTTGCTAAACTCCTACTAGTTGCTATTATATAGAAGAGGATATTCAAACCCTTCTGGCATAGAGCATAGTTTTGGGATCTGTATTATGAATCCATACTAAGCCATTTTTCTCACACTTTATATTAGGTGTCTACTATGTACTTGCATTCATTTTTTACTTATTGTACTAATGTAGTATTGGCAAACACTTTTGCTGCTATTGAGAGGGGCTGTGGGTATGGTTATGGACAGGTTTGGTGGTTATTGGTAGGCTTAGGTTAAGGGGTAAGGGAAAGGTCAACAGTGTAATTAAATATGTAATTACAGCTGTAATTACATGCAGGTATTTTAATTAAGTAAAATAATGTATGTACACCAGTGTTTCCCAAACCTGGCTGTTCCTAGAGACACATCAACAGTATACATTTTGGATGTCTCCTTTATCTGACCCATATATTTCTGGTCTTGCAGTCTATACTGATGATCTGATGAGTTGAATCAGATGTGTTTGATTAGGATGTGTTCAAAATGTGTAGTGTTGGTGTGCCTCGTGTCGAGGAACAGGTTTGGGAAACACTGATGTACACAACAAATGCAGTATCAATTGATTCATTTAAATGTTTGTACATAAAGACACTCAATATAAAATGGGACCACAATCTCTCTTGGGTGAAGGCAAAGTTGAGTAACCATAATGCAAAGCGTAATAATATTAGGGAAGTGTTTTTATAGGCATATAAAAAAATAAAAAAAAACTTTGTAGATTAGTTATTACTGCAGAAGGTTCAATGACCGAACAGTCATATTTTATTTAGCCTCAGCCCACTGGGGGGAAAAAAGAAAGTATAAAGTCTTAGGAAGAAACTATGTAGGATCCAATGGCATCATTTTAACAGAAGCTACCGGATTTGAATAGTTGTAGCGTGACCATGTCCACCCCAGTCAAGAGGACTCCGTGGGACGAAGACCTGTCTCAGTTTCGCAAGGATCACGGCCTTTCCAAGAAAGTGCTGCTCAACTGCTGTCTGTTCAGACGGATCATCTCCTGGGCTTCCCCCATCAAAAAAGGTAAATCTCTCTTCAAGAAAATGACTCGTTGTATATTAGGCTATACATCCCAGAATGAGAATGCAAAGTTTAGTCCATATTGGGTATTTGTTAGAGTCTGGTGGAACTTATGGATTTTTTTTAAAGCTCCAGTCCGTAACTTTTTTTGGGTTAAATTATCCAAAATAAATTTGAGCAAGTACATAACTAGCCAGTGTTCAAAACTATCTGCTTGCCTTAGCTCGATTCAAAGCGGTACGCTTGTAATAATGTTTTTAATTCCAGTGGTACTGGTGGATTTCCGCGGGAGATTCGATCATGTCTTTGCGTCATTACGTCACATCTGTACACATAAAGAAGGAGTTTCGGCTAGTAGGCTATATTGCGTGTGAGGATGTTGGAGGTAGAGATTTATAGCCTTTTCTCACAGCACTTGATATAATTAAACTTATTAATTTGATGGTGGATCCAGAAAGGTTCAAACGACAATCATCAGTGACAACTAGAGATTCACCCGTTGTAAAATGCAAAACACTTTGGACTGAGAGTTTGGAAAAAGAGAGACTGCATTTGTAGGAGTTTCCCTTTTCAGGAGAATGTTCAAATGAATCACGCAAGGTGATTTACTAAGGTTTGCTCTAGTCATTTTTCTGGTATTTGTGCCCAAAAAAAGCATGTCTTAAACCAGACGCTAATTTACACTGCTCTTGGTAGATTGTGTTGGTCATAATGGAAATGATCCGGCTGCGTCTGCGTTCTTTAATTTGCACGTCATCAGTAGATCACGCGCAAAACTTTCCTTTCCCATCGGTGCTTTTTTTTTAATTGTGCTCTCATGCAAATTTGCCCTGTTTAGTAAATCTGGCCCCTAGAGTCTGGTGGAATTTTTTTAAGTAGTGTACGACAGTGCAGTGCATTTCCTAAAAACAAAGTCCATCAGTTATTTTCTTTACACAGACTACATTTGCTTGAAGCTTTTTTTTTTTTAAAAGAACTGAAAACACATTAAAAGTGTATTTCAAAGGTACTATAGTTCACCAAAAATGAAAATTCTGTCATTTACTCACCCCTATGTCGTGTCAAACCTGTATGACTGCTGAGGAACATAAATGAAGATATTTTGAGAAATGTCTCAATTGTCAATACGATGGAAGTTAGTGGTAACCATAACAATTTGTTAATCAACATTGGGTGTGTTTAACTCCACTTTTAGACATACACTCGCGAACTTCCCTAAGCACTTCCCCTCTGGGGAAACCTGTCGCCATTTTGAAGTGGGTTACAACTTCATCAAGTGGACAAGGGAAGTTTATTTGGACAGACACTCGACCCCTTGATTCTGACCGAGGGAGCGAGTCTACTCATATGTACACTTCAGACAGATCCATAGACCACAACACGATTGTGACGTCACAACAGAAACTTACATTGCTCACACTTAATTTATCCACGAGTGATCAAGGGCTTAGGGCGTTCCATTTATAACCATTGCAAGGGTTCCACCAGTAGTGGGCACTCGTGCAACGTAAGCAATGACGTACTTCCGAGTGAACAAGGAGGGAAGTTGGTGTGGAAAGGACTTCCACAGCCATTATTCAATCTTGTGTTCCACAGAAGAATGTCATTCAGGTTTGGAATGACTTGAGGGTGAGCAAATTATGATTTTTTGGGTGAACTGTCAAGACCTTGCACCATATTTCTCCTGTCCTATGGGCATAGCTTTTTTTAGATCTGTTTTGTGTGCACATGTGCACCAGCCAGTTTGTTGTTTCCTTGAAAAAAGATTGAAAACCCATTTATTTAGATTTTGTAAAAAAAAAAAAAAAAAAAAGGCTGCAGTTTGCAGGATGAAAAAAGGATGAGCATGAGTCAAATGTTTACTTCTGATGCAAGTTGGCTCAACAACTGGTGATCTCATTTCAGAAAGTGACACTTGGAGCTTAGAACAGTATTATATTCTTCAAATCTCATTTGAAACTAATATTTGGCCCCAATTTCACTCTTATAGACTTGAGTTGGCTGAAAAGTAGAGTTTTGTTTCATCAGATTACCTGTATGTGTCCAGTGTATTAGATACACTTATACGCTTTTCAAACACTCGGTTTTACTCCTTTTTATTTTACCATTAAAATGATAGTTCACCCAAAAAAGAAAATTCTGTCATTATATACTTAAACTTCCAAACTTTTTAAACCTGCCTGAATTACCTATTATTTACCTATTCTTTTTTTAAAACAAAGATTGTAACCAAATCATTTTGTTTACCATTGACATCCTTTGCATGGACAAAAAAAACTAAAACATTTCTCAAAGTCTTCTTATATGTTCTGCTAAATAAAGCACGTCATATACAGTAGGTGTAGAACTATATGAGGGCGAGTAAATGATGGCAGAATTTTCATTTTTGGGTGAACTATCTCTTTCATAGAGGGAATATTTTACAGTAAAACTGAATAATCTTTCAGATTTGCTGGGAATCTTTAGAGCATTCTTGCTTCCTCTGCTTATTGAAGTCAAGCCCCTTGACACATTGATGTCTAATCTGCTGAAAGAGGGACCTCGGGGTGGTAATGCTTATATCATTTTACTGCTGTGTGTTGGATTTATGTTGCGTTCTGTGTTTCGAGTGATCAGACTTTATGGTCTCATGTGAAGTGACGGTCATATAAATCATTATATTACAGTGGAAGGGATATCGATGGATATCGATCTTATTCCTGATTACAGTCTCCGTACAGTGCGAAATGATGAAACTGCTTAGCTCCAAACTGCCAAGTGAGTGTTGCTAGCTAAAAAAAGACATTCTGGCAAAGTCCATGGAAACGATACTA
Source organism: Rhinichthys klamathensis goyatoka (assembly GCF_029890125.1). Classification (NCBI taxonomy): domain Eukaryota; kingdom Metazoa; phylum Chordata; class Actinopteri; order Cypriniformes; family Leuciscidae; genus Rhinichthys; species Rhinichthys klamathensis. Next base: position 174,812 of record NW_026607050.1, read on the forward strand.
CTGAAAGTAAAGCAGATGCTGAGGGAATGTTGTTCAAAAAGATTTCAGAAATTCTCAAGTGGCACGCTTTATATAAATACAGTATATGGTTCATTCCAATATTAGATGAATATGTAGATCAAATGATGTGTGTTTGAATGTTTATGTTTGCATGATGGAGGCTCATCCCGTGTTTTGTATGTGTATATGTATTTGTGTCTCTATTCATAAGACAGTTATTATCTTAGGCGCTGTGTTGCTGTTATCACACCGGTTTGGGAAACAGCTGTGCCCTTTATAGTGTCAGATGCTGCTGTCAGTGTCCAGCCTCGCTGAATGGACAAACTCAATGGGTTTATTTGGCTGGCTCAACACTGGCCTGTCTCAGTGCAGCATAATCTGCTTTGACTATATCATTGCATTCAAAAGCATAACCTTCAAGATGGATTCAACTGACACAGCAGAAAACTGCATTAGTAAAAGTGGTATAAGGCATCAAGCTTGCTCTGGATTCTATATATCTGCAATACAGCTGCATTACGATGTATTTTATGAAGCTGCATAATTGCAAGGCAGAGAAGGTTTATGGTCATTGCATGATCTCTTTATTGAATATTTTGGTTCGTTTTACAGCTGCAGATTTCCTTTATATTTATGTCAATGTCGATTTTAGAGTTATTAACAGTAGGCCTTTGCTATGTTTCAAGTGAAACGGGTCTTGCAACAGAAGGGGCCTTCGTTTGCACCAAGCGTCAACCTTACGGTTTCTCTCTTGAATCCAACACGGAAGTGACTTAAACTGCGATCCATCAACTGGCCTCTAGAGGCAGGCTCCAAAAGATAGTCAATCCCATATACCCAAAGTTTGAAATTCAAGGGGGCTTGGGGCACCAAAATGAATAAAAATGCCCCTAAATTTAGGATATGGGCAAAAAAAATCCATGTATGAATTCTTTATGACAGGATAATTAAGCAATACCACACGACCAAGAGTATCAGCATGATTGCAAATGTAACTGATTTTATACAACAGTTCAATAAACAAGAAGTTAATATTAGGTGACTTACATTTTAGACCATTAGAATATTGTCTGTTTTGCCAACGGAAATATTTCCAAACAGATCCACAGCCATTGCACTTCTCCGAGCAACACTGGTGTTTCGTTACCGAATCAATTTGCATATTTGAACAAATCTCTACTGAATGAATCTGGATATTTGAACAAATCTGTCTAATGATTAATGACTCCACGACTCGCTGCATAGCTACTCTCTTGGTACTTATTTTGAATAAGTAATTACTTCACAACCACTAAGAAAATATGTGTGTTGAATGAAGATACATTCTCAAAGTTGTCATTATCATGTGACCAGTGTCAGGTGTATCGCTTCACTTCCATTTATAAATCCTCTCCTGTGGCAAAAAGTGTCCATCATATGCATGAATCTTGCCGGAAGAAGTGGGTCATCCGGGTGCTTTTTTCCTTCTCTTTTATAAGTACCGTGAATTTGGACATAATCTTGTTTTTTTGCATATAGTAGGGAAGTATGTGATTTTTGGATGCAGCCAGTCACTTGCTTAGTTTGAACGAATTGTTTATGATTCAATGACTCGCTTGTTAAGACAATGATTGTCTGAATTGCAAAGGCTGTCTTTCGTCATTAACCCATTATTTCATTTATGAGTATCTGCTTACATGTATACTACATTGCAATGTCTTGAAATAAACAGGACTTAAAGTCGGCATGACATTAAATTCACCTGTTTTGTAAATTTGTACATGCATGTTATAGGTATTACTGTATTCATCCATGCTCTTTTTTTATGACTCATCTCAATCTTCCATTGAAAACATATCTGGTGATGCTTGCTGGAATTCTCCAATAACTTGTTCTGCTTAAATCCAGTCAAATGTAAAAGTCAATGAAGAGGAAAAAGCAATATCGACAATTTGTCAATTGCTCTATGATGTGAGCTATTTTCTCTTGCCTTGTCAAATTGTATTTATTTATTAATTTAAGACGAGAAGAAAAAATTGAACACAACATGACTGTCTGGAAAGATTGTTCAAAAAGATGTTTAACATTTGCTACAGAGACTGGTAATTGGTTTGTCTAAATCAGCTGTTCTCAACCTTTCTGACTCCGGCCCATAACAATATTTGAAAGCCCTCTAGCCCTGGTTTTGTTTTCAAAGCATATTCTAAATTATGGGCACTCCTATAAATACAAATATTTTAGTTCGCTTTTTTAAATGTATTTTTTTTTGTTTTAAGTTATCTTAAGGGCCCCTTGAAAGTTTGCTGAGGGCTCCTGGTTGAGAAGTCTATATATACTTATTTTAGACTTTATTTTGTACAATATTTATTCAAAGCATCCATGGAATGATTGTTAGAAATGTTCAGATGACTGTGGTACAACTCTGACCACTGGATGGGGCTGTATCCATATGTTTCCTAATCCACTCAGCCATAGAGTATACGACGAAACCAACAGAAAACCGAATACAATAGGGCTGTTGTCAGTTTGTAAGCCATACTGGAAGGCTAATTCGCTATTGAAATGTCCCATGGATTTTTATGGGATTAGTGGTTAAAAAAAGGTTTGTGGTTACCATTACTAGAAAGAAGTTTTTTTTTCGTTTTTTTCCCCTATACTTTTAACATATAGTCATACTCATACCTCTCAAACCACACGTTACAATCAGTGGTCCAGGTCATCAAGCTGATTTATTAAAGCTCAAATCCTTAGTTGTAGACTTTATATAGCAACTTTTGGAATTATTTGAATTATTATCATACATCACCCTCATGTTGTTCCAAACTTATAACATGTGTTCTGTGCATCACAAAAGCAGAAGCTGCTCTCTTCCATATGGAAACTATATAAAGAAGGAAAGACGGTGCCCTTGTGAGAAAGAAGTGCGCTTAATTGTATTGAATATGCACTTGTAGTGTACTTCATAGATCATATAATAATAAAAGACTACTAAAGTTAAGTTTTACTTTAAAGTACATATAAATCACTATGTTTTAAGAGTCTTTTGTCATACTTTAAGTACAGTTATTTTGATGTGTTGGCTAACATGCTTAAGATGTGCTTTAGAACATAATTTCAACTTGTGTAGCCTAAATAAAAATTAATATATTAATGTTCTAAATTGCAACTTCTTTATTACAAATACTGATAAATAAATGCTTACCATAAATGCTTGTCAATACATTCGGCAGTACACTTTTACCACATTTCAAAGACAATAGAAGTCATTATGAAAAACAGATGTACTGAAGATCTACTTTAGTGGGTCAAAAAAGCACTCTGAAGTTCATTACATTTAATATAAAATTAAATGGCAATGGCAATTAACATGCAAACAATTACATTCAGTTTGCACTCAAGTATATTAAGTGTACTATTTTTCACAAGGGTATAAAGCTCAAGAAACCTTTTATTTTCATTGTGTGCTATATGCAACTCTTGTTTCATGGATGAAATTCAGTCATACAGTTTTCGAAAGAGTTTGTTTTTGATATAATCTTTAACAATAAATTTCTTTAAAACTCTCGCAATCCTCGCTTTCTAGGATATTTTGTATTTTGAAACTCTTTTTTTTTTTCGCCCAGTAGTAGGTAATGATGGATTTATAATACAACTACAGAGATATTCTGATTCTGTTATTTTATAACTGCAGTGTACTTTCATACTTTGGAGTGAATACAATTTCGGAAGAAGAAAATGTTTAATGCATGGGTTGGTAAAAGTGAGTCATTCATCATCTAAACCAATGTCTAGTTAGTTCATTATTTACAGTCATTAAAGGGTTAGTTCACCCCAAAATGAAAATTCTGTCAGTACTCACCCTCCCATAAGACTTTCGTTCATCTTCGGAACACAAATTAAGATATTTTTGATTAAATCTGAGAGCTGTCTCACACTCCTCCATAATGGATCGAAACTTGCCGGCCCAAAAGTTATGAAAGACATCGTTAAAATAGTCCAAGTGACTACAGTGGCTCAATCTTAAGTTTATCAAGCGACGAGAATACATTTTGTGCGCAAAAAAACAAACAAAAAACTATTCACACAAAGTATTCTCGTCGCTTGATAAACTTAAGATTGAGCCAAACGCGATACAATCCAGGCACCACGTGATTAATATCAGTATTTTTATGCAGTCTCCCTGATTCCCCAACTACTTCTCCGAATTCTTCATGTTGATGAATGGCCTTTGTGTTCAGATTAAGCTCAGCAGCACAAAATAAATAAATGATGCCATGAATATGGAGATATCACCATTGTCATTAGGCCTACTCAATTGACATAAAGTGAATCTGTAATATTTAAAAGGTTACTGTAGGCGGTTCATTACTGTACCACTAATGGTGTGTTCTCACCGAACGCGAATTTAATTATTTGCGCGAGTAGATTACATACAAAGTCAATGCAAAGACGCGAATAGATGCATCATTCGCGCCGGGCATTGCGAATGACGCGAATTGGGCGACGCGTTTGCCGCGAATGTCTTCCGCGCAAGTTGAAAAATTTGAACTCGAGCGAATGTTCAAGCGTCTAACTAGACGCGATAGACGCGTATTTGACGCTCTATTCGCGTTCGGTGTGAACACACCATTAGAATCAAGATCCTTTGGTCACACTTAGGTGTCTTTACGATGTATTTGCACTAAAAATAATAATTGTAGGTACAGTGTTCTATTGTGTTCATGTTATTGCAAAACACATTTCTGCTATATGGAGGTGAGATATATGGGTGAAGTTAGGTACAGGTTTGGTTTGGTATAAGGAAGGGTCAACAGGGTAATTCTACTGTAGATGTAATTACAGAAATTAAATACAGCTGTAATTACATGCAGGTATTTACTTGCTTATTGGTGTCACAGCCATAGCTTTTCCCTTCACATGTGCTAATAAAAAAGCTGTTAAGAAGAAATAAAATGTTCTTTTTGTCAACTTGAATACAATTGTTAAAGCAAACAGGAGCTAGTGACCTTTCGTCTCAATGTTTTTATTGACCACAGCTCACAGTTAATGTGATTTATTGATAGGAAGTGGTTTAACAGCAGGAGCTTGAAGTATACTTCTTTTTTTTATATCAAAGTATGCCTCTCATAAGCATTTGTTGTGTATTGGTTTCAAAAATGAATAGAATTTATCTAGATTTTGTTAGTTAAATGCGTTGTGTTGGAGAATCTCTTGCAAATCAAATAGTCTGCTGAAGTATTTGGGCACAGTTGTACATGTAGAAGTATTCCCTCATGGTGTCTTATTCATATCTTATGTTGTTTCAATGTTTATTGAATTATTTGAGTGTCATAATGGTGTTTTGTATTTGTGGGTCTTCAATAGTATTTAGCTCAGCTTGTGGAGAAGCTACTTGTGATGAACTTTTCATTGTCAATATATCGTAAAAGTAAAAAAACAGATTTTAGATCGGTAGTTTAATTTTAATCTATAAGACCTAAAATATTGCCACCATATTTTTTTTTTTACAGTAAATTTCTGGCAAACACAGCTCTTCTTTTTTTTACCATAAATTTAAACTTTTTCTAGTGTATTTAATATGTATTAAATGTGTATTTATTGTAGTTATTTTTACAGTGTAACATGATTATCATTCATGTCAATTAAAACTATGCCACATGTTATTCTTTACCAACAGATCTGGGTAAAAATGCTGTTAAATACTTAACTACTAAAGTTATTATTATTTTAACATAGTATAACTGCTGAAAGCACAGTAAAGATCAGTATAGTGTCACCATAATTAGCATTGTAGTTTAAACGTATCCTTGTGAACATTAGCTGCCGTCTGCTGGAAGACTTGGCTAATGAATTTTCCATTAGCTGGAATGGCCTCATATGGTGGCAGTTCACTCTCTACAGGGGATGTAGTGGAGATGATGGATAGTATTAGCAGTTAAGCGTGGCTGTTAGCCAAGCATTAGCCCTGAATGGGCAAGCTTGAAATCGGCCTGTTGGTTGACAGACAGGATCCGTTGTCTGTGTCATCTCATCTGATATGTCACACAACATGTCATTAGGAAACTTGACACTGGGATTGTGCACATCTATGACCTGCCCACAACTACAGTACCAGTATCACAACTGACAACTGAAATGACCATTGACTTTGACATTGATCCTGTAAACATACTTTTATTTGACATGAAATGTCAAAAATGTGTGTAAAATAGTAATATACACTCTACAGGTCAAAAGTTTGGAGTAATTAAGATTTTTTTCAAGGCTGCATTTGTTTGTTCAATAATACTGCAGTAATTTTGTGAAATATTTAGTTACATTTTTAAATTAGCCGTTTTCTTTTTGAATATATTTTTAAATATAATTTACTCCTCTGATGGCAAAGCTGAATTTTCAGCATCATTACTTCAGTCTTCAGTGTCACACAATATAGAAATCATTATAATATGCTGATTTAGTGCTTAATTATTATCAGTTATTATTGGTGCTCAGTTACAGTATTAATAATATTTCTTATCAATGTTGTAGACATTGCTACTTCATTTCATTGCTACTACATTGGTACTTCATTTTTCAGGATTCTTTGATGAATACAAAGTTTTAAAAAAAACAGCATTTATATGAAATAGAAATCTTGTGCAACAGTATAAATGTCTTTACTGCCACTTTTGATCAATTTAATGTGTCCTTGCTTAATAAAAGTATTAATTTATTATTTTTAGTTTAAAAATCTTACACTATACCTCTACTTATTTCACCATGTTTCCACAAGTATAAGGCAGCACAACTGTTTTCAACATTGATGATAATTTCTTGAGCAGTAAATTATCATATAATAATGATTTCTGAATGATCATGTGACACTGAAGACTGGAGTAATGATGCTGAAAATTCTGCTTTGCATCACAGGAATAAATTACATTTTGAAATGTATTCACACAGTTCTTTTTAATTGTAATAGTATTTCACAGTATTACTGTTTTTACTGTATTTTTGATCAAATAAATGGAAAACAAATATTACAAAAATTGTAATTATTCCAAACTTTTCACTTGTAATGAAATTACAAATACATATATTATGTATATATAATATTTTGTATAACCTCCAAAGCATTTTCATTTAGCATTCACTACTGGCTATAGACCTATAGGTTATTCATCTGTCAGGTTTACACTAGATCAAACCCTTACTTTCTGAAGGTAACCTACTTTAGCCATTTTTGTATTCCAGTGATGGCTCTGCGGTCTATAAATAGTAGGAATGATTGATATGTCATATGGTGAACCCTTGTAAGTTCCCTTGCCTGCAGGCAGAGATGACTTTCAGCATTAAAGGTGGCTTCACGTTGTAGTCACCTGTGCCTGTCATAATCTTCAATTACTGGCCCAGCATCAGTGTCAGGCAAACACAGCGCAGGCAGAAACCCACTGTTAATGCACTGGATGGAAGACATGGAAACAATGCAAAATGCATGTCAAATGTTAATGACAAACTGTTACTTGTTTAGTTTGCCATGCAATTTTATGAGTAATCATAAACTGAGTCAGTATTAGACCGAAGAATATCACAATCTAAAATGAAATTCTCAAGGTCAATATTTTGGAAGTACCTGGGAGACTGTGCACCGTTACACTTCTGAACTTGACAGATACTGTAATTTCTGTTGGCAGTCTTGTGGAAGACTTTTAACACCTACCTCTGGACATAAGTGACAGGCACAAGGACTCAACCTAGACTTACAGTCAGTGCCAAGCTACCGCAAAAGTGCATGCCAGTCAATGCAGAACTGTCCCAACCACCAGAATAAACCAATATGCCTCAGATGCAATGATGCTTCAGATACTTCAAGTTCTTACTTACAATAATGGGTTATTGCTCTATCTTCTGAAGTCGACAAACTGGTTGAGCTGAAAAGTGAAGTAAAAATCAAACCTATTTCAAGAATTAAGAATTGCAAACTGCTAATGGAAACTGCTAACAGCACTATAGAGATACAGGTCCTTCTAAAAAAATTAGCATATTGTGATAAAGTTTATTATTTTCCATAATGTAATGATAAAAATTAAACTTTCATATATTTTAGATTGCACACCAACTGAAATATTTCAGGTCTTTTATTGTTTTAATACTGGTGATTTTGGCATACATCTCATGAAAACCCAAAATTCCTGTCTCAAAAAATTAGCATATTTCATCCGACCAATAAAAGTGTTTTTAATACAAAAAAAAAAAGTCAACCTTCAAATAATTATGTTCAGTTATGCACTCAATAGTCAATACTTGGTCGGGAATCCTTTTGCAGAAATGACTGCTTCAATGCAGCGTGGCATGGAGGCAATCAGCCTGTGGCACTGCTGAGGTGTTATGGAGGCCCAGGATGCTTCGATAGCGGCCTTAACCTCATCCAGAGTGTTGGGTCTTGCGTCTCTCAACTTTCTCTTCACAATATCCCACAGATTCTCTATGGGGTTCAGGTCAGGAGAGCTGGCAGGCCAACTGAGCACAGTAGTGTTGTCACGGTACCAAAATTTCAGTATTCGGTACCAATACCAGTGAAAATCCACGGTTCTCGGTACCAATTTCGGTACCAAAGCTTAATTTAGATAAAATGTACATATATTAAAGTGTATATCACAGTTACAAAGATGGAAACTGTAGTATTAAAAACACTTTACAATAAGATTCTATTTGTTAGATAACATTAGATAAAATGACCTAACAATAAACCATAGTTATATACTGTAGCAATTATTCTCCTTGGGGTTCATTTAAAAATATACTAATACATTTTTTAAATCAAAAGTTTTATCTGTTAACATTATTTAATGCACAATGAATGAAGTGAACAAACATGAACAATCAAGTGTTTGTATTAAATAACTTTCACAAACATTAATTAATGTTGTAAAAATATATTGTTCACTCAATGTGTTGATGTTAACACATTAAGTAATGTTAATGAATGGTATTTTATTGTAGTGTTACCAAACTATACAGGAGATAAAACATGTTTTATTTGACTAAACTGTAGCCTACTTTTATTTAATCCAAAACTGCCAAAAATGTCACTCTTGCCTGTCTTCAAAACTTGAGAACCCTGTAGCTGATTTCTAATGCAAGGGCTAGAAATCAATTAATTCTTTGCTGATACTTCCTCGTCATCACGGAGAGCGCAGTTAGCACCGCTTTCTCCTTCTCTCCTCAAGTGCTCGCTCTCGCGTGTCTCCGCTATGCAACCATAAACAGTGACGCGCCTGGAAAAACAAGCTCGCACGTCGCTTATTATGAGCGCGCTTCCCGCGCGCCTACATTTGAAATTTGCACGCGCAAAAAACGTGCTATGTGAACGTGTGAACGGCCCTTTATGGCAACGTGACATTAGCCTAATTCAACATATTTCCATATGTGGCTCTTTCCTCCTTTCTTGTCAACAAGTGGATTCAGAGCCAGCGCATTAGCAGCGCCGCCGGTCGCCATGTCTCAGTGTTTTTATGAAGAGGACGCAACTCTGCACCTTTCAGACAGCGCGCATCAAGAACCGGATTAACCCGGTACTCGGTACCTAGAAAAGCTGGTACCGTAACCGTTCATTTTTTTTAGTACCGACTTGGTACCGAAGTACCGAGTTTTTTGACAACACTATAGCACAGTAATACCATGGTCAATAAACCATTTACCAGTGGTTTTGGCACTGTGAGCAGGTGCCAGGTCGTGCTGAAAAATGAAATCTCATCTCCATAAAGTTTTTCAGCAGATGGAAGCATGAAGTGCTCCAAAATCTCCTGATAGCTAGCTGCATTGACCCTGCCCTTGATAAAACACAGTGCACCAACACCAGCAGCTGACATGGCACCCCAGACCATCACTGACTGTAGGTACTTGACACTGGACTTCAGGCATTTTGGCATTTCCTTCTCCCCAGTCTTCCTCCAGACTCTGGCACCTTGATTTCCGAATGACATGCAAAACTGAGCAACAGTCCAGTGCTGCTTCTCTGTAGCCCAGGTCAGGCGCTTCTGCCGCTGTTTCTGGTTCAAAAGTGGCTTGACCTGGGGAATGCGGCACCTGTAGCCCATTTCCTGCACACGCCTGTGCACGGTGGCTCTGGATGTTTCTACTCCAGACTCAGTCCACTGCTTCCGCAGATACCCCAAGCTCTGGAATCGGTCCTTCTCCACAATCTTCCTCAGGGTCCGGTCACTTCTTCTCGTTGTGCAGCGTTTTTTGCCACACTTTTTCCTTCCCACAGACTTCCCACTGAGGTGCCTTGATACAGCACTCTGGGAACAGCCTATTTGTTCAGAAATTTCTTTGTCTTACCCTCTTGCTTGAGGGTGTCAATAATGGCCTTCTGGACAGCAGTCAGGTCGGCAGTCTTACCCATGATTGCGGTTTTGTGTAATGAAAGAGGCTGGGAGTTTTTAAAAGCCTCAGGAATCTTTTGCAGGTGTTTAGAGTTAATTAGTTGATTCAGATGATTAGGTTAATAGCTCGTTTAGAGACCCTTTTCATGATATGCTAATTTTTTGAGACAGGAATTTTGGGTTTTCATGAGCTGTATGCCAAAATCATCAGTATTAAAACAATAAAAGACCTGAAATATTTCAGTTGGTGTGCAATGAATCTAAAATATATGAAAGTTTAATTTTTATCATTACATTATGGAAAATAATGAACTTTATCACAATATGCTAGTTTTTTGAGAAGGACCTGTATAGCAGAAGAGCAAGTATGCATCTTTATCAAAGAATTATTTACATCCAGAATACTGTTTTTTAAAAAAAAAAGAATTTAAAGTTGTAAGTTAAACCAAGAGTATGTTTTTGGTCTTTCTACTTTAAATGTTATGTTTAAAGTTACACTATGTAAATTAACTATTTAAATTGTGATTCAATACATCATCAATTCTTCTTCCAAAATGTCTTTTTGTCTTACCCTGATTCACTATGGTAGGCCTATAATAAGTTTATATTTTAGACCTAGTGGGATGTTTTTCGCAGAAAATTGTGTGCATACGTCACTCATCCGTGCGTGTCGCTTCATATCTGTAAATAGAGAAGAGTTGCTCCTGCTACTTTGACACGTGCACGATTTGGGAGTTGCGTAGGTTAGTCACAGCGAGCGAGAAAGGTTGACATGGAGCAGCTAAATCTCCAACCTCCAGGGAATCTCCTATTTTAAACAATCACTGAGTCTGCTGGCAAAGAGAGAACGTGACAGAGCTAGTAATAAAACCATAATCAACATTGGCTTGGCTATTCGGAGATGGTGAGAACTGGGGGATTTGAAACGTTTTGAAATGCCGTTTTTATTACTTAACAGGTGAGTAAGGTATTTGACGGAACAGATAAATTGCCATATGTAGCTCTCTAACAGAGTTCATTGTATCTACTGTGAAAGGACATTTTGTATTTGCCCGTGTGTGATGTCACAGATCTCGCAATAACAAAAAGAGCCATTTTGGAGCTTGATTAAATAAATGCTTTGTTTATGAGGAGGATGTTTTATGCTATGAAACTTGCAAGATGTTTTAATAGTACAAAGGCCTTAATGTTCATGCATGCAGCTGGTTTAACTCCTAGAGAGCTATAAAGTTACATAGTGTATCTTTAAGTCTATGTGTTACTTGCTGTTTCTTTATTTATTTGTAAAATTTATTAGCAAGTCCTGAATTGTTTCAATGTAATTCCTACACCAATTTTTTTTTTCAGTGTAAAATACATCCAAATAAGTCTGGATGACTGTAAAATTACAACTTAGTCGATCATGTTTTTATTATATAGTTACATTACATCACAAATAGCTGTAAATATCAGGGCAGGTGTGGTAGCGACAGTACTTTAAGGTGTCAAGAGGTTACATGGAACGTTTTTAAGGCACTATTTGCTTTAAAACCAATTCTTTTGTGGTAAAAAGCAAAAACAATTTCTTAGATGTCGAAGATTATTGCTTTTGAAGGCATTGCAAATAGCATAAGGGCTATTATGAAAGCTTTTTTTTTTTTGACGAGCCACCTTCAGTTTATTGATTCAGTTATTGCCTAATTTTTTTCTTGTAATGACAGTTTAATGTGTTGAAATTATGTTTAGAGAGGTTTGTTTATGCGCATATCAAGCTGTTAACCTAAAGCAATCATATGAATGCGAACTTAAACTGCAAACTTGCAGTTCTATGCCATTAATGAGTCAGTAAATGGAATGAGCAAATTGAAATAATAGCGTTTTAAGCCTAAAGGGATCCATTAATTGAGATCTCCTCTATATAAGACTTTTTGAGAGGAGACTTTTGAGGGTGAGGGTTGCCATGATGCAATGAAATGGAAACTATATTTCCAAAAGGATTCCAGAAGCTCTTGATCAGACTATTTTTGAGGGCCCTTATTTTGCAATTGTCTCAAAATCTTAAAGGTGCCCTAGAATGGTTTTTTATATTATTTTATAATGTTTCCTGGGTTGCCCTTATAATGTTAGTATGTTTTTTAGATCAAAAATAGTCATAATTTAGAAATAAAAGGCATTTTTCCTAGCCTAATTTTAGCCTCTGATTTGAACGCTCTGTTTGAAGGGGCGTGTCTGCTGTGTGTAACCGGCCTCTGCTGTGATTGGCTGACATGCTTGCATATGAAATAGCTATGTATTACATGTGAAACTCTCTCGAATAATTTTACTACAGCTATTATACGTTTTTACTATTATAGCTATTGAGATATCGAAGTTTTTAAAGTATTTAGATCTATTCCCATCACATACAATGTTGCCGTGATGACTGAGCATTGAGCAAGCAGATGACTGTGTGTTGATCGCGAGCATGAAGATCTTATCATTGCAATGCAGTGTCTGCACTCTCTCTAATGCTTTCACCAATGCAAATACGATCATGTAAATACAGTAAGAGCTTCGTTGTGCAGTGTAACGTGCGTCATTGAATTCATAACGAGTTTGGCAAGTGTCCAGATAATCTCGCGCTGTGGAAAGATTGTTCTTTGATCGCTTTCTGTATATAATTTATTCACAATTTAAATACGTTTTTTTTCATCCTACTAAAAGAAACGATGTGTAGTTGATATTTTAGTCACTGGCTTGACTTACTGATGCATAAACAGTATTGAACGATTTTGAGAGAAAGATTACCTGTCTGAACTTGAACAATTACACATCAGAAAGTGTTGCTTGGTAGCTCGATCCGAGGCCAGCTCTGTATTGGCCCAAGTTGAGGAAACAGTCGTCGGTGAAATGTTTGGAAATTTCCAGAGAAAATAAAATTAAGCCATTGTTTCTTCAGAGGCTCGGATGAAGGAACTAAAAATACTTTTGTGTTCATGTGTACATCCAAACACTGATCAACTGCTATGCTTCGGCTGCGCAGTTCCGCCTGGCATTGAACATGGGCTGGCATATGCAAATTCTTGGAGTCATACATATTAATGATCCCGACTGTTGCGTCACAGTCGGTTTTATGTGGAGATTCGCCTATTTTTCAGGGGTGTTTTTCAAAAACGAGATTTAAGTAAGAAGGAGAAAACAATGGTGTTTGAGACTCACTGTATGTCATGTCCATGTACTGAACTCTTGTTATTTAACTATGCCAAAATAAATTCAATTTCACATTCTAGGGCACCTTTAAAGGAATAGTTCACTTAAAAATGAAAATTCTGTCATCATTTACTCCCCCCTTAAATTGTTTCAATCTGTATGAGTTTTTCTTCTGCTGAACACAAAAGAAGACATTTCGAAGATTGTCGGTAACCAAACAGTTGATGATGATCCCTATTAGTATTTATTTGTTCTGCACAGATATCACAAGGATACAGTACAAGGAGGGGAGCGAAACCCACTTGGGTTTATACAGAGTTCCACTCCACTTACATGAATAAACAACAAAACAAAATAAAGGCACGCAGACAAATAAGTTGAATAATTAAAGAGGGGAAAAACATATTTTCAGAAGCCTGATTATCCTTTTAACTTAAAATTACAGATGTTGAAGGGTGATGATAAAGGAGGAACAAAAGTGAAGAGCAGCATTTGAAGTATACTGCAGGAAACTATAACCAAATGCTGCCATATTAAAATCAAAAGGTCTTTCAACTGTCTTTTAAAAACAAACAAAGAAGACAAAGATCTTAGGGACAAACTTAATTTACTCCATAATTGAGGACTCCTAAAGCTGAGGTCAGTTTTATAGCCTAAAGTTCTAGAGAACGGTAAGACGAGATTTATTTCACTATGCCTTGTTTGATGGATAATGAGTATCAGAAATAAAAGTAAAAAAGTAATGTTGGTGGAAGGTCTTCTCTCTTGTAAATAAACTTATGAATAAATATGCATGATAAATGAACATTGACGTTCTCGATTGGTAAAATCTTGAATCTAAGAAATAGCGGAGCCGAAAGGAGCATATTTAGACGAGTAGGAAATCATCCGCAAGAACTTCTTTTGAATTTTAGAAATTTTTGCAAGATAAGTGGGAAAAGTAGCACCCCAGACAATATTGAAATAATTCATAAGGGGGAATAAAAAGCTATAATAAAATGTTAAATGAGCAGATGAGTGAATTGAAGGTAAAACAATTCTTAGAGTATTTAACATTTTCGAGGTTCTTGTACAAACTAGATCAACATGTTTGGACCAAGTTTAACCTTCATCAATCAGGATACCGAGAAATTTTGTTGAAGCCACTTGAATAACTGGAGCTCCATCAATTTCTATACAAGCATGTTCTTTGGGGTAGAATTTTTTAATATTGTGAAATATCATAAAGTTACATTTTTTGACATTTAGCGTTAGCTTGTTAATGCGAAACCAATTTGATAATATTTTTAACTCGTCATTAACATGTTGTATCAAGGTGACAAAATCCTCGTGCACTGCAATGAGATTGGTGTCATCAGCAAATAATATGGGTAGGAAATGTTTACAACAAAGGAATAAATAATTAATATAAATTAGAAACAATAAAGGACCCAAAATAGAACCCTGAGGAACCCCAAATGAAATTTTTAGAAGTTTAAGAAAAGAAACCATTGAAATAAACAAATTGTTCTCTATTGATAAAGTAATTGCGGAACCAAACTAAGGCAGTATCCTCCACACCATATCTATTAAGCTTAGAAATCAAAATATCATGTGAAACAGTATCAAAAGCCTTACTTAAATCAAGAAAAACACAGAGAGGAAATTTTTTATTATCAATAATTATTATCAATTATTTGATATATAATTTACAAGCTGAATTAATGCATGTTCTGTTGAATATTTCTTCCGAAACCCATATTGGTGTTTATATATAATGTTATTAACAATTAAATGTTTATTTAATCGTTTGTAGACGAGTTTCTCAAATATTTTAGAGATACAGGGCAGAATGGATATGGGACGATAATTGCTAAACACCTTTATATCACCTGATTTAAAAATGGGAATAACTTTAGCAATTTTAAGAGCTTGGGGAATAATTCCGGATTGAAATGATGATAAAGAGATAACATAAGTAAGAGGTTGAATAATATGATCAATGGTCTCCTTGAGGAGAATACTCTTAATACCATGGTGGCCAGGGGCTGAGTTTTTTAAAGAAAAAATAATATCTCGAACCTCCTGCGTAGTTGGGTGATCAAGATTAGGGAGGGGAGCGTACCGCCCATTTATTTGGCTACATGGATCATTATCAGTCTTCTGGATATTGTGAGCTAAATCAGAACCAATTTTGGTAAAAAAAATTATTAAAGCCATCAGCTATATCAATGGGGTCTGATAGACACCTATCATAGTCCCTCATCTCTGTAGGTGCAGATACAGCCTTCCTATTACGACTCAGTACCTGATTTATAATGTTCCAGGTTGATTTAATGTCATTAGAGACACGATTAAACTGGTCAGCATAACTTTTTTTTAGTCGCCTTAATTAATCTTGTGAATTGGTTCCTATATTTTTTTGTATGTTTCTAGGTTATTAAGGAGTGGGCTTGGTGACAGACTTGCGATACAACCGATTTTTCTTTCTAGATAGTTTCCTCAATTCACCGGTAAACCAGGGTTTCTCTCTACTACTTTGGATTTCACAGCTATCAGAGGAAAACTGGATTTCAGAGCAGAATTAAAGAGAGTCAAAAATAAATCATAGGCTTTAATAGCATCCTGCAACAACATGACCTCATCCCAAATGATAGATTTGATGGCTAATTTGAATATTCCAATATTTTTAAGGGTGAAATTTCGATATTTTAAATGCACATTTTTAGTAGTACAAGCATCAAAAACAGTGTATCATTTGAAAGACTGGAAAATGGTCAGACACGTCACACCATAACAGCCCTGCTGACATTTTATAGTCACATGAGTTGAACAAAATATTATCTATAAGAGAGGCTGAGTGTGTAGTGACCCTAGTAGGTTTTGTAATTAAAGGGTAGAAATTTACAGAGTACAGGGTGTTAAGAAAATCATGTGTAGCAGTGAGATCAGAATGTAAGATATTCAAATTGAAGTCACCGTGTAACAGACAGAGCTTATGTTCCTTTGAAATAATATCTAAAGTTGAATCAAGTGCATCAATGAAAGTATTTATATCTGTAGCCGGTGGTCTATAAATACATCCAATCACAATGCTTTTCCCTTTAAATAAAAAACATGAAGGAATTTCAATAAATAAAGATTCTACTAATGTTAAGTTGAAGTCATTACTTAAATCCTTTCTGAGAATATAATTAAATGAATCAGACACGTACAGAGAGACTCCTCCTCCTCTTTTCATTTCTCTACAAGAGTGAATAGCATTATAGTGTGATAGATTATAGAGGTGTGATGTATCATTTTGGAGCCATGTTTCCGTAAATGCTAAAGCTGAGAAGGAGTGTGACAAAAGGATCTCGGGTCTATCTTCTAAATTCTGCTGATGATTAGATTATACCCTGACATCATAGCCTACTTACGCCAATAATATCAGTTTAGAATTTTTTTTTTCTAATCAGTAGCAATCGTGTCTTTCTCTTCCACTTGATTTGTGTATAGCATATTTAAGCTAGCAATGCAATGCATAATATCATATTACTTAAATTAATAATATGACATTATCTGCAGTCAATATTGATTAAATGGGAGGGGAAAATCCTGCCCAAAAAAATGATAAAAGCATATATCACTGAAGTGGTATTCTGGAACTGTGAATATATTGAATAAAACAGCAAAATAACAATAACAATAACATCTTCATTAAACAAAAAAGAGATTACCTTAGATGAAGTTTGATTAATACATACAGTAGCCTACTGGTAAAAAGTCTGGACCAATTACTATTTTTAATGTTTTTGAAATAAGTTTTTTATTATGCTCTACAAGCCTGCATTTATTTGATAATAAAAAACAAAAAAAAAAAAAACAGGAATATTCAGCAAGGATGTGTTAAATATATAAAAAGTGATAGTGAAGACTTTTTTAAAACAACTTTTTAATAATAAAAAAAAATCCTGAAAAAAAGTATCACAGGTTATAAAATAAATATTAAGCACCATTTCTAACATTTGATAATAAATCAGAATATTATAAAGTTTTCTGAAGGATTACATGACACTAAATTCAGCTTTGCATCACAGAAATATATTTTAAAGTATAGGAAAATAGGAAAACCATTTTTTTTTTTTTTTTTATAATATTTCACTATATATTATTTTTCTGTATTTTTGATCAAATAAATCCAGGCTTGATGAGCATAAGAGACTTCTTTCAAAAACATAAAAATAGTTATGTGTCCAAACTTATGTACTGTGTAAGTAAAAACATTTAAAATTAAACATTGTATGTTAAAAGGTTAGGAATCATATTTGTTTCAAGAGTTTTTTATTGGGGGTGGGGGGCCTCCAACATGAATATTGCCTAGGGCCTCCAAATGTCTAGAACCGGCCCTGCCTGCCAGTGTCAATTAACTAAAAAAGAAGCTGTCAGAATCCCTTTAAATTGTCCAGAGAAGCTGTGAATTACCCAGGCAATTTAATGTTCATTCTCTTTTATGTGTATGAAATGCCAAAAATGCCTGTGTAAAACATATGTAGCACTTTTGAAATTAAATTTATGACGCACTACATCTATGAAAAAGTCTGCTGGTGGGAACGTTCACACAAAATTTGGCCTAATTGCACTGAAATCTAATATTCATACTTAAGTACGGACTGACTCAAATAATTAAGCATCACAATTTGTTTACCCTTGATTACACGCCTCATCAGCTCACTTCCTAATGGAGGAAGATTGTTAACAAAGATGGAATAAATAGTGTTTATGAATGAAAATGAGACTTTGTTTTGAGGTCCTGATCAAGGTTTTCTTTTAAAACAACTACTTCTTTAAACACTTAATGTACGTGCTATTCATCTGGGTATTGAAATAACCCATTTCAATACAAAATATAGTAAGTTGTATATTTCTTTGGCTTATAAGAGAGCAGTACCTTTGCATCAGTACCTGTGATTGATGTATTCATGCAATGGATGTTGCTTCTGAATAATGCATCGCATTAGGTGTGAGCCTGCAATCAGTGAAAGAAGAATATAGAGAGGCAGCTGTTCACAAAAGCGAGACAGTGATAGATGGAGCTGGTGTGTGTGTGTCATTTTCTACAGTGAGCCATGCTGAGCGATTTAAAGGGGTCCATCTTTTACTAAGCTTGACACAATCTGTAATAGAATTTTCAAGTTAGCTTCCCCTTTTTTTGACTTCCAGGAAAGATGTTTGCTTCAGTGTGAAGATGTGAGAGGTTGATGCAAGGCCTGTGTGTTTATGGCTTTGCCATGTATGGGTTTCAGGGTCACTGTTTATGTAAAACTTGCGCAATAGCAGATATCATATCTGTTACTTTTAAAAAGAAAAAGACAACATGGCTATTTCCCACAGTAAAAATGTTTTGTTTTGTTTTTATTATATTACAATATAAGTTCTCTGCATGCCACATTATCTCCGCTTTAAATGCCATGTGACTAGTCCTTCTGAAGACACAGGAAACACTGATAATCCTGAGCTAAATTAAAGCTGCAGTAGGGAGTTTTGAGAAAACGTTGACTTAGCCTGAAAATTTGAATAAGCACAACTTACAGGTCCCACCCCCTTGCTCTCTGCTGCACTACAGCCCTCCCTCCACAGCTCGTCCTCCACAGTAAACAGGGCCACCCATAACAGCGGATAAAAAGTTATATGGCACATTCACTAATAGGGACTAAACGTCAATAATATGCTTTACATTGACTATGGCCTGCCCATACTTTGACTACAAACTTGGTCCTCAAATCATTATGTATTTTCCAATAGCCTACATGTAACTTTATAACGTTGCACTCTTTCTATAAGTTATAAATAGCGAGTAAGATAACGTTAATATAACGGTAACTAAAGTTACAGTATGTAAGTAATTATTCTAGCGATATATAATGCTAGATAAGGTGTGCTAGGACATTATTTCATCAACATGACAAGCCAGTGAATTAGCAGGTTTCAATTGTTGCTTAGCAGAGTGCGTGACATTTTATCTACATGTTATGCGGCTAGAGTTTTGACACCGAGTCAATGGGCTCTGTGTAATTCTTTCTTTTTCGCTTGTTTATCGTCACCAGTCTTTTTCCTTTTACCTCTTTGTTTTATGAGCAGGAGTCACTCGAGAATTGGCAGTTTAGGTTGTTTCTCCGTCATAAGCACAGCTGCAGCACGCCGACGCCGGCAATCTTGAGTTTGAACGACGGCTCGCGCAACGCGCTGTGCAAGAGAGGGGTGTGATCAGCGCGTACACGAGCGTGATTGACACTGCTAAGACACTCCTCCTGGCTCTGATTGGTTGTTTCTGACCGGGAGCGTGTATTTCTTGCAAATGGCAATAGGACCACTGGGAGGAGCCAGAGGAGCTTGATTTTTACACAGATTATCTGTCTCATATTCTACTGTCAGGACATAATGACAGTTTTAGCAAATACATGTTTTCAAAAGTTACCTACAGGAGCTTTAATTATGGCCATAGATATTATGTAGATGCCACATTTGCGGTTGCTGATAACCACAATATGTATGTCCGTCAGACTGGAAGCTTCAGGATCAGTTTAGAGTGGCTCGGTTCACAGTAAATGCAGCAAACTAAATCTCTGCAAGCACTGAAGTTTAATGGACTGTGCGCCAGTTTCACCCTTTTTTTGGGCTTTTTTTTTTTAGGATTAGGCCTTAGTTTAATTAGGACATTTAAGTAGCTTTTTAAAACGTGCCTTAGAAAAAAATATTACTGGTGTGCAGTGGCGTAGGTTTGATTTTGAAATTGGTGGGGACGGGGACATCAATATATAAATATATTTTAAGTTTTGATCGAAATTATTGCTAGGATACATCAGTTTCACTGGATATTGGTAGGGACACGTCCCTAGCGTCCCTACTAAATTCTACGCCCCTGCTGGTGTGCATCTTGAGACAAAACATTGGAACTGACATATTTTAAGATATGTCAAGTTGATTTCAGTTAAAACATGCATTTTATCCTGCAGACCTTTTTGTGAAACGGGGTAATTCTTGCAAGTGAAGAAATTAAGCTACAGTATATGTTGATATTACACGTTAAACTCAAAGGTCTTACAGAGATGGAGTTCATGAGAAGCTTTTATAAGCTGCACGTGTGTAAATAAACACAGTGCCGCCTTTACTCTGAAATACGCAGCGCAATGGACTTCTTTCAAATTGCAGCCTTGTATTTGTTAATTGCGATTTTATAGTATATTGTATTTTCAGTTTTATTATGATTAATTGTGCAGCTTATTTCTTTCTTTCAATGTTACATTTGATTTAAATAATTAATAGCTTTCCATCAACACACAAACCCTTGGGATACCCTGCCCTGTAGGGTTTGAGGTCCACCTACTAGAGTCTCACAAAATCCTGTTGGGGAAGCATGGATTTATGAAAAATTCCTCATAAAATATAATGGAAAACAGTCAAACAGATCTCCTTGGTGTAACACTCCTCCATGATGAAGCGCATGATGAGTAAATAAGATGCCTCTCCTGTGAAAGTACCATTCCATGAAACGCTGGTAACCCCCAAAGTCCCTTTACTGTAAGTGGGTGCAGCTGGTTGTTGTTTGGGTTCTAGAGGTAAGATTAGTCTTGTGTTTAAGCTCAGCTTGGAGTCTGGTTTGAGGGAATGTAGGTCGACCGACAGCTCCAGGCCTTTTTCAAAGGTTCAGCTAAACAAACCAGGCCATGGAAAAACCGTGTCAGCACCAGTCGGCTTTTAACTGTAGATAATGCATGTTCTGTTTGGACAGACTGACAAGTCCATTTTAGTTGATACAGCTGAAAAGGGAAAGGGATTGTGAATATCTTCTTTTAGGCTGGTTTGAACAGTTAAAGGGAGAGTTCACCCAAAAATGAAAATGCCCTCAATCTTCCGTGAAATTAAGTCATTAAACTACGGAAGCTTGTTTTTGAATTGCGACTTCTAACAATGCAGTTGATATCTTACAATTCAGACTTTATTGCAAAAAGTCAGAACGCATTTCTGAGAGAAAAAAAGTTTGAATTGAGAGATATAAACTCGCAATTGCGGTTTTTTTTTTTTTTTAACTATAGAAGCTTGTTTTCTCCATAAAATAAAAAAATATGTAAAGGTCTGAAAATATAGATTTTGAATTGTCTATGATGCATTTCTTTGTATAGACTGGTCTAGGAGTCTGTCCCCAACATGAGCTGCCTTCTACTAATCTTTCCATACACCTGTTTTGCAAACCTGTTGGCTTGAGAAGATGGTTTTACCATCGGTTTTAATCCACATTTAGTTTGTATTATGACACAATTCTGTTACCAATAAAACAATCATGGTAGGAACGTGGATTTAATCCACACACTGTTCTTGGGTAATACTCGGCTCACCAAGCCACCAAGGTGATTAAGTTTGTTTTATCACAAACCACTTGAATGTTGTTATTAGAAATGTTCTGTGCTGATTACTGTTGTATATACTGATCTCAACCAGGCCGCCTTCAGAGGTAATGTACAGTATTGTATAGTAAACTCAGATTGTGATTGTGAACGTGTTTTGTTTAAGTGATATATTTTACTGCACATTCATGAGCTGGAAGGTCTAGGGGACAAACTCTTTTAGATTAATCTTGGTGCAAACTGACAGTTATTTTCTGTAGATTTATTACTTGGACAAACATTTGTTGCAATTATAGTTATGTATCATCTCAGGGGAAAATATGTTGATTTGCATAATATCCCTTGTGAAAACGTGTGCTTGATTATTGAATGTGCACTTCTAGTGTACTATAAATCTTAAAGGTATGTATTTTAGAGATTTTTTTTTTACTTGCAGATAGTATTGTTAATGAAATAAAAGGCCACAGTCTTGAAAAGTGTACTCTTGTTAAAAACACTTAAAGGATTAGTTCACCTCAAAATTAAAATTTCCTGATAATTTACCCCAATGCCATCCAAGATGGTCATGTCTTTCTTCAGTGGAAAAGAAATTAAGCTTTTTGAGGAAAATATTTCAGGATTTTTCTCCACACAATGGACTTCAAGCGCACCCCAACATGTTGAAGTCCAAATCAATGCAGTTTCAAAGGGCAATGAAGAGCTTCAAAGGGCTTTGCACCTTCCCAGCTGAGGAATAGAATCTTATCTAGCGAAACGATCGGTCATTTAAAAAACAAACAAACAAAAAAACACATTTATATACTTTTTAACCACAAATGTTCATCTTGCGCTGGTCTGCGACGCGCCAGGCATTACGTCATCACGTTGGAAACGTCACGATTTTTTTTTTGGAATAATAATAATAATAATAATAAATTGAAACAAAGATGTCAGACGATTTTGAAGTTGGAGGAGAAAACGGGAGAAAATGAGATGGAATTTTTCACCTTTCCCTGCCTTTTTGATCCGTAGTACACAGACAAATAACGTAGATGACGTGACGCGTGACGTTTCCAACGTGATGACGTAATCCCTGGCGTGTCGCAGACCAGCACAAGACGAACAATTGTGGTTAAAAAGTATATAAATGTTTTAAAAAAATTAGAAAATTAATGATCGTTTCGCTAGATAAGACCCTATTCCTTTAGCTGGGAAGTAGTAGTCCTTTGAAACTGCATTGATTTGGACTTCAACATGTTGGTTGCAATTGAAGTCCATTGTGTGGAGAAAAATCCTGAAATGTTTTCCTCAAAAAACTTAATTTCTTTTCCACTGAAGAAAGAAAGACATGAACATCTTGGATGGTATTTGGGTGAGTAAATTACCAGGAAATTTTCATTTTGAGGTGAACTAATCCTTTAAGTGGCCTGTTGTTTTTAAGACGGCCGCGCCCGCGAAGTTCAAATTCAAATGGAGTATCATTACATTTGTAGCACACTGAAATACATCTGAAATTGCACTTAATATAAATTTAAGCTATAATATATTTTAATTTAATTGCAAAGTGTCTTAAGACATTAAATTCAGTTTGCACTTAGTACTTTTTACAGATTTAACACTTTAAAAGAATATAGAAACTGAGACAATGCACACATGCCACTAAAAAACACCCTTGTCTCAGCATTTCTCATTCTGAAAATAATAATTAAAAAGTCCCTCCAGTGGCTTGTGTCTTGATGTGACATTAATGCATTTTCACGATGACAAGACAGGTGAGGACATCAGTTAGCTCATCTCTGTGGTACAGACATACATGTCCATCAATCTTTCATTTTAGGCAAAAAATGAAAGATAAGATGCTAAATGTGCTTAAAAACGAACATCTCTGACAAAAGCTTTAGGAAAATGCCACAACATTACATAAAACAAATCTATCCAAATCCAAACAGGCAACAGGGCTTGCTCCAAAATGTGGAAAATCATACATTTTACTATGTTGATGTGATGACAGTTTAATTGTCTTATCTGACAAGTGCCACAATGTGAACACCATTGGGCTATCATGAGCTTTGCAGGATTGCATTGTGATGATTTAGATGACTTCGGTTTCTGACTCTGAGATAGCTTGATAGACATCAAGTTGGGGAGATTTGGACAGTGCCATGACAAACTGGAAACTTCTTAGGGGAACTAACATTTTACACATCAGTGTTTTACACATCAGACTTAAAGCTCCTGTAGTTAACTTTTGAAAAAATGTATTTGCTAAAACTGTCATTATGTCCTGACAGAAGAATATGAGACAGATAATCTGTGTAAAAATCAAGCTCCTCTGGCTCCTCCCAGTGGTCCTATTGCCATTTGCAGAAATACACGCTCCCGGTCAGAAACAACCAATCAGAGCCAGGAGGAGTGTCTTAGCAGTGTCAATCTCTTGCACAGCGCGAGCGCCGGAGCGCGAGCCGTCGTTCAAACTCAAGATTGCTGGCGTGCTGCAGCTGTGCTTATGACGGAGAAACAACCTAAACTGCCAATTCTCGAGTGACACCTGCTCATAAAACAAAGAGGTAAAAGGAAAAAGACTGGTGACGATAAACAAGCGAAAAAGAAAGAATTACACAGAGCCCATTGACTCGGTGTCAAAACTCTAGCCGCATAACATGTAGATAAAATGTCACGCACTCTGCTAAGCAACAATTGAAACCTGCTAATTCAC
Organism: Rhinichthys klamathensis goyatoka; assembly: GCF_029890125.1. Lineage (NCBI taxonomy): Eukaryota > Metazoa > Chordata > Actinopteri > Cypriniformes > Leuciscidae > Rhinichthys > Rhinichthys klamathensis. Next base: position 199,384 of record NW_026607050.1, read on the forward strand.
TGGCTTGTCATGTTGCTGAAATAATGTCCTAGCACACCTTATAGCATTATATATCGCTAGAATAATTACTTGCATACTGTAATGTTAGTTACAGTTATATTAACGTTATCTTACTCGCTATTTATAACTTATAGAAAGAGTGCAACGTTATAAAGTTACATGTAGGCTATTGCAAAATACATAATGATTTGAGGACCAAGTTTGTAGTCAAAGTATGGGCAGGCCATAGTCAATGTAAAGCATATTATTGACGTTTAGTCCCTATTAGTGAATGTGCCATATAACTTTTTATCCGCTGTTATCGGTGGCCCTGTTTACTAGCCTGCGCGTTCACGACGGGGTCCGCTGTGGAGGACGAGCTGTGGAGGGAGGGCTGTAGCGCAGCAGAGAGCAAGGGGGTGGGACCTGTAAGTTGTGCTTGTTCAAATTTTCAGGCTAAATCAACGTTTTCTCAAAACTCCCTACTGGAGCTTTAAAAGACAAGTTCAAAGATTTTCTTCCAGATTTGCATTGTTACAATTTCGGTAGTAAATATGAATGTACAATGTTTACTTTCTCCTTGTTACCTGGACCCAGATACCCCCGTTTATTTGTCAGCAAAAGTCAGCCAAATGGTGGACTTTTGACAGGTCCTGGGGCCTCATTTATAAACGTTGCGTACGCACAAAAGAAGGCGTACGCCACTCTCTACGCAATAATTGGTATTTATAAAAAGCAAACTTGACGGTAAAATGTGCGGTCCTTCACGCAAGCTCTGACCCAGGCGTACGCACAAAAACGGGTGAAATGAGAAATGGCGACACCGTCGGCAGATGGAAGAAACACGTGAAAGTGTGTGAAACTGTAGACCGTTGTGTAATGGCAATACTGCCTCTCATAAATAACACGAAGACTTCACAAAGCAAGTCTTACAATTAACAGCCTACACGAACACCCGTTTGATCGATCTGCAACAGAAATGCAAATTAACACATATTTGCAAAAAGAAAAGTGAAATATGTTCTGCAATAATATTGGCATGTTATACAATTCATCCTCATAAATAAGATGGTAAACAGAACGAAATAATGTACAAAACTGATATTCTCGCCAATGTGTCCGTCAGGCGGAGCAGATATAGATGCAATTAGATAGATAATTAGGGAGATAGATAGATAGATAGATAGATAGATAGATAGATAGATAGATAGATAGATAGATAGATAGATAGATAGATAGATAGATAGATAGATAGATAGATAGATAGATGTATTATTTGTCCACTGGGGAAAGTTGTTTTCATAGTAAAAATGTCTTTATCAGCTACGGAATCATGGTATTCATGCATATGCCTTTAGTTTGTTTTATTTTTGATAAAATAACGTATGACGTATGTCTCAATCATTCAGAAAGCAAGAAATTACATTTGCGCTGAACTATTTCCCATTTCCAAGTAGATTATAACCGACATCTGTAGCTTGTCATTTCTTTTTTATCTCGGCCACAGTCCGAGGTTGTGAGGCTACAGCACTACGGCGTCTGCAACCTTTTGCCACTCAAGTGCCTTTTTGGCATTAGTAGGCCTAATGGCCACACTGTGCCCTCCAAACAACATTTTTCTCCTCTTTTCCACCTCGCCAACGATAACTTCTACTTCACATTGAGTGAAGTTACGTTTTTTTTTATTTCCTCTCTATGTTTGCCATGATTTCGCAATCGATGAATATTAACTTATGGGCGTTTCACGGACTATTTATGGGCAACTATGGGTGTGACATGAAGCCGCAAAAGCTGCGCTACATTTAGAATTGATTGTGATTTATTAAGGGAAAAATGCGTAGGATGTGCGTGCGCACGGTTTTATAAATCCGAATATTTCTGTGCGTACGCACGTCCTATGTTTCATCCGTACGCCACTTCTGACGCAAATCCTACGCAAAGTTTTATAAATGAGGCCCCTGGTCTTTTTTTTAAAACTACAGATCAAACTTAATTTTTTTTTTTTTCGCTGCCTACTGACAATCAGATCGACAGAGGTGTCAATTTTGGTCAAGTATTTTGGCAAAGGGGAATGCCACAGTCCTTTTTCTCTAGTCATACAGCACTGATTAACAAAAAATATTCATGTTTCTACGAATTAATTGCACATCAAATTTGGCTGAGAAATTGAGTCATATAGTCGTTATACTTTATTTGAATCAATATCCGCCGTCAGTGTATGAATGAGTGAGTGAATGGGTGAATGTGAGGCAATATGTAAAGCGCTTGGGTGGCCATTGGGTCTGTGAAAGCGCTATATAAATGCAGTCCATTTACCAACATGATATTTATTACGCATAAACTTTTAGGCTACAAGGGCCATGATTATTTTTATTTTTTTCAGAAGCTGCATCTGAATTGATCCAGTTTGGTTACCAACAGTCTTCAAAATAGCTTCTTTTATGTTACGCAAAATAAAGAAAGTTTGAAACGTCATGAGAGTAAATGTAAATAAAAAGAATTTATATTTTTGAGCAAACTATTGAAAAATGTAAACTGCCAGTAGGTGGCAGTACTTGTCTAAATGAGTAAGTCATTCGATTTGTTCAAACGGCTGATTCATTCAGAAATTAAGTAAATGGCTCTCTTATGAATGGGCCATTGAATCATTGGTTCACCCGATTGATTCGCTTTAAAATGCAAAGTCGTTCAGAAATTAAACACAAGGCACTGCACAGACCGATCAGTGTATGACATCAAAGTTTCGACTTCGATGTCGTACACCGATCGATCGGTCTGCTCAGCGCCACTTCAAGTCGAACACGCCTACCGTGTTGCTCGAAGACGCATAACAGTTCTGCCGTAGCTTTACATGTAGGCTAATATTTTCATTGGCAAATTGAGCAAAAACAGTGCATTAAATAATTTTTAATTTTTTTTCATAACTGATTAATTAAATTAACACGTTAAAGCGACAGTCCAAGTTTTATTAAAATCCCATCTTGTACTCCTTCATCAACACCAAGCCAGAAATATAATTTGCCTTATTTTATGGCAAGAAGGGAAATGGCCTGTTTATTCCCTCTTAGAAAGAATTTAACCCTTAAAATATTATGAATGCACATTTGGATTAAACCTTTATCGAAACCTTAATTATTGGAGAGTATCATGCCGTGTCTAGACCAGATGTGAGTGACGCAACAAAAGCCAATAAAACCCATTATATTCAGTGATGCTGTGACAAATTCCCGACAGTAAACTGATACCTTTTTTATTTCTGACGCACTCCAAGCGCAACTTCTGACACTTAATAATTGATGATCTACTGTATATGATGCATGATCTGTTACATGTACAATCAAGTTACATTAAGTGAAAACATCTCTCATTTTAATGGCTTTTAAGTCGATAGATTGGAAGGAACATTCATTTATGACAAAAACCTCATTTTACCTTCATTGCTCTCATAGATTATGTTTGATTGCGAGCCTTCATTATTTATCTGACTGATGTCAAAGGTGCTAGTTTATCAATGTCACAGACAAAACGATCCTGCTAGTTTCACCTCTCGTAACCTTTACTGTCTCCACATTACAGACCAGTGATTGACTAAGAGTTTTAGCTCCTGTCTGACATTGATGATGACTTCATTCAATGTCTAATTGATGGGAACAGAGCGTCAGTCATGCCTAATAATTCAGAAATGTCAAGAGCGACAACTGCAGTTTGCAAAACCTAATATTTGAATAGTAGCACACTGCGTTCTAATGTGTTTCTCTATGACATTGCTTTCTACTTCTGTAATGTAAATCACAAGCTTCTGAAATCTTCATAATTCGTATGCTATAACCAGTGTTGGGGAAAGTTACTTTTAAAGGTAATGCATTACAATATTGCGTTACTCCTTAAAAAAGTAACTAATGGTGTTACTTTTTATGGAAAGTAATGTTACATTACTTTTGCGTTGCTTTTTCTCGCCTGGCTTGGGCTTACCTTACGTTTTTTAAAAACAACAAAAAACTATTTTTGGCAAATGTAAAGGCCCTTTCACACCAAAAGTGATCTGAATAAGCCTTAGACTGAAAGAAATGCAAATTCACTTCTGTACAGTAGAGGGCGCAGTTAAAAAAAAACGTTTCAGCTGTTCTGCCATTCTGAATTGAAGAAGAATAGGATGCAGGAGAATAAAGTTCAACGCTTTCTTCAGCAATATTTTTTTTTTTTTTATGAAACACGTGATGTTTATCTAAAGTCATTTTTGTTTATTGTTGAAGTGGATCATCGAAGGTCAGCATTGGTTAATAAAGTGAGATTCAATACATGTTTTTATTCATTTTGAGTAATACTAAATCACTTTTGTTTGCAAGTGAGATGAGTTAATGCCTGCTTACATTTAGTTAAAATGACAATAACCATCATGTTTACACAGTGAACAACACAATGCCTGTGAACTTACGATTTTTCTCAACATAGGGACAGGAGAGCTGTCAGTCAATGACTGGAAAAACAAAGGGTGTATTCACACCTGCCTTGTTTGGTTCGATTGAATCGAACTCTAGTTCGTTTCCCCCCTTGGTGCGGACCTTTTGGGCAGGTGTGAATACAGCAATCGAACTCGGGTGCGGACCAAACAACCGAACCGAGACCCAGCTGAAGAGGTGGTCTCGGTACGGTTCCAAACGAACTCTGGTACGGTTCGTTTACGGTGTGAACATGAACCGACCCAATTGCAAGAAAGCACTGTGCCTTTGAGTTAACAGGCTTCTGTAGTCGGAGTTGCGTTATGGGAAAGTGATATGTTGTAGCCTAGCCTACTACATTACATCTGTTGTGCGTCTTTCTGCGCGTTGTGTGTGCATCATTGGAATGGAATGAATGAGTGTGTGCATCAGGACATTCACATACAAAGCGTTCTCTTTAGTCTAATCGCGCATAGATGCCAAAAAAAAAAGCATTTGCAGTTCATATAATGTAACGAAAGTTACAATACAAGGATGATGCTGCGTTAATTTGCGTTAAGCCTTTTTTGCACTTCCTGATTTCCCTACTTGAGAATCCTTGTCCAATGAATGGACGACCTTAGCACACGTGTGGTTTTGTTTACAAATTTTGGTTCACTTGCAAAAAGAGTAGTGTAAAAGCGAACCGTACCAAAAAAAAAAAAAAAAAAATCATTTGGTCCGGACCAAAGCAAGTGAACTATCGGACTTTCCTAACTTGTGTTTAAAAAAAAAGTAACTCGGATCTTTTTTTGTCAATTTAAGCGTTACTTTTTTTCTTATCCTTGATCATTTTTATGGCAGCTTATGTTAGGATTCGTTATGCAGTTCCTTCCTGCCATAAAACAACAGCTCCAAGAAAAGTATTACATTTTTAAAAAGTAGTCCGTATGACTTCCGAGTGGTCTCTGTGTTCTCCCTTTGTGTTTACCAAGTTTAACAACATGACGAGGAGTAAATTATTCATTTTTTTTGCGTGGACCGTCCCTTAAACCTTAGTTTGGATATATAATTTCAAGCACAACTTTGTAGAAACAGATTAATGAACCCACTTATCCTTTGAGGGAAATTGTATTTAATGTCTTTCATAGCTCAGGGATATGTAAGAGAAGTAGGATATTTGCTTCACATTTGCACTCTTTTTTACCTTCAGGGTTGAGACAGTGAGTCCCCTGCTGCCACATAAAGAGTGATTTATGAAGTAATCATCGCTATTGCTTAAAGTTTCTCATTACCACCACCAGACTCTCTTTCCCTCTCGCTCTCAAACACATACTCACTTTCTCCTTTTAGAAGCTCCTAACAAGCACTAATCTTATTGTGTTTTGTGCCTTTTCTTCATGTTGTGTATATTATAAACAGCTCAAGGCTGAACTTTTTCAGGTCTCCGATGACCTGTGTAATGTGGCCAGCGTAGTAAATGGTCCCTCAGGGGCGTTCATGCTCAGCTGGGATATTCTGCAGTGCTTTCATGGAAAGCTAACACGGGCATCTGTTGAGTTCGTTTTGGCTGAGACTGTTGATTTCAAACCAAGCCATGATAAAAACACAATAATCACCTTTTAAAACCGTATAAATGTTTTCTGTAGCAATCATGAATATTAATGAGAAAAACAGTCAGTATTCCTTTCATTGACGTTATGGTGGATTTGCAGCTTTACAGTTTGTATGTTTCGTCTTCCTGGTTTTGAGTCTCCATAAGCAGTGCTTATTTAGGTAATTTCACGTCTTACATTTTGTTTCGTACTAGGTACGATTTTCTCGACAGAGAGCCTGATGTAACAAATCAGACTTCACGCTCTTTTCAAAAACTATTTGACATGGCCAAAGCTATTTATTAATGGCATCTCTCCTTTTTCTTGTCTCATTTCACTTTTCAAATTTTTCAGCAAGTATATTGTTGTGTGGTTTTTGAAATGTTTCTCTTTTGGTTTGTCTTCAATGATGGGACCTTAACTCAATCTGCTTGCAATCACATCATTGTCTAGGGCACAGCTGATTGGTTCCTGCTGTAAAAGTAGCCAATGAGCTCGCTGCTTAACCTTCAAATACTTGGTCATTTGCTGTAGTTGCAGCACGCTTTCAGAAACCCTCCATCTTCCCCAGCTCCACCTGTATAGATCTGCTATGGGTAATTCATGTATGCTATATTGTACAGCAGCAGCATATTGTGTATGTATTGGCATAGCAAGTCCCGTACTTGCTCTGCATTAGTAATCTTTTGGTTACACTTTATTTCAATAGTCCACTTTAGACTTTCTACTAACTATAAGTAACCTTTCAACTACATGTCAACTAACTCTCATTAGAGTATCAGTAGGCTGTAGTAGACTGGTAGGTTATGGTTAGGTGTTAGGGTTCGGGTTAGGAGAATAAGTTGACTTGTAGTTGCCAAGTTACTTAGAATGTCTGTTGGGGGACCAACAAAATAAAGTGTTAGCAGATATTAAGCAGACAGTCTACTTATAGTCTAATGACTGAGAGTTGACATGTAGTTGCAAAGTTACTTAAGTGGACAATCGAAATAGTATTACCAATATTTCTTTGTTGTATTTACAAATTTAAAAAATATATTTCTACAGTGTAGATTTCATCGTATGACACAAATAATGACAGATGTTCTGTTACCTTTGTGGTTTTTGTGGACATTGGTTGTTTGCAAAGGGCCTGAAAAATCGTGGCTCCAAAACAGAGGTAAAGTTTCTCAGGCAAAATGAATGAGTGTTGAATTACAGTATTTTAAGCAGGGTTACAGTGAGCTTTTCTTATCAGCGTCCTGTTCAAAACCCCTCCGTCTTCCTGAATGGCCATTCTTTGATTCGTGGAACAAAATAGAGCATGGGCATTATGTCTTGAAATAGACTATTCAGATTCCCGCTAGGGAAATTCGGATTCATTACATCTAACTTGACATAAAATGAGAGGGAAAATGAGTTTAGAGAGGTCAGTGCTCAGTTACAATTCTCAGATTGAAGCGCAATACAAAACGTCGGATTCAGTTTTAAGTACTAACGGTGGCACAGTGAAGTCATGCAAGGTTATCTACACAGAATGATATTCCCTTATGTTAATTATTTTGTTTTGGTTTGTTTACTTCCTGTCATTATGATCAGAACCATTCACATCAGCTGTTTCTTTTGAAACCCCAAAGGAGGTTAAAAGTCTCCAAGATGATTCCCTCGGTAGTTTCTCTTGAAGCTCTCACTCTCCCTGAAAAATGTCTTCAGTTGATGTGAAGTTGCAGAAATTAAGTCACTGACAGGGAACTATTGTGATGATCCTTCACACCAAGTCTCAGCTCAAAGAAATATAGCTGTCCTCAAAGCTTTTCAATTATATACAGTATCTATTCCTGCCTTTGAGTCATACGCTCAAGCAAAAAAAAAAAATATATATTGTTCAAATTACTTTTCACAAAATGTTCAATAATTGTTGCATCAGCTCATTTTAACAATTTAATTATGTTTACTTAAATTTTTTAAATGGAAGATAACACAATCCTTTTATGTTAGGACTACATTATTTATTTTTGTTGATAATTAACTGAGCAGTGGATCTGTAGTTCCCAGCTTTATTATGACAGTAAATTTAGAGATTAAATAGAATTCAGAAACATGATGAATAATTAATTTAAGAAGGATTTTTGTGTGCTTTGTTAAACAACCAATACTGTTCAGTTATTAGAATGAGTCTCCCAGGGTTCTACAGCACTTAGAATAGAGAAAACCTTTTACATTCCTGTTCAGTTCCTGAATTTGCATTTAAAATAAAACCGAAAACAAGATACAGAATTGTGTTATCTTGTGTTAAATAAGTTTTTCCTCTTTGTCGCCATCTCTGTTCGAAATCTACAATTGCAGTTATTCACGGAATTATTAACTTTACGTGAGTTGTACTTCGACACGGCACAGCGCGGATGAACACAATGTTTGAGGCGAGTGTGCAACTGTCAGTCACCGCGCCGGTGTGGATACTGTCATTCAGAATCACAGATTATTCTTTTTGGAAGTATGACCAACATAATAATTTTCACTGGAAAATGTCATCTGAACAAGTAAGTAACATCCACTTTTGTTCTGACATTGCAGTAAATCGCACTGATTAAATCTAAAAATCGCTTATCATATCACGCAAAACCTTGCAAATTATACTTTGTTCTCAAATTGTTAATGTTAACAACGTCAGCATTGCGTGACTACATGTAATGTCCTTCCGATATGTATCCTCCTTGTTTTCGCATGGGTCCGGTTGCAGTCTCTTTTTTTTTTACTCCGAAGTCCGAACGAAGTCTTTTGCATTTTACACCGGATGAATCTGCAGTTGTCACTGATGATTGTCGTTTGAACCTTTCTGGATCCACCATTAAATTGATAAGTTTAATTATATCAAGTGCTGTGAGAAAAGGCTATAAATCTCCACCTCCAACATCCTCACACGCAATATAGCCTACTAGCCGAGACTCCTTCTTTATGTGTACAGATGTGACGTAATGACGCAAAGACATGCTCGAATCTCCCGCGGAAATCCACCAGTACCACTGCAATTAAAAACATTATTACAAGCTTACCGCTTTGAATCGAGCTAAGGCAAGCAGAGCGTTTTGAACACTGGCTGGTTATGTATTTTTTCAAATATGTATTTTGGATAATTTTTAACCCAAAAAAAGCTACGGACTGCAGCTTTAAGGAAGTAAATAAAAAATGCAATGAAATTAAAGGGAAGTTATTTAAGTGTACTGTAAACTTTTGCTTGGTTAAAGAACACTTTATTTCCAAGAATGCTAATGAAGGCTTTATTTGAACGTTTCAGCGTCACATGCCATAACATACCAGTTCTTTTCTAGTGACGTCATTACACGGTGACATAAATGAACAGCTGAATCGGTTTTTGAACCAGTTCATTAAAACAAAAGTTTTGTTCACAGAAATTAATCTGACTTCCAATCACTATTAGCGAGCGAGTGGTGAATTAAGCCTTTTTTTTTTCAAATCAACACAGCTAATCATTAAAGAAAAGCCTTGATGGAATCTAAACTGGCTCTTTCCACACCCTCAAAATTAATTTTAAGCATTTCTATCCCTACTACTCTTTCTTTCATGCCTTTCCAGAGGATTGCACCCACTCTGATATACATTCCTGTGTCATTGAGAATGAATTGTGTCCTTGCAGCTAACCTTTTATGAGCAGCTCCCCGTGTTTTACTTCCCTCCCCATCCCGCTTCTGCCGCTGTCTTGCCCAGAGTCTCCTCTCCTGCTGGGGGATTGATGTTATATTAATAGCACAGTTCAGGGTCATGTTAATAAATCAGAAATATTTAAAATAAATAAAAAATTTCACTCAGCTGCACCCCTTTTTATTGAAAAAAATATCTCAGTCCACGCCTCTTGTTTTTTGACCGTCAGGTCATTCTGTCTTATTAATTTTTCTGTTATCTATTGTAATTTTCTTACAGGGCTGCACAGACTGTTTTGATTTTTTTCAATACCATCTCATTTTTTTTTATTTTTTTTTTTAACTATTGAGTTTTTGATTCTTTTTATGTGTGCACTACATCGAATCGGTATGCAATGTTTGTGTTTTAACACCCCATACAATGTGAGTGAGCGAAGCAACAGTTTCTTTGATAATGAGTGTTGCAGTGAGCTCACACTGAACTGTGACTTCAGACAGACGTGTGAATTCAGTGAAAATGTGCATGCTTGCATAGACAGTGGTTTGGAGAGTTTTAGATCACATCTGTTTATTGTATCCATATACTGTAAGTATATATATATATATATATATATATTAGTATATAGTTGGACAATGAAACTGAAGCACTTGGTTTAGACCACAATAATTTATTAGTATGGTATAGGGCCTCCTTTTGTGGCCAATACAGCATCAATTCGTTTTCAGAATGACAGATACACGTCCTGCTAATTCAACCTTCAGGCTCTGCTCTTACAGATGGAATGTTAAAGGGTTAGTTCACCCAAAAATGAAAATTCTGTCAGTAAGTACTCACCCTCATGTTGTTCCAACCCCGTAAGACCTTCGTTCATCTTCGGAACACGAATTAAGATATTTTTGATGAAATGATGACAGAATTTTCATTTTGAAGTGAACTATCCCTTTAAGATTGTGGACTTTAACAAACCACTAACCCCAACCATTAAACTTTGGCAACCTTGCTCTATTTGTGCAACAGACATGAATCAAATATATCCCTGCAATGATGTATTTTTACAGGCCAAACTGGAACCATCAAACCAAAACTTGACAAAAACCCAATAGGACTTTTCCATTGGTATTTGGATTATAAAGACAACGATATGGTGAAAGCGGACTAATCAGTAGATGAGTTTACCTGTTAAAGGGTTAGTTCACCCAAAAATGAAAATTCTGTCAGTATTTACTCACCCTCATGATTGAACTTGCCGGCCTCGAAAAGTTATTAAAGACATCATTAAAATAGTCCAAGTGACTACAGTGGCTCAATCTTAAGTTTATCAAGCGACGAGAATACTTTTTGTGCGCAAAAACAAACAAAAATAACGACTTTATTTCAACTATTCATTTCCTTCTCTTTGGGCCTCTAGTCAGTTAACGTAGTGTGATTCCGTAGAGCTACGTCACACGTAGGCTCACTATTGGCCGACGCTGGTCATGTGCGTGATGCGTGTGACGTACAACAACAGAAGCTTACGCTATTACACTAGTGAACTGACTCGAGGCCCACAGAGAAAGAAATTAATAGTTGAAATAAAGTCGTTATTTTTTCAAAAAAAAAAATTGCGCACAAAAAGTATTCACGTCGCTTGATAAACTTAAGATTGAGCCACTGTAGTCACTTGGACTATTTTAACAATGTCTTTAATAACTTTTCGAGGCCGGCAAGTTCAATCCCTGAAGAAGGCTATGGACTAGTATGATTAATTTCTCAGATTTCATCAAAAATAGCTTAATTCGTGTTCCGAAGATAAACGAAGGTCTTACGGGGTTGGAACAACATGAGGGTGAGTAATTACTGACAGAATTTTCATTTTTGGGTGAACTAACCCTTTAAATCAGGGAAGATTGGCCACCGGGTGGCACATGGGTCCAACATATATATATCTTTGAAGTTTGTGTGAAAGACTCAAGTTCCAAGGAAAAACATCAAGGGCTAAAAGAGAATTGTTAATCTTCCCTCATTGTTTTGTGTTCATTTAAAGACATTTCACATTGTCCCTTTTATTTTACTCATATAGTAGCTTATAAAAAGCTGCATAAATCGTTTTTGTACATAGCTCAAGAAGAGCATGTGCAGTGCAAATTGGGGAATAATTTGTTTAAGAATTAAATGTTTTAAGAATGACCCAAAACAACCTTCAAAACAACATTCTAAGTGCATAATTGGGTTCAACCCCTGATGTTGGCCAGTTAAGTTCAAATTCCAGCTCATTAATGGCAAAGAGAGCCTGTTCTTAAATTCTGCATTTTGTTCATCCCTGCATTCTACAGTTTCAATAAAGAACTCTATCAGCTTTTTTTGTTTGTGAGAACAATTGCATCTCCTTTATCTCTTTTTTCCTTTGACTTTCATGTCTTTTATATAATACTTTGATATGAAGTAATTTTGAAGTAATTTAAGTATGTTGCTACATTGCATTCTTGGTGTATTTCAAACCGTAAACTCCCAAGTGACCCCAAATGGCCAAAGGGATGTGATCATGGGCTTGTGAACGTTTATTTACGTCACTTTGTTGCAATACATTACATTAAATGTACATTAATTCTCTGTATCAGAGTAGTATCGATTACAGTATCCGTAGCGATTGTTCCCTTTACATCATTTATGTCTTGTAGCTTGAGAGCTGAAGTAGTCTGATCACTCAGTGCGCTCTCTAATGCTCAATCATCTGGCTAATTCCCAACGCATCAAGCACGGTTCCAGCACTCTAGGAAGCGAACACCATTATTCCTGAGGTTTATGAGGCACCGCAGCATTAAAAGCCTCATCTAATGGTCTTCCTTTCGAAACCAATCTCCATTGTGCTGCTTCCATATACTCTCAAATCGACTTAAGCCCATTTGAGGGCAGCCTTCACATTTTTCATCAATCTTCATAGAAGTCACTTTGGCTCTGTGTTGGAGATTTATCGACTTCTATAAATGCATGTCACTTGCAAACTGCAAATTATTCTTTATGTTTTGCCAAATGAATGCTAGCGAGACTGAGTTTTGATGTTGGTTAGGTTCTGCTGTTGATTATAATATTAATTTTAAAACACCCTAGAGTTGCAGCATTGCTCCTGTACATATTTTTGTGTCTGCCAGCCATAAAACAGCCTTGAGGTTTTCAGTCGTGAGTGAGAAAAGGCATGTGCATGTGCACTCACCTAGTAGCTGCCATTAAAGACAAGGATTTGAAATAGAAAATGCTAGAAGGCACATACAGTAGAAACAGTATCAATAGAAGAGAAGGTCTGCTCTGACTCCACTGCGTCCTGACAGACACATCATGCATTATGTATTAGAAAATTATGATTTCTCTTGGCGTATTTTGTCCTGGCTTCTTGCCTAGATGTTCAGCTAAGATTAGAGTATATCACATTGACTTCTTGACTTTTAATTGATCACAGCCCATTGATGAGAAGGAATTTAAATGCATTGGACCTGAAGCCTGAACTTTGGAAGTTTAATTTGACATCAAAGACATTTCTGGATGTAGAAATTCTTATCGCATTTGTTCTGCATCCCCAGAGAATGTGAAAAGTGATGCAATCAGGCACATTTACTTGCAGATATGCAGTGGCACTTTTACTTCAGAGCGAAGATCAATAAAAGTGTCAGCACATCAAGACTTGAAGCCATCTCATCAAATGTCCATGGCCTGCAGCCCGAGCCGAGGTTTGTTTCTGTGTGGGACCGTTGACAGTGCAGGATATTGCGATCATACTTGGAGTGCTTTAGCTTTTGGCAGTCAGTTCCATCAAATCTAGTTTTCTGACAATGTCATAAGGGCTACTCCTCCTGTATACCAATGGGCTCTCCTCCCTACACAATTTGCCAAATGATGTTGACATTTATTGAAGTGCCCCAGGCAAAGCTATGCTATCAAAAAGTTTGGCAGGGGAACAATCTCTTGAGGCGTACAGGTTCATATACTGTCGAGTTTGAAATTTTCAGCTGAATTTACAATTGTAGGACACTTTAAAAATGTGTCCTTCAGGTGCTCAGGTCACCCTGGCAATCAATCGTTTTATATTTTACAAAATATGTTTTCGCTGATTAATTCATGATTTTAATTTAAAGGGTTAGTTCACCCTGAAATTAAAATGATCCCATGATTTACTCACCATCAAGCCATCCTATTTGTACAGTATATGATTTTATTCTTTCAGCTAAACACAATCAGAGTTCCATTAAAAAATATCCTGGCTCTTCCCAGCTTTATAATGGGAGTGAATGGTACCTTGTTTTTGAAGGCCAAAAAAGCGCATCCATTCATTATAAAAGTAATCTATATGGCTCCAGGGGTTAATAAAGGCCTTCTGGAGTGAAACAATTAGTTTTTGTAAAAAAATATCCATACCTTTATAAACAAAAATTTCTGTCTTCCAGTACCAGGCTAAGTACGCGAGCTAGTTCCGGCTGAAGAGGTGACCCGACCGGTCACGATTTAGAAGTCTAAAATGAGAATTTTTAAAGAGAAATGTCGGAGGAGCTTGAGTTTGTCGCCCAGCCCTATTTGTTTGAAAAGCAAGAGGTGTCTACTCTCACCGAAGTCCTACGCCGGAACTCAACTCTCTCGTGAACGCGTTGACAGACATTACAGAAAGCAAGTGATTACAGTTTATAAAGTTATAATTATGGAGACTTTTCTTACAAAAATGCTTCAGAAGGCCTTTATTAACTGAAAACGATGATTTGTATGACAGTGCAGGAACAAAAATAGTGTTCACCAAACCATTTCACATGGGGTCTAATCTGAATCTCAAATACAATTGTTCAAATCTGCTTCTTTTTATTAGATTACTTTAGGAAAACCCTGCTTTTTCTTGCTTTCTCTTATGTGTCAGTCTCATATACTATATGTATGTGTGTGTGTCTCCCTGCCCACATCTTGATTTTCCACAATTTCTGAGCATTATACTCCCAGGCCAGTGGTGTCGAAGCAAGAGTCCAGGGACACATCTTCAATATTTCAGCTGCATGTTAAGTCGGGGAGTCCTGCTTCCTCTGCTCTGCCCTGCGAGGGCCAGGGTGGAAACCAGGTCACACAACACTCAAAGTAAACTGAAGGACATGCAGGAGATGAGAACACCATTAGCCCTGTGCCTGTGACTGTATCTGCAGACATTGTAGTGACACACGTCACAGGCAGAAAATGTGAAATCTGTCTCTGCACTCCCCTTGTGCTTGACCTTTGTGACTGTGACTGTTTCTCCTTATCAGCATCATCTGCTAAGTTTGAAATAACAAACAGAGGAACGGCATGATTTGTAGAGACACAATTTTTGAATATGGCCCTTTTTTGGACACGAACGAGTGTGTATGAAATTGATTGTATTAAAAACAAAATCTGCAATCTTTTTTTTAATAGCTTGCATATAGCTTAATAGGGATTATTTTGTCCCTACTCACTGCAATAGATATTCCTAGATGTTCATAAGCATTGATTTAAAAGGAATTGAGGTCACTTTACTGGCCCTATTACTTTAATAATTCAATAACTGACCAACAGATTTGAATGTTCATAGTTTTCTGATGTTGGTTGTCACATGGCATTGTTTTTTTTTTAAATAGTTTTTAATTCAACTATGATCTGATTCAGAGAAAATGAAGGGTAAAAATGTATGTTGAATCAATCAAAAAATCAAAAAATGATTTGCTTCTGTTTCAGTGTTGGAATAGTTAGTCATTAAGGCCCAGCAAAAACGATTAAGGAAGCACTTTCACAGACCTGCTTTAAGGATCAATAATTGTCTTTGAATTCACTCCCTTGTCTTTGTGCAACTGAACTTAAACAGGATTGTGTGTGTTGCTGGGAATAGGCTGACTTGATTTGATATGATTTGTCCACAAACTTGAGGTACAGCACTGTCCATTGTGCTATTGGTGCCTTTGCTCTACCGCATCATCAGAGTCTTGTCACAGACACCCAGCTCAATGTAAACACAGCGGGCCCTCATGTCCCTTTACTGTATAAGGCCTTTGAATTCCACTATGTGGAGAATACATTACACCAAACATGAGTAGCAGTGCATGGGGAATCCATTAAGGTGATGTATGAGTTGGGTCGCCTGTCTGTAGGGTCAACGGTGAGAGGAATGCAGAAGACAGTTTCAAGAAATGCTTCCATGACAGTAATGAGAATTGAAGCTCAAAAAATATAATGACTGTTGTGGATTGTCATATACTAGTACTGTGTCATTTACATCTACACTCCTGGGCAAAAACATATTGGGCAAAGCCAAAATTGGCTAAATAGTTAGTGTTTTATTAATGGTCTTAACAATACAATACAATACAATACAAAGTTTATTTATAATGCACAATTTAAAAACAACCGAGGTTGACCAAAGTGCTGTACAAAAGAAGATAAAACCAACACAAGCTGTAAAATAAGTGTAAAACATAAAAGTAAAATCCTGAAACAGCAAGTCAAGGTATATTAAACGCCAAAGAAAATAAATGCGTCTTGAGGGAGGACTTAAAGGTAGATAAAGTTGGGGCAGTTCTGATATGAACCGGGAGAGTATTCCATAGTTTAGGGCCGATGACAGAAAAGGCACGATCACCTCTATTTTTTAATCTTGTCCTGGGAACTTGCAATAGTCCGGAGTTAGCAGATCTAAGTGACCTTGACTGAACGTAGGGTTGTAGCAAATCTGTTAAATACTGTGGCGTCTCATTACGAATGGATTTAAAAACAAACAATAGAATTTTGAAATCAATTTGATCGGGAGCCAATGTAGTGAGATCAATATTGGCGTAACAGAATCATATTTACGTTTTCCATAGAGGAGCCGAGCCGCTGCATGCAGAACTAATTGTAGACGTGAAACACAAGCCTGGGGGGCACCGATATACACAGAATTACAGTAGTCCAGTCGAGATGTTACAAAAGCATGCATAACTGTTTCAAATTTCTTTAGAGAAAGAAATGGCTTCACCTCTGACAGGAGACGAAGATGGTAAAAACACGACTTGATCACAGTATTTATCTGCTAATCGAATTTAAGATTATTATCAAGCCAGACACCTAAGTTTCTGACACATGTGGTAGTATAAGGTGACAAAGATGCAAGTTCAAGATCATGTACATAGTGCTCATTTGAACCAAACACAATAAGTTCAGTTTTACTCTCATTAAGACTCATGAAGTTAGTTGCAAGCCAGTGTTTTAGTTCTTCCAAACAGTCCATAATGGGCTTTAAGGCCTGCTTGTTATCCCGCTTCATAGGGATATAAATTTGGGTGTCATCTGCGTACAAATGGAAAGAGACCCCATACTTGTTGAAAATAGACCCTAGTGGAAGCATATAAAGGGAAAACAATACTGCCGTGCAAAGGCAAAAGACCGTAACTTCGTGTTTGGTCGAAAATTAGTTTTTTATATTTTTGGCACATTCAAGACCCCCTTTATCATGTGGATAAGTATCTTGAGTCAATTCCGTTGTTTTTTCGAGAAAATAATGGGTTGTCTTAACAGTAACTTCCAAAAGCGCGTGAGAAACCAAGGCAGAACACCGTAACACCAGTTACCGCTCTTTGGCTTAGTTTTGGAACGCTCATATTGAGTTACGGTACTCTGCCTTTGTTTAGCCGCGCGTCAATATGAAGTTACGGTGCTGGCGTTCTATCAAATAATGCTACCTTTGAGATTGTACGGTGTTCTGCCTTTGTTTTGCTCTCCATTAAAATTGAAATTACGATGTAGCCGGTGTACTTTGTACAGCTGCCATCAGTCCCTGTAACTTCTGATGTCCTCAGAGCTTTGTCCTGCACAAATGCGGTCAGAACATTTAGTATGGTCTGAACCCGCTCCATCGACAAACGTGCGATAGGCTATCCATCGCGAATGATATATGCAGAGTTGACAGAAAAAATGTTACACACGCCGTAGCAGGTGAATACAACAAAGAACTAAAGCCCCGCCTCACCCAGATCGGGTACCGGACCTGGTTGAAACAATCATGCATCTAGCTGGCAGAGTGCCAAAACTTCGCCGGCGCCTTCAGCAACGCCCTGAACACAGTTGTGCCGACGCGGGACTAATATGTCACAGGGAGTGATAATAATGAAGCAACAAGGGTATATTGGTGCATACAACATAATGAAGCAAGAATTGCTGGTGCATACAACATCAGACAAGCTGTTACAAGCGGGTTGTTACGGAGCCCCTAAAGGGACGTGGTGGTGGAAGCTCGTTTTGAGGAGAATTGGGTTGTATCTCGTTGTCTAGGTTACTGTGATTGTAAATAGGTGTCGTCTGTGTTTTAACAACGTTTAGCTCAAGAATATTGATCCGGGAAGTTCGAATAGCATGTGAATATTTTGCCAACTTCATTGAACACCTTGAGTTAAGCACTGACCGCATTTCTTTATATTTGAGTCCAAGTTCAAACACTATGAAACGCTCCATTAACGTACGGAGCTCTGAAACACTGCCAGCGGGACATTAAACAGGAAGTGTCTGTCCGAGCTGCCAACAGGTTTTGCGTGGGAACGCAAATATCTTTGCGAGGGAACGCAAATAACTTTGCGATGGAACGCAAACATTTTGCGTGGGAACGCAAATATCTTTGCGAGGGAACGCAAAAGTTTTGCGAGGGAACGCAAAGTTTCTCGGGGGAACGCAAAAGTTTTGCGAGGGAACGCAAAAGATTGAAAAAAAAAAAAATCTCCCATCCTAAGAAAATTTCCACCACCACGTCCCTTTAGGGGCTCCGTAGGTTGTACCTACAATCACACTGTCCGGAATAAATCCGCAGGACGAGCGAAGTGCACTGCACAATAATAGGGCAGAAAGCTGAAACCACCGCTACTGAAAAGACGCAGAACACAGAAGGTTGTGTCAAAAAAGTCATAAAATGTGTCATAAAAGTCAAAATGGTCAATAAATTAGAAGTTAAGGTATTTTGCCTTTGTATGACCCATTATTGTTTTGCAGAATACAGTAACTTCCGAATAAGGGTCAAAGGTCAAGTTTGAGCTAATTTTTTTTTAATGTAGATAAATATATTCATTATGACAACTACTTGGCAAATTTTCATTGTCCTACCTATCATACAATTGGCTGGACAACAAAAAAAACTTTAAAGTCATTTTTCTCAGTTTCACACTCTGGTGAGTTAAGGTCTTTTGCCTTTGTAGGGCAGAATACAGGACCAAGAATTGAACCCTGGGGAACACCTGGGGCCTCATTTATAAACGTTGCGTACGCACAAAAGAAGGCGTACGCCACTCTCTACGCAATAATTGGTATTTATAAAAAGAAAACTTGACGGTAAAATGTGCGGTCCTTCACGCAAGCTCTGACCCAGGCGTACGCAGAAAAACGGGTGAAATGAGAAATGGCGACACCGTCGGCAGATGGAAGAAACACGTGAAAGTGTGTGAAACTGTAGACCGTTGTGTAATGGCAATACTGCCTCTCATAAATAACACGAAGACTTCACAAAGCAAGTCTTACAATTAACAGCCTACACGAACACCCGTTTGATCGATCTGCAACAGAAATGCAAATTAACACATATTTGCAAAAAGAAAAGTGAAATATGTTCTGCAATAATATTGGCATGTTATACAATTCATCCTCATAAATAAGATGGTAAACAGAACGAAATAATGTACAAAACTGATATTCTCGCCAATGTGTCCGTCAGGCGGAGCAGATATAGATGCAATTAGATAGATAATTAGGGAGATAGATAGATAGATAGATAGATAGATAGATAGATAGATAGATAGATAGATAGATAGATAGATAGATAGATAGATAGATAGATAGATAGATAGATAGATGTATTATTTGTCCACTGGGGAAAGTTGTTTTCATAGTAAAAATGTCTTTATCAGCTACGGAATCATGGTATTCACTATTCATGCATATGCCTTTAGTTTGTTTTGATAAAATAACGTATGACGTATGTCTCAATCATTCAGAAAGCTGCAAGAAATTACATTTGCGCTGAACTATTTCCCTATTTCCAAGTAGATTATAACCGACATCTGTAGCTTGTCATTTCTTTTTTATTTCGGCCACAGTCCGAGGTTGTGAGGCTACAGCATTTACGGCGTCTGCAACCTTTTGCCACTCAAGTGCCTTTTTGGCATTAGTAATGCCCACACTGTGCCCTCCAAACAACATTTTTCTCCTCTTTTCCACCTCGCCAACGATAACTTCTACTTCACATTGAGTGAAGTTACGTTTTTTGATTTCCTCTCTATGTTTGCCATGATTTCGCAATCGATGAATATTAACTTATGGGCGTTTCACAGACTATTTATGGGCAACTATGGGTGTGACATGAAGCCGCAAAAGCTGCGCTACATTTAGATTTGATTGTGATTTATTAAGGGAAAAATGCGTGTATGTGCGTGCGCACGGTTTTATAAATCCGAATATTTCTGTGCGTACGCACGTCCTATGTTTCATCCGTACGCCACTTCTGACGCAAATCCTACGCAAAGTTTTATAAATGAGGCCCCTGCATTTAAAGATATTTCAGAAGATGAATGGTATCCAATATTGACAACATACCTCCTGTCAGAGAGATATGACCGAAACCACTGTAATACTGTGCCACGAAGTCCAACACATGTTTCAAGACGTGATATAAGAATATCATGGTTGATTAGATCAAAGGCAGAACTGAGGTCTAACAGAACCAGAGCCATAGACTGCCTGGAGTCAGTAGTTAACATGATATCACTTACCATTTTAATCACAAATCACTGGTCAGGAAATTAGTAGGGCTGCCCCCTAATAGGCAACTGTCCATTAGTCAACTAAAAGAGGCTTAGTCGACCAAAATTTTATTAGTCGGTTAGTTGCAGAAAACTGTGGTAACAGCATGTCGGGCTGGAAATCCAAGCGTTCGCCTATCATCCATCGCCCTTAAATATGGATTATCATTTGAAACATGCAAGTAGTAGCAACTTTACTTGGCCGATCGCTCTAATGTTAACCCAGACAAATGTGCGTTATTATTAGGCACATATCCAAGTATGTGTGCAGTGTGTGGAAGCTGAAGTATAGCGCTCTTACTGCATGACATGGAAACGCTGGTGCCTGACAACAGCGGAAACAACCTAAAATGTTTTTTTTAGGGCTGTACTGTCCCAGTCGATTAGTCGATTAATTGGTCGATACGTTCTGGTTCGACCAAAATTCTGATTGGTCGATTTTTTTTTGCCGCGTTCATTTCATCAGGTGGAAAGCACTAACTACTAATGGGGGTGTTTTCAGAGTACCCCTGTTTCACAGGTAACTGTCTGTCTTCAGAACACCCCCCTTGGTTTCACTTTTTTTGGATTAGCCCAATCCACTGGAGAAGAGAGACAGATAAGTAGGCTATAGAAGGTTTGATGCTGAATATTATTTATTTAATTGTGAGAGCGTTTAATAGTCAATCCTCTTCTAACATGTCAACAACAAATACATCGACAGTGTGGCAGCATTTTGTTAAAATTGATAACGGGAAAAAGGTCGAATGCAAAGTTTGCAAGCAACAGTTTGCCTTCCACAGCTCGACGACAAACATGACATATCATCTAAAAGCGGTAAGCTTACTTGTCTGCGTTAGGTTGCCCTGTCTGTTTTGAGTAGGCTATATGAACATATCAGTTATGCACTTTATTTCGTTTCTGCTCTTGATCTGGTTTGTTTAATAAATATTCTTTTTCTATTAAAGTGGACGTGCCTTTTATGTTTATTAAGAGTAAAAGTTTTAAGTTAATAGTCTCTTCGTGTCTCAGCCGCGAAGCTGCGCTCCTATGTTAAGCCTCGCTGAATGTTTTTGTAGAATAGTAATACATCTTTCAAAACTGTAAGGGTCTACTTTTATTTGTGTAAACTCACAATAACAAGAAAACGTTGTGCCTTTGTAGAATAAAGAAAACACGCAGGATGTGCTATCTGCTGTCTCTGTCTCCCTGGCATCACAAAAATTAACCGAAACTTAATGTATAGGCCCATTGTCTCTCAGAAATATATCTATAGAAAGCTTGAAATGTCTACTTTTAAACGAACCAATTCAAATCTAAAACACATACTCTCTGCTCATGTTATCCGTTTGTTATGTAATCCACTTCTCTCTCTATAGGCACGTTCGCTATTCTGCGGAGATGACGAGTCAGCATCGCCAGCTTTATCTTTGCAGCCGACACAGAAAACACTACTTTATTATTATTATATATTATTTTTTTTACTTTTTTTATTCTTAATTAAGCTTTACATAAACAAGGAACAATTAACAGCAATACGATATGTTGAAACAAGACTTCACATTGCCCTCATTCCTGAATGTTACAAGTACAAGTCATACATATTGTACTGAATACGTTAAAAAAAAGAGATGTAAACATATGAATACATTAGTGCTGTAGCGGCGCGTCGATGACGTCGACGCTTCGACGTGAAAATTACGTCGACGCCATATTTTTGCGTCGACAATTCTTTATTTATTTTTATTTTTTGCACCGTGTCCGGCGGTACAGCTTGACACCACACGTGGGAGACCGAAACATTGCAGAATGGAGGACGAAGACAACTAGAAGTGAATGTGCTTTCCATTAAATGAATCACATACAGTAAACAAACCCTTAACAAAAAAAAAAACGTTGCAATTTAGACTCGCAAACTGGGTGCCGGTGCGGAGACGTACACGCTCGGGCAGATTCGGCTTGAAGTCGTTCATCCTCGGTTGCGGCGCCGTGCGCGCTGTTACAAAAAAAGCCGTGCACACAGCACACAGGGGTCTTGCCGGTCTTGCGCACCCAACGCGTCATTTTTGCGGCGCGCACCTTCGCGCTTGTGCGGACGCGTCGAGTATAAACAAGGCTTTACTCCGGTTCAGCGCGCGCTCTGATCGGTAAAGGGGCGCAGACCTCTCCCGAATCATCTCCAGCACTCAGCCTCCGATCGCAGCGCTAACTCCGCCTACGTTTCCCTCGTAAGCTGATATTAGTATTTAAACATTCTCTATGATAAAAAATGTTTGTAAAAAATATTTTAATAACACGTTTTTGGTGGTTATAGAGTTCTAATGACGGTGTTCAAATACATAACTTTAGACTAACGTTAGCCAGCTTATAGTATCATGATTCAGTACACTAGTTAGTATTTATTTGAGATACATTATGTTATTAATCGAGCAGCAGAAAAATAATCTTTATATTAATCGTCCGAATAGTCGTTAGATTAGTCGACTAATCGATAAAATAATCGCCCAACTAATCGTTTAGTTAATAATCGTTTACCCCAGCCCTAGAATACATAAACGTGAGGAAAGAGAAAAATAAATACAATTAAATGAGTAAACAAGATTAACTTGATAGGATTGCATACAAATTGTGCATATTACGTATACATGTCATATACACCTAAATACACACATATATAAAGATAAACTATATGTACATGACTAATATGCATGCAATAATTATATACACATACGTATACACAAGCACATTCAGAGCCGCCACTTGGTTGTCTATGCAATTTGGGCAGGAGCATTGTCTTGTCTGACCATCCCTCTTTAGATAACAACTTTTAAGGTGTGGGAAGCAAGCCATTCTGCAATATTCTCCTGTACTCCAAAGCGTTAAATGACTTTTCACAATGAAGAAACTCACCAATAGCAGCAGCTAAAAAGGCTCCCCACACAATGACAGCTCTTCCTCCATGCTTCACTGTGCTAGAGATGCATTTATTATTATATTTCTCAGCAGATTTTCGATGACACCGCTCTGGAGCATCACCATGCAAGTTGTTTTATTGTGATTCATCACTCCACACAAATCTGCTGAACCAGTCTGAATCAAACTTATATTCTGCAAAAAAAACAAAACTGTCTTCGATGTTTTTCTGAGTTTGCTCACTAGCATATTCGCTAACCACTACATATACGTAAATGCAAAAATATTTGCTTGTCCTTATGAAAAAGTACACTTTAGCATACTTTTAAATAGGGTAATTGTGGAAAAATATGCATACACTTAAAATAAGAATACACTTAAAGCGATAGTTCACCCAAAAAATGAAAATGCCGTCATCATTTACTCACATTTACCCACAAGTTGTTCCAAACCTGTATGATTTGCTTTCTTCTGCTGAACACAAAAGAAGATATTTTAAAGAAGGTTGGTAATTAAACAGTTGCTGGTCCCCATTGACTTCCATAGTATTTTTTTTTTTCTACTATGGAAGTCAATGGTGCCAAACAACTGTTTGGTTCCAATCGTTCTTCAAAATATCTTATTTTGAGTTCAGCAGAAGAAAGAAACTCATACAGGTTTGGAACAACTAGAGGGTGAGTATCATTTTGGGTGAACTATCGCTTTAAGTGAGAACTGAATGTAATGTTCTTGGACACTTAATTGCAACTAAATGAAAATGTGTGTACAAATGTAATATTAAATAACACACTGTTAAAATTATAATCAAGCACTTTATATGTGCTTCAGTATGTTGGTCAACACATCCAAATAAGTTCTTGTTAAAGAACAACAAAAGATTATTAAAACATGTTTCTAATGTACTTTTAAATTTTAATGTTTAAGTTAATGTTTAAATTGACATTTCGTGCACTTTTTAAAAGCCTACATTAGTGTGTTTAGAAGCAATGAAAGTGTACTGTCTTTAATTCTTTTTCTATCATCTGCAAGTTTAGTCTTTCAAAACTACTTTTAAGGTTTGAAGGTAAAACACAAGTGCACATACAATTAAGCGCACCTTTTCCACAAGGGTATGTTTGGAATATTTAAATCCTAAATCTTTAAAGTAATCTGGCTATAGGTGATTTTAGAAAAAATGAAAAGGAGAAATATTAGTAAGTAATTGGCATTGGTGGCAGTGTTTTGGCTAGAATGTGTGTCATGGCATCAGTCCTTCTTGAGATAGCGTGTGTGTGTGTGTGTGTGTGAGCAGGTGCGTGCGGGGGGAGGAATTCAAAGAGGTGCGGAAGCTAGTTCTCGCACACGCCAGGAGCTGGCGGATACTCTTCATACTCAGCAAGTCTATCACTCAAGCTGTGTGTGAGGCATGTCTGCAGCTCCTCAAAAGCTGCCTGGATTTGAATTGAAAGCAGATTGATCGTTTCAGAGGGTTGCGTAGCAGCTGCTAATTGGTAATGAGGAACATTTGCAGTTGCTTGCTTAGGCCTGGTCTGAATTAGACAGAGTTCAGCTTTATATTTAGCCTGTATCTGTATCTGAGACATTTTCGTAAAGCCTGTAGATGGCATACATTTTAAAGCTCTTCCTAATACCCTAAAATACACATTGTAATCTCTTATAGTACATATAATGTACAGATAATATCTTGTCATGAATTATTGATTATAACTATAATACATGTTTTGAAGTAAATGGTGGTTGCCTGTGCAAAAATAACCTTCATAGGGTGTTGGAAATCATCATTTCGATTATTTATGAAGGTAATTTCACATGTCCCCTCAACCAATATCACAATTTGAGATTAATAGTATTATTAATATTGATGTCAATAAAACAAACAATGAAAGACAATTTATAAGTCATGATTAATAGAGAAGTTTAAGGGTTTGTTTAAATCCTTAACCTTAAGTATGAGCATTAGTATAAATCTGCCCTTGATTATGTTTTAATATTTAGATTAAAAAAAATTATAATTTAAAACAAAATAAATAACCTTAAATAAGTATTGAATTTAAATTAAAATGTATAATTATGTTTTTTAATATAACAAAACAGAATATAAATACTTTTTAATGCATTAATTACCGGTAGTTCAAAACGCATTATATTAACGGTTCATAGAAATTGTTACTATTTTTTGTAATTAAATCTGAAGAGAACTTGTGATCTTTCCCTTGTGAAAAAAAGAAGTGCTTAAATGGTGTTAATTCTAGTGCACTTCAAATATTAAAAGTATATATTTTTAAAAACTACTTTAAGTAATATTTCATTAATATTATAACTGCAAGTCCCCCTGTGTGTATATGTCTGTGTGGTGTTTTTAATATGCTTTAAGACAAACCATGTGCAAATTCACAAGTCAGTATTTTCTCCTTAAAACTGCAGTGAATCAAAGTCTTAAAATCGCTGGTGTTTATGACATCACAAACTATACCTTGTAACCAATCAGGTCAACGTGTGATCGTCAACGAGTGGATCTCTGAGCTGGTGTGAGTGAGTGGAGGCAGAGCTAATTTGCATATTCATAGCACCGCGTAGAAATGAAATGAGTATGTATAATTAATTATGAAATTACATGTAAAGAGTCCTATTTTAGCGAGTCAAAATGTAATACATTAATTAACATGCAATGTGTCCAGAAACACATTCAGTTCTCACTTAAGTATATTATTTTAAAGTATATTATTTCCATAAAAAGGACTCTTTTTAAAAGTGTGTACTTTTTTTATGCTGAATCTACAGTAGTACATGGAAATCATTGACCTTTCAAAGCACCTAGTAAAGCTTGATAGTAAAATGCCACACATGTCTCTTTGGATTTAAAACATGAAGAAATTAATTTGAGTACATGAATTATCGCTATGCTGTTCATAAGGTCATATCAAACGTGTAGCTGTGAAGCGGCAGTATGAAACGTGCACTGCAGTGACAGTGTGCACACATTGTAGCATAATCTGTATGGAAAATCTGTTCACTTCGCATTCACCCAAATTTTTCTCTCTTGTCACAACAACCCAGAGCTCCTTTCAGAACAACACGCCTCTTTGCGGAAACAGCGTTCCTATTTGAGAGCACCAGGGACAGAGAGGGGTCTAAATCTTCTGCGAGTCACTCGTGTAAAAAAATATCTTGGTTTTGGAGTGCTCTTCCTGAAATAGGCCTGTCTGAACCAGAAATGACCAATGGGAATCAACTATTCTTTCATATACAAAACAAGACGTTTCATTTGTCATCTAAATGGCTTGCCTCTACCTAGAGCTGCTAGAATGAACCGCAGATTCCTCTGGAATGTTAAAGTATTTTACACACAAAAAGATCATCTTTTTTTTTTTTTTTGCAGTAACATCATGGATCAGAAATAAGGCTTTAATGGATCGATGATTGATAATAGCACAGAAGTGGAAAAAGTGGAAAGATTTATGATTTTTGAAGTCGATGTGAAAATTCAGCTGCGATTCACACTCAAAATTTGCAAACGAAAACAAACGTTTTAGCTCTCAGGCCGCCTTCAGTGTGTGAGGTAATCTAATATCTCCACCTATTTATACAATTAATTCTTTGTTGACATCACAAACAATTAACATGCAGGTGTAATTAATGCTAAATATTAAATATGGTTGAAATCACCAAAATCATCAACTTACTATAAACTTACAATTAAGTATCATCAATCAACCATGTACAATATAAACTTTCTAGATATGTTAAAGTCCCCCTTTCAACCATTGTATCCCTTAAAACTCACCTTTGATCACTAAAATGACATATTTAAAAAAAAAAAATCCTTGGAAAGAAATCTTCATGAAAATGAAGCTTGACAAACTCTACACCCTTGCTGCCTCATTTAGTATTTGTGGTTCTATAAATATATATAAATGAGCCCCGCCTCCACTCACACCAGCTCAGAGATCCACTCGTTGACGATCACACGTTGACGCGATTGGTTACAAGGTAATTTGTGATGTCAGAAACACCAGTGATTTCAAACTGTGATTTTGAGACTGTCTTTGGGTCACTGCAGTTTTAAGGAGAAAATAAAACTTTTACATATAGGACATAATTCTACGCCAAACTCAATAGAGATTCCAAAAATCAAAACATTAAACAAACAGGATTACATTTGAATGGAAGCTTGTTTCCGCCACTGAATAAAAAATAAATAATAATAATTGCGACTTTTTATCTCACAATTGCGAGATATGAAGTCAGAATTGTGAGAAATAAAGTCGCAATTCTGAGAAATTGTCACAATTGTGAGAAAAAAAGACAGAATTTAGACTTTCTCACAATTCTGACTTTTTTTCTCACAATTGCGAGTTTATATCTCGAAATTCTGACATCTTTTCTCAGAATTGTGAGATATAAACTCGGAATTGTGAGTTATCAGGCCAATTTAAGGAAAAAAAAGACACATTTTAAATATCACAATTCTGACTTTACAACACGCAATTTCGACTTTATATCATGCATTTCTGACTTTATAACACGCAATTGCGACTTTATATCAATCCATTCTGACTTTAAATCTCGCAATTCTGACTTTATAACACGCAATTGCGACTTTATTTCACGCAATTCTGACTTTACAACACACAATTGCGACTTTATATCACGCAATTCTGACTTTATAACCTGCAATTGCGACTTTATATCAATAAATTCTGACTTTATATCTCGCAATTCTGACACGCAATTGTGACTTTATATCACGCAATTCTGACTTTATTTCTCAGAATTGCGTGATATAAACTCGCAATTGTGAGAAAAAAAGTCAGAATTGTGAGATAAAAAGTCGCAATTACCTTTTTTATTTTTCATTCTGTGGCGGAAACAAGCTTCCATACATTTGTCATTATCAACACAAGAAATTTCCTCCATGTGTAAAATAAAATAGAGTGCAAATCACAGCAGAATTTTCTATTTAATTAAAAAGATTTACACACCAAAACGAGACGATATGCGAAATGAGATTGCGTGGAAAAACGACCTTGTTGAACTGCAATTTAAACAACATCTCACATCATTCATGTGGGTGAATATCACAAAACCTGTTAACATGACTGGGTAAAATTTTACTCGCAAATCAAAGAAATTAATATAAATGTATATTTTGCTTAAATAAAAAAGCCTGTTTGTGAAAAATAGAAGAATTGGTTCACCCCAAATGTTCCTTCATTTTAACTGATATTTTAATTGCCCTCATGTACAACAACAATACGTATCTGTCAAGCTCTGTCAATTTCCATATCTCTGTCAGGGTTGGTGGCTGTAGAAATCACAAGGCGCAGGAGAATTCAACAAGAAAAATACTTTATAACAAATACTCAGGAGCACTTTATTAATAAGTTAAATAAACACTAGTGATGTTATGCCTGATACTGAGGCTTCGAAGCTTGTGTTGAGAACGTCAGGTTCTTCCCGCCAGAGCTCCATATCGAGGCTTGTATTGTTTTAGTTTAATGACGTCAAGCCTCGGCTGAGTGCAGTGGTTTGAGAAAGGGTTCACTTTGGGCGGAACGATGTGTTTTTTTCCCCCTCTCATGTTACACAAGCACTTCCACTTCTCTCTGTCCATTTCACCTTAATCACTTCTTCACTTCACCTTCTTTTATCAGTTTACTCCATATCCGTACAAGAAAAACAAAAGCACTCCCCAGTTACTAATAACAACACTTAGCATAAATTCAAATAACTATTTATTTATGTATACATGTTTGTGTGTATATGTTAATGTACCATGAACCATGTAACACATTTTGACACACTCTTGACAATATTTTTCCTACACCATATTTCCATTGACCAGCAGGTGTCCCTGGGTGCATTCGAAGCTGGAAAAGGCTCCGAAGCTTCATTAAGTTTCATCTCGTCACCACTAATAAACACGCAGGAGATTGTAGAAGTAATCACAGGATAGCACAACCACTACACACAAACGCAAACAAGACCGAACCCAGAACTGAGGAAACTCAAGGCTTAAAGGCACAATATGTAAGTTTCGCCACTAAAGGTCGCTTATTCGAAACAAAGGCGTAGCTTGATGATGCCGTGAATGAGTGTGGAATCATGGGAGTTGTCGTCTTGACTCTTCACCTCCACAGCCGATGGAAAGGAATCCGGTGGACTCGGGCAGAAATCATGTATTCATGTAAATCGTGTAAATCAAAAGTGAGCGAGTGAATGCTAATGAGAGAGACCTCTGGAAACACTGGTGTCTGAGCTTTTGTTATGCCTGTGCTGCAGTCGCCCGCTTCCGCTCTTTTCGTTGCGTATGTGGGGTAACGCAGCTCTGTTTTACATGGTTAAAACAATCATACTAAATACATTTGAGTGTGTTGAAAGTTGTTATAACATTACTCTGTGCGTTCACTAGGTGGCTGGTATGAGGGACTTGTTGCACTTTGCAGTAATCTAGATCGATATTAGAAAATCGTATTAATAAAAAACGGATGACTGTTGCTAAATGACATGCAATTTATTTGATAATATATTGTATGATGGAGAAAGCTGTCTCTGATTATGCTAGGTTACGTGACACAATAGTGTTGTCTCTGAGGCATGGTAAAAATCAAGAAAATAAGCGATTCAGACAAGCCGTGTTGCGCTTTATATCAATGATTCGTTTTCTGTTGATAAATGTATATCCAAACAGTTGCTCCCCTGTCTAATAAAACACATACTGTATTAAAGCGTCTTTGGTGTTTCCATGATTTCTACGGAAATCAATGGTAGCGTGGATATGACGTCATTGACAGACGAGACGACGCAAAGACACGGTCGATAACACTGGTTAAAATAGCTGCTTTCTCTGGATTTAAACATTGTTGGAAACGTTTGGGATATTGTAAGTACACAGGTCAACAAAATATATAACATTGTGCTAGTGGTTTTTGGCTATTTTAATCTAAAAATCTTACATATTGTGCCTTTAAACACATGGGGGGATTAATCAAGGATAAAATGGAACAGGTGTGGGAACTGATTAACAAGCAGGGAAACTTACTAGAGAACAGAACAGGCAAACAGGAACAACACAGTGAAAACTAAAGTGCGGGCCGTTTACACAACACAGTTTCTTACTGGAACCTTTATGCATTTTGTCTGTTTATTTACCCGACAACTGCATTTTGGGGGCCTGAAAACGCAAAATTTTGATGACGTGTTTGAAGTTTTTAAAAATGACACCGTTATCGTCTCGGTGTAAGCTACAAACATGTGAATTT
This sequence comes from Rhinichthys klamathensis goyatoka, assembly GCF_029890125.1. Lineage (NCBI taxonomy): Eukaryota > Metazoa > Chordata > Actinopteri > Cypriniformes > Leuciscidae > Rhinichthys > Rhinichthys klamathensis. Next base: position 229,938 of record NW_026607050.1, read on the forward strand.
GTGAAAACGGTGACATCATGTGCCTGCGTCTAGGCACATAGTGTTTCTTTACAAAGTGACATCGCCAACTACTGGCCTGGAAGCATAATACAACGTTTTTAATCATTTTCGCAGTGTGAGTGGGGATCATTTTGACAACATTTTTCAAGTTTTTTAATACATTGTTGTCATGTAAACATAACCTAAAACTAAACATTATCATTACATTCTTTAAATGGCAACTTAAATTTGGTTTTGTGGATCCCAAATCACAAAAATTGTATAATTACAGAAGAGTATAGTGGTGCACTTTTATGGTGCTTTAAAATAGTTTTTTTTTTTTTTGTTCTTGCTGGAGAACAATCCGTTTACTATTAGTTATTGTATGTGTAACATTTCTTCAAAAGTGTATATTTTTTTCATTAGACAAAAAAAGAAAATAGCATAAATGGGTTTATGACATGGGTGAGTAAATTATGACAATTTTCATATTTTGAATGACCTTTTTTTGTTTATATTTTCAGTTTTAGTAATTAAGTGCTTTCCTATGCTTTTTTGAATATTTCTTTTTAGCTTTAAATGAGACATTCTAGTACTTTTTTTCAGACATTTTCATTTGTCAAAGAGTTCTCAATGCCATAATACAATAAAAGCTCATTCCCATTACAGATTATTTATGTTTTAAACTATATACTGTTAATACATCGCTGCAATGTTTGTTGTACTGCCTTTCATGTATGCAGCTTTAAACAATGATAATAAAATATCTATATACCTTATGCGCCTTATGCGCATCTTTCGAATTTTGTCTTTGAAATTCCGTTTTTGTGGTAGCTCTGTATATTATGGCATCGCTGTCGTAATTAGCTGGTGAAGTGGACTTACTCATTGTAGAGTTAACGAAAGTTATCATGAGCATTGTAATGTTTGAAGGAAGTCATTAAAATGATCGGCTCATTAAAAAATACGTAAGATCTTACCGTCATGCTGTGGAAACACAAACCAGGAGACAGAACACGACGAGCGCAGCTTTGGAAAGAGGCGGGGCTACATAAGGTCTATACCAATCTTATTTTTTACTTTTATTTTGGAATAAAATGTTACCCAAGGCTGTTTTCATGGACGAGTCCCAGTCTTTTGATGTGGCTTTGTAAAATAAGTACCTCGGACTGTGAGTCATCAGGACTGACCTTATGAACTCCACCTTTATTTCTACCATCTGAACACCTGCCGTTCGAAAATGTCAAGGTGTTTCCCATCAGTTTTAACCTCTCTCTCTCTCTCTCTCTCTCTCTCTGTTTCTTTATATTGCCTTCAGTACACACCTCAGTCCCTTTGTCTTTCTGTCCAGATCTCTTTACACTTGCTTTCTTTGCACCTTGACCTTTATCTTCCTTCCCAATATCTCCGTCCTATTCACTTTCTCTCAGGCGAGAGCAGGCTGTCTCCGTAGTCTTTCTTATCTTTAACCTCGCCGTCCCTCCCTTTCTCCATTTCTTCCACTTTTAAAAAAAAAAATCCTTCGCTCTCAATGCCGTGACACTCAGAGATGCCTCATCCAGAGCGTCTCTGAAGCGGTGTAGCATTGTAACTGGCAACACGACAGTCCCATAATCGCCTGTCAATGCTGATTCCTTCTCTTTTTTCACCTCTCCTGCCCCTCCTCCTCATCGCTCTCTCTCTCTCTTGTGCTTTCGCTCCGAGGCCACGCTGGCACCGCCTTCCCAGAAACGGTCGTGGAGGTTGAAACAGCCACAGATGGTGCTGAGACACACAAGCAGCCACTCTACTACAAATGTGTGTGTGTGACAGAAAGAGTGTGAACGGCTAAAGAGAGGAGACCGCTTAGAAGGGAGCGCTCAGCACCTCTGGGACACACGAGCGCTCCAGAGGAAATATTTATGACCCAACGGCAGTAAGTGACCCCCCTCGCGCAGCTCCGTATGAGCCGACTCTCGCAGACGCACGAGCTGAGCAGGTTCGGGCAGGAGCGCAGCCACGGGGAGGAAGTTTTCCTCTGTCTACAAAGCTTTTGAGGATAAAACAGCGGGAAGAGAGAGAAACCTCAGCATGAGCTGCAGGAAGAGATGCAAGAGGGAGATTCTGAAGTTTGCTCAGTACCTCTTCAGACTAATTACCGGCACACTCAATGCAGGTAAAATTGGAAAGTTTTTTATCTTGTAAAAACCTGGTTTGCTCTTTGTTGGATTTGCAATGGCGTATAAAATACTTTGGTGCAATCTATATACAGTATTGATGTAGAAGTTGAGGCAGTGCAGCTCAAACAACCTGCAGCCATCTCTTAACCGGGTTTTGACCTTTTGATAATATCTATCTATCTTCTCCTTCCTAATCTCCTTAATCATGTCAATTAATCCAAGTCAACTGGCAATTAGGAGGAGGCAAACAAATTTTCCCCATCATTTGCCAAATATAAATTGATGTGTCAGCTGTTTCAAGGAGAGATGGGCTCTTCTTCGTGGATTGCAGCAAATTTAGTCATGTTGTCCTTGAGTATCCTGCTGTAGTTTTCCCAGTGTGTCTACAAATAATGTCAAATTGTGTGGAGATAATTTGGGCAGTGAGCCATATTTCTGAAATGAATAGGCTTGTTGCAGGAAATCAGCAATGCATCAAAACAAATGCATGGGAGTATGCTGACCTTGTTAAACGGTTTAATTTGTCAAGATATGTTTTTGCATTCTTTCATTATTTATTTCTATATATTGTGAAAAAACAATTTAATTTTCAATATTTTGAAGAAATAACCTGAAGGACTCATTATTACTAAATGTTTGTTACAGAGAGAATTAATGGTCTAATAATTGTTCTCTTTCCACCTCAGTATGAGGAAGTTTTGTTCTAGCTAATCCAAGCAAGAAGTCATGGGATTTGTCTGATTTGACAAGTTTATTTGTTTACTCTTTCCCTTTCTTTATTTCACGTTTATTGATTATCGTGTATCTGTTGGGTTTTGTGTTGTGTTGAATATCCTGTGAATCTCTGCAGCATCTGAATGTGTGGGTGCGTTTGACAACAAAGACCACGGATGGCAAAGCTTGGCATGCATTGCTTTGCTCGTCTTATTTTTTATGAATACGATGCATTAGGATGTGTTGTGTACATAATTTGAGTGATAAAGAGACCTGCGGTGAAGACTTGACTACTGCTGGCGGACTGGTTTAAGTAGATTTCTGTAGGCGGGACTGATGTAGTGTTTGATCATAATCACTGACAGCGAAAGAAAAACTTTCCCTCATTAAATCTTGTTGATTATGGTCATGTGTTGATAGAAGGCATGTCTTCTGTGTTTGTGACAGGCTGTCCTTTTTAAGTTATTACTTACTTTTTTTGAGCATACATTATATTAGTCAAGCAGTTCATTTAGCAGTTGATCATAATCTGCAAAATCTGTGTGTTCCTATAAAATGGTATAGACTATTCTCTTCGCATTCTCTTTTCAATTATATTGACTATTTCCTATAAAGATATAGGCTATTTACTAAGCAGAAATTCTTAAAGGGATAGTTCACCCTAAAATGGAAATTAAGTCATTTACTCACCCTGGTGTTGTTCTAATGCCATATTGCCTTCCTTCCTTTTCGGACCACAAAAGGAGAATAAAAAAAAAAATTTGAAATAAATGTCCCGCACACACTCGTCCATATAATGGCAGTGAATTACGACCAGCATCACACCTTTTTAAAAAGACGCAAAAGTGAATGATTCCATACAACAAACATGTAGTATATTCAAAGTGTTCTGGGGGTATAGGATAGGGTAAGGCTGGGCGATATATGGCCAAAAATATTATCACAATATTTTTTTCCATATCATATGATGTCAAAATTCATCACTATATTAATTTACCTACCATTAATGGGGAAGGAACTGCTCTCAACATACAGTACTGTGCAAACATCTTAGGCACGCTAGTATTTCCGCCCCAAAGAAATGGTTTTAAGCCAGATATATATTTTGCTGTAGTGTTTCAGTAGTAAATATCAGTTTACATTTCCAAACATTAATTTTGCCTTTATTTGTAACAATCCAGTGAAATTTCTGTATGCACAAGGAGTCTGACAACAGCCTGTATGCTCCACACGGAGATCTGATATCACCATTATCGAGTCCGTCTGAGATTACATGAAGAAACAGAATTAACTGAGACAGACTAAATCCAGAAGAACTGTGGCAACGTTTCCAAGAGGCTTGAAGAAACCTTCCTACATTTCTGATTTTATAGGGATCTTGACATGATATAGTTTTTCACCAAGCCCTACGATAGGTTTGATGAAAAGCAAACCAAAATTGAATGTATTATTGAACATCTTCCTTGGCCATTGGTCTTCTGTGCACGGATATTCGAAGATAGCGCCAAGTGGAATACAATCCATGAACTTTCTTCTCTGAGGTGAATATATCCATTAGATATATTCATACAGCATTAAAAACACACAAGGGTGAGTAAATGACTCAATTGTCATTTTAGGGTGAACTATCCCTCCAAGACATTAAGGTTTCAGAGCAAATATCTTGAATTAAGTTCATGCTTACTCCTTTGGCAAATAATTTTTCTTGTTTTAAGAAAAAAACTCAATAAATTTGTTTATGCTCATAAAATAAAATGAATTTATGATCGGTTCACACAGTATTATATCATATTTGTCTGGTGTTGCACTCTCTTCCACTGCGTAAATGGCTACAGATATACTGCGCTATCTTTATTAACAATGCTTAACATTTGCCAAATAGTGATTTAATTGAATTTAGAGTCAAAAGCATGAAAAATTAATTAATCCAGATGTCAGCTGTTTTGTGATGATTACCAGGATATATCAAACGTGCTGGAAAAAAGGATGTGTTCTTGGAACGAGCCCAATGTCAGATATTATGCTGAGTCACAGAAAATGACTTTTAATATTGATCGTCTGACAGACTGACAGCTTTTCTGACTCTAAGTTGCTGGAGACCGTCTTTCTGCCTTCACTTGAAATCCTTGTTACGGTGCTGTATTGATTCGGCTGACACACTAAGACAATCCGTCTAAACATGGTTGTAGAACCGTGTTCTTGTTTCTGTTGGTCTTTCTTTTCTCCGTTTACACTTAAAATAATAAATAATAAAAAAGTTTAAAAATAAAGATTTAAAACGGGTTTGAATTTTGTCACAATATGAAGTGGTAATTATTATGTCACAGGAAATTTGAATATGACCGTCAAAGGAAATTATTTTGGTTGAATGCCAAAAACTGATTATCTTGTACTTTTCTAAGGAGCCATTTGTAATATCAATATATTCATGCTTATATTTCAACCACCCTTGTGAAGGCAAACACTATATCTTTTGTCTTAGAAAGCAATGCACAGACACTGAATGTCAATATCTGTTGCTCAAGTGATCAGGATTGATCGATGACCTGAAAGAATCGGTCCGTTGTAAAGTCTGACCTGAGCCTGATTCTAATGGGATCTGACGTAGAACACAGCAGAGGGACACTGGAAATCTGTGTCCTTGGAGATATCATCTTATTCTGCAATTCTTAGTCAGTTATTGTGTATATTGTATTATTTATTAGGCTACATCATATAATAATAAAAACTTGATCTGTGCTGATTAAATATCTTCAATATTTACTGTTGAAAGAAACAGGAAGTTGGGGTGGGACAAAGGTCTTTCTTTTTTTTTATAATGACGTGAAAGCTAACAGAATAGTTTTTATTTCCTTCACCGTAAAGAAGGAATTATTGAGAAAACAACGCAACTTGATGCATTCAGATTTTTAGGTACTCTCAACTATTGTCTTAAAAAATTATCACACAACCTTGTTTGTCAATTTACAATGTATTCATTCACTATGCAAAATGCCTCATTCAGCCATAAATTCTTCGAGGGAACTACAGATTTCTTGTTCAGCAAACTAATACATTAAATTATTGATCTATCATTTTGGTAGCCATATATTTGACACTTAATGGGAAATGAGCTATGCTATCTTTGTTTCTGAAGGTGCATTCACATTGCAAAGCAAAGATATCTGGAATAAAGTTTTAAAAGGTTGTACCATAGACCTTAGTCTCAGCCTCAGAAGTCACTGGAAACAGCCAATCAAAGTCAATTTCAAAGTCGTCATGTGAATAGGTGAATTCTAACGCCGTTAAACATGACGCTGAACAAAACGAACTGTGATTGGTTGCTTTCTGCCAACAGTCTGAAGGTGTGTCTACTATACATAGACAATACATACACTGTAAAAAAACCCCGTAAATTTACAGGTAACGGCCTGTTTTTTTTTACATAAATTTGCCGTTTTGTCATTATACAGCGAATTCCTGTTATTTTACAGATATTTGCTGTAATTTAAAGGTCCACTATTAAATTTACAGGTAATTGCTTGTATTTTAGTTTTACATCAATTTTACGTTTTTTTAAAGGAAATTGTCTGTATTTTTACAGGGTTATGTGTAATTTTACATAAAATATTCGTAATATTTTACAGATTTTTTCTGTTAAATTAGAAAACACAGAAAAGAAGGTATAACTGCAGAAATCAGCAGTCATTTAACATGTTTTCCTTGAAGATCATTAAGCATGTGGGTGTTAAAGTGAGTTTTAAGGTTAAATAATAGTATTTCCGTACTATATACGGTAAAAACTGTGATAGATCTAATGGTACATTTAATGTAATTTTACTGTAAAATACATTTAAATTTACAGTTTTTGAAAGTGAAAAAGAACAACTCGTTTAATTTACAGTGAAAAAACGTAAATTGACATTCCCACAATTCTCTGCGTGACACTTAACATTTGATGTGTTTTTGTTGAAAAAACTGTTTCTTCATAGTTTTCTTAGTTTTTTTTTAATCAGTTATGTATATTAGGGTTTTATGTTACATTTAATGTTGTTAAACTAATGTTTATTGCATTTTTAAAATTTCATGTGTCACCATGATGGTGTTTAATGTTTGTGCGAATGACACTGTGCAGTTTCTATATATTAGTATTAACTCTCTTGTGGAAGAGCTGCTTGTAATGAGCTTTGAATGATCATGTGACTCATCACCACTGTGGTTGTTGGTTGTCAGTGTATTACAATGGTACAAAACCGAAATTAATACTTCAATAGGTCAGTAAATTAACATTATATCAGATAATGAAAGATAATTTTGTGTAGAATAACAGTAATAAACCATAATTATAGGATAAGAAATTACCATTTTTTTACAGTTTTTTTCCTGACAGTATTTTTCCGTTTTTTAACAGACATTTTCTGGCGCCCCTGCTGCCAGAAAATTACCATTTTTTTACGTTTTTTTTTTTTACAGTGTAGCTAACAATAATGACAAAACAACAAAGTCAACAAACAGTAAATCTATGAGAGTAACTGCATAATTTAATCATGCTGCAATGCATACTAGGAACTCACAAATCATCAACATTTTAGCAATATTGTTTGTTCAGCCAATTGTGTTTGACTAGTTAGGACAACATTTGGGGAAATCTGTTGGTTTAACATGGGCTTTTATGTAGTTTCTAGTAATTCACAAGTCTCAGTATTTGACTCAAAGATCCAGTGAACTGGAAAATATGTAGTTGCTATTTTTTTTTTTTACCCTGTAGTGTCTTTTAAATATGTCTTCTCCTTTCTTTATAGTCCATTGTCTTGATTAAAGATCATAAAGAAAATGAAATCCTTGTTTTATCTCACCAGCAGTAAACACCTCTTGCTATTTCATTGCTGTAAATTACTTTTGAACAACCTATTACATTTTGTACCGTAATGTTCAAATGTCCCACAGAAAGGACAGTGCGAGCTGCATATTTCTTCAGGCTTTTGGACCCTGAAGACTGTGAATTGAATGGCTGACTTTCAAGCTACATGGAGCCGGAGGGCTGTGTCCATCTATTTGTCACATTGTGGCCTCGCTCTCACCGCCTAAACGCTCGAAATCTCTCTCTTGTGAACAAATGACATTTGCCTTTTTGTTTCTCCTCAGTTTATTGCTTTCTGCTGTCACACACGTCCACCGCTGCAATGTATCATCCATTTTTAGGGGAACCGGTTGAAATACTTGGCACAGGATCTGGAACAACGTCTGCTTTTTGTCTTTAAGGAAAAAGAGACAGAAATGGCCTTCATATTTCTAATCTTGCCTGAGAGCATCTGGAGAACTTTCTCTTCTGCTTTATCACGTTTTATTTCTCACGCAAACCTCTCAGGTGCACATGCATGCAGCAAAGTAGATGGTTATAGATTTCAAGTGATTTGATTAGGTTTGTCAATGTAATTTGCGGAGGTCTCACAAGGTCAAAATCCTTCAACTCGTTGACATTATGCTCTCTCTTTGAGTATGAGAGAGTATCAGATGCTCTTACCGGTCATAATTCGCAATTGAACAGTTTCTAGCTTCCATTTCTTTTTTGTCTGTTTACTTGCAAAACTGTGCGTCTTCGCGTAAGGAAGCGGTGTCGTATTGCGTGAAGGCTGAGCCTGTGGTCATGTCAGTATGGTGTGTTTATTTAGACAATCTCTGCGACATGAGTCGTGTAGGTTTCGTCTCTTTGGTTTCTCGACAGCTATTACCAGGTCATGTTCCAGCTGTCCTCTGAGATGCCGTTCCAGGAGCCCACATAATCCTTGACCAAACACTGAATATTTAATCCAAGATGCCAGCTCATTGTGGCTTAATATGCCCTCACTTCAGTTTGATAGACAGACTCGCAGCTGAGCTGCTATTAAACAGCCTTGTATGTGTTGTCAGGAATAGCTTAGCTTGGATAGTGGTGCAGTACTTACTAGTTATTAGTATAGGTTTCCACCACATAGAAGGTATGTGCGTGACGTCACAGTCGGCCGTATAGTGACTGCGGTTACGCCCACTAAGTGGCAAAAAGACTGAGCGTCAGCATTGGTTTTCAGCGTGAATGCTGCAAAAAACACATCTTAAACGGGAAAGAGCTTTGCGATTGACTGTAGACTACAACTAGATTTGACAAGAAATCTGAGGTATATTCCGGCGGGAAAGTCCCTTTATTGCGCGGTACATTTTCTCCCATTCATAGTAATATTAGTGCACCGTCTTTCTATATATAATGTCTTTGGTACAAGTAAGCCCACTCATTTTATATATATATATATATATATATATATATATATATAATGGCAGGGCTGGCAAGAAAAACGTAACATTACAACAGGAAGACCCTGAACGTGCATGAAAATGGTAGTTCCCAAAATATTTTAAATGATGTTGGGGTCCAAACAACATTGGACCCCACTGACTTTCATTGTACACTGCAAAAAATGAAATATTGCCGGGTTAAAAAATCTTAAAATAAGGCAAGAATTCTTATTTTTTTTCTTCTAAGATAAATTAACTAGCCTAGAACTAAAAGCAAAAGATTATTTTGCTTGTTTTGAGAAAATATGACTTGAATTTTCTTACTTAGAAAAAAATGCCAATTCTGGTGATTTCTGTAAATGAATTAAGTATCTTTTTAAAGTGTATGGTATATTTTGACACAGTCTATCCAATTTCAAGCCATATTTTCTTATTTTAAGAGCACAACGTTTCTTATTTTTAGAAAACAATGTTAGCACATTCAGACACAAAGATTATTATTTTTAATTGTTTTCTACTTTACATTGAATGAATGCATGAGGCATTTAGCGCTTTCATATGTACAACTGTACACCCAAAGCCCTTTACAATCATATCAGGGGATCTCTCCTCCACCACCACCAGTGTGCAGCATCCACTGGGATGATGCGACGGCAGCCACAGCACCAGTGCGCTCACCACACACCAGCTATAGTGGAGAGGAGAGAGAGAGTGATAAAGCCAATTCAGTGAATTAAACATTATTTAGTTTGAACCATAACATTTTTTTCGGTGCTGACAACTGTCAATATCTTGTACATCAACCCAGTAACTTCATTTTAAAAGATTATTCACCCCAAAATGAAAATTTCCTGATAATTTACTCACTCCAATGCCATCCAAGATGTTCATGTCTTTCTTTCTTCAGTGGAAAAGAAATTAAGTTTTTTTGAGGAAAACGTTTTAGGATTTTTCTCCACACAATGGCATTGTGGAATGGAACTTCAATGGAATTGCAACCAAAATGTTGAAGTCCAAATCAAATCAATGGGTCTTATAGCGAATCGAAGAGTCATTTAAAAAAAAAAAAAAGAAAAGAATAATAATAATAATATACTTTCCAACGTGATGATGTAGGCCTAATGCCCGGCGCGTCACAGACCAGCACAAGACGGACAATTGTGGTTAAAAAGTATACTTTTTTTTCTTCTTTTTTTTTGAAAATGACTCTCTAAATAAGACCCTATCCTCAGCTGGGATTGAGGAGAGCCATTTGAAGCACTTTAAAGCCCTTTTAAATGAAACTGCATTGATTTGGACTTCAACATTTTGGTTGCAATTCAAGTCCATTGTGTGTAGAAAAATCCTAAAACGTTTTCCTCAAAAAACTTAATTTCTTTTACACTGAAAAGACAAACATCTTGGATGGGATGATTTGGGTGAGTAAATTATCAGGAATTTTTCATTTTTTTGGAAAAAGTTAATTGGGGAGTAGTGAAAAAGTCAGCGAAGGTCTTTTGATCACCAATTGTTGACAGCAGTTGTTTTCATCAGGTTCTTATAGACAGCAGTCGCTTAAATTAAAATAAAAATTCAGTTTTTTTGGTCTCTTTATTTTATATATATATATATATATATATATATATATATATATATATATATATATATATATATATTAGGGCTGTCAAATGATTAATCGTGATTAATCACATCCAAAATAAAAGTTTTTTTTTACATAATATATGTGGGTGCATTGTGTATAATTATTTTATATATATAAATACACACACATGCTTGTATATATTTAAGAAATATTTTCATGTATATACTGTATATAGATTTATATATAATTTATATTATATATAAATATAAATATTTTATAAATAAATTATATATTTTTCTTAAATATACATGCATGTGTGTGTATTTATATATATACAAAATAATTATACACAGTGCACCCACATATATTATGTAAAAAAAAACTTTTATTTTGGATGTGATTAATCGTGATTAATTATTTGACAGCCCTAATATATATATATATCACTATCTCAGTGATGTATGTGTAACCTTGATGTATGTGTTAACTTTACTCAGTAATATAAAATACATACTTATTACTAGGTTTTACAAGCAAGTAACAACAAAGGACGCAATGACGTTACTAAACCAGTGAGAGGCAGCAGTTAAAGCGTGCCTAATGTGCAGAAAAAACAAAGAAGAAGAAGCGGCACTTGTGAGAGCATGCACGATAGATTTTGTTCGTATTTAGGCGCCAATTTTGCAGATGTGGAAAGACGTTAACAGACTGACTACATTTTCGTGATTAATCATTTGACAGCCCTAGTTTTTTTTACAAAAAGCACTCATGTCATTACCATTATGCCTTTAAGTGGAGAAGTGACTATTAAGATTACAGTCCACAGTTAAAGGGTTTATCAACAAAACCCCACAACACTTTAGTCAACAGCTAGATAGATTGTAAGCAAAACCATGATCAACTCAGAATAATAATAAAAAATTAAGGCTGCCGTAAACTCACCTCTGTATTAATTTTCTGCATAAGCTATCCAATATCTCTCCAATGCTTCTTGAAGACTTGAAGATTGTGACAAAGCGTGGTGTGTAGAGATCCACAGCACCATAAAAGTTACTCTGCAGTCTGCAGACCTGTGGTGACTAGACTATCCTGTCAAACTCTGCAAACACCTACAACACAGGCACACACACACACACAAAAAAGGCACGAAACAGTGTGGACATTTTTCAATGCATGGTCAGGCCTACAGGTCAATTCTAAAGCAAACCTAAACAGAATGTAGTTTCTCATTGTGGAAAAAGGGATATGCATAAGTACTTAACTTACTTGTCTCTGTAAAAAGAGCTGGCCACTGCTCCATCTGCATCCACAATCTCACGTCTTCGCATTGAGAAGGTCTGGTCCATCTTTGATGCAATGAGAGGTTCCACTAAGATAACATCAGTAGGGATAACATCACTTAACATCAGGCACGGCGTTATGGGTGGGCCTGACGGGCCTAGGCCCACCCACTTTTCAACAGGCCCACCCAAAACTTTTCTTCAATTTTTTTTGTCAAGAATTATAAAAAATCGCCAATTAAGCTCATAATTTGTGCTAAAATAGTCTAAATGTTTAGTTTTAAAAACAATTTTAAGCTGGTTATTTCTTGATGTTTCTGCGCAAGTTCAGCAGACGGTGTTCGGGTTTTCTTCCGATCAGAGGATGTGAGTGGAGAGCGCATTTCTGAATATTCCGCTCTGTTCGCTCATTCTGCAGGCTCGCGCGCTCAACCCAGAATGGCCTGCTGGTTCGAACTTCGAAGATATGTGGAATAAGGCCTTAGGCTACTTAAATAGGGCAGGCTATAGCCTAGTATGGAAGCTTGTTTCCGCCATAGAATAAAACATTTTAAAAGATAGGCTAATTGCGACTTTATTTCACACAATTGCGACTTTAGTTCACACAATTGCGACTTTAGTTCACGAAATTCTGATTTTATATCTCGCAATTCTGAGAAAAAAAGTCAGAATTGCGAGATATAAAATCAGAATTTCGTGAACTAAAGTCGCAATTGCGTGAAATAAAGCCGCAATTGCATGTTATAAAGTCAGAATTGCGTGAAATAAAGTCAGAATTGCGTGAAATAAAGTCGCAATTGCTTCTCTTTTTTACCCAATGTTTACTTTATATCTCACAATTCTGACTTTGTAACACGCACTTTATATCTTGCAATTCTGCCTTTATATCTCCCAATTACGTAGGCCTATTATAAAGTCAGAATTGCGAGATAAACATGCAATTATGTGAAAAAAAGCCAGAATTTCAAGCTATATTTCTCGCACTTTTAGCCTATATCACGCAATTTTGACTTAATAACATAGGCTACAATTGCGACTTTATATCACGCAATTCTGACTTTATAGCTAACCTGCAATTGCCACTTTATATCATGTAATTCTGAGATATATGGAAGTCACCGCCGGAAGTGATCTCTCGCGCGTGTACGTCACTCATTGTTTACACAGAACAGAGATTGTAGGTAAGACGGCTAATTAAAATGGTACTAATTTGCGCTTATCCGGGATGTTTAAACCGTCGTAAAAGAAAACGAAAAAATTAATAAATAAAACAATTGTATGAGCGACGTACACGTGCGAGATATCACTTCCGGCGCTTTCCGGAAAAGACCGAAGCGCCGGCGCCCTCAGATTACTTGGACGTGGCTGTGTTTACAAGAGGTAAAAACGATATAAATACTGTTCGTTTTCTCACACAAACCGCTCGTTTCATGTCTTAGGCCATCAATGTGTACTTACATTTACGAGTCATTAAATCATGTTTAATTTGGACTTCTCTGTGCATGCTCTTTGAGGTGGTGACCGTAGACCTGCATTATATGACTGACAGACAAGAACGGTTTGACCTAAAAATATAAAAATTGAAACTACTGCGGAAACAAAGACACCTACATCTTGGATGCCCTTGAGGTAAGCTAAAACATACCAAAAATTAATTTCAAAGTGAACTATCCCTTTAACAATTATACAAAGAAATGGGACTTCCTGCTTACAATTATGCAAAATGACGATTTTTACGTCATAAAAATCATGAAGTGGAACACTTAAATCCTTATTTCTCCCATCTCGGGAAAATAAGGGAATAAACCTTGACCATTCAATAATATGACTGGGTTTCTAAAGATACAAAGCTTAATGCAAATGGGTGAAGTGTCCCTTTAAAGTGAATAGAATCATTCTTTGATGAAAATAACATACCTGTATGACTGATTATATATTTAATATATCTGCTAGGTTCTGTTCTCTGAAGGTTTTATTTATTGTCTGTGGTTAGCTGGCAATCACTTGTCAAATTGTCTGTCATCACTGAAACCACACAGCACATTTCAATGAAACATTATTCGTGTCTTTGCTTTTAAACTCAGCAGACACTTTAAATGAACCTCAGGCTCTAAATTCCAGCCGCTCGATATCTGTCTCCCAGACAATGTAGAGGAAGTAGGGCAGCTTCTCCATATCATATTCTCATTACACCCTTTCTCACTTCCACAATATAGAAAAAAAAAATCTTTCCCGATCAATGGCTCACAAACATTGTTCAACAATGCTTGGAGAAAGAAGCTGGATGAAAACCAAATGCAATTTCATTGGTATAATTCATTTATTCAGAGACTCTTCGACTTTCCTGCTGTCTTCTGTCTGCATTGGGGAAAAGTCGTTGTTGTTGTTGTTGTTTTTGTTGTTTTTTACTTTCTACAATTTCATTTAGACCTGAAGAGTATAGAGTCACTGGTGGTTTCACAGGTCATCATGGCAATTATAATGGAGTGTGTCTTACTGCCCTTGTGAAGAGACTTCTCTTCTGGCACCACGACATCGATTCTTTGTCCTGTCCTGTCCTGTCCTGTCCTGTCCTAAAGAAATGTATGTTAATTATAAGATATAAATGTTGCTGAAGATGGCCTGAACTGTAAAAAAAAAAAAAACATATTTTAGTAAACTAGACTTAAAGGTTTAGTTCACCCAAAAATGAAAATTCTGTCAATAATTATTAATTATTAATTTCGTTGAAAATCTTCAAATGAAAATCTTTTTAAGGAAATGTCCTTTCATTGACAGCTACGCAACTACCACTTTCAAGCCCCAGAAAGGTAGTGAAGATATCATAGAAGTAATCCACGTGACTCCAGTTGTTTAACCTCAGTATTATATATACTAATATTATTTTTTAAATACTAATCAACATTTTTCTCAAGGCATCATAATTAACCCGTCTGAAAAAAAAAGAAAAAAAACATCTTAAAGCAGTCTAAAATTGTTTGCTGGTTTTAGCTGATTTAAGCTGGCCTCAGTTGATTTAAGTTGGCTAGCTTGAAACCAGTAAACAGACCATTTTGGTTTGGCTGGTTGACTGGTTTAAGCTTTTTTTTTTTTTAATCATGGAAGTTGTCTTTGTGTCGGTAGTGTGCATTCTGTACTACAGCCTCCATAGGCAGCTCACAAGGTTTTAGATCCAAGCAATAAAATAGGCTGTTTCTTTTATTTTTTTGTAGAATTTGTCTCAATGTGCTGTGATCTCTGCATCCCCTACTACTGCTGTACACTTCTATGCAATTACTGATTATAATCGCCCAGCTGCAAGCCGACAATCCCATCACATGCCTTTTTTTCATACAGCATCACTGCTTGTATACTCCCACATGAACTTTTGGTAATGAGTTCAGTTACGTTTTGCCCAGTTTATTTGAGTAAGAGCCTATGGCCTCCAGCCTGTGTCTCATTAGTATTGCACTCTAAATGGCATCAGTCACTATTGATGTGAGCACTTGCACACTGACCTTAACCTGTGGCCCTTGTGCCGGAGTTCACTGACCTTTGAATCCAGAGCCACAGTAGATGATTCTGAAAACAAGCACGTGTTGTACTTTTGTTGTTCTTATAGCGTTAACGGTCTGTTATGTCTGACTGCATGACACTGTCTTAAAATGTTTTTAATCTTTAAGTTTCAAAACTTAAAAATCGGTCATGTTGTTCCATTGATTGATTGATTGATTGATTGATTGATTGATTGATTGATTGATTGATTTGATTGATTGACCTTTTTGAGTATGTGGTCAATTACGTTAGCCTGGATGCCAGCCCGAACCCCGCCCACAACATTTTTTGGTCGGGAAGTTCGGTCTGCACTCGATCCATTGAGGAGTAATTATGATCAGTCAAAAAATGTTCGGGCCAATCAAATTGCCAGGGCGGGATTTATACGATGATGGACAGATGATCTGCAGTTACGCAATCCTCACGTCATCAAAGAGTGCTTGGGTTGAACTGGTTTCCCTCAGAGATGACTGCAGCTGGAGAATTGAGATGTATAGATTCCGCTATCGCGTCTGTCGTAAAAGAAATCGACAGGGCATTAATTTTAAAAGACGAAAAGAGAACTGCAATAAAGGCATTTGTCGATCGTCAAGATGTGTTTGCCGTCCTTCCTACAGGATTCGGCAAAAGTTTAATTTATCAGCTGGCTCCGATGGTCTCTAAGAATATGGGACTTAATGAAAAGCCTGTTGTCATTGTGGTTTCTCCTTTGGTCGCACTCATGGAGGACCAAGTAAAAGAAGCAAACGAAATGGGCATGTTATACTGTACTCGCACACCATACCCATACTGGTAATCACTGTACCCCTTATAAGCGGTTTTTGTTTTTTTAAATAAATCATTAGATGATGTTACTCAATTCAGTTTATTTGCCAGACTCATGTCCAGAACACCATGCAAGACAGAACAAATAAACAAGACAAAGTACAAGTACAAGAATTACTCATCATTTTGTATTTAAATCATCATTAAAACATCATTTTTGCTCCCGGTCTCTTTTCTCTGAAGACTCAAATGAACACGCTTATTCAGTCTGGTGTCTTTCGTCGTCTCTACATACATTTATTAAAATCAGTCAAGTCGCGCTCCAACCCTGTTATAAAATTGAGACAGGTCAGACAAATGCGAGTGGATTTGTTGGCTTTACTGTCGAGATCTAATCCTAAACGGAGAACTTGTTCGTATATATATTCACATTTTCTATTTCGTTCAAAAATATTTTTCGAGCTTGCAAGTACTCTGAAAATTCTTTTTGCAACACCGGCAAAGGTCGTTAACACTAATTTTTCTTTTAAATACTTTTTCCAGAGTGCGTGCAGTCATAGATGCGTGCAGTGCAGTTCAGTTCTGTTGATATGAGTCGCTCAACATACGTCACTTACTGCGTTGCTCTGATTGGTTGTAGGTCTATCCAATTGAATGCAGAGTTTTTTTTTTCCTGGTTCGATTAAGACACGCCTCATAATCAAAGCCCTATGAAGCAGTATCAGACTCACATTCTGACTAGAATATGAGTATGACGAAGTCAGGCTACAATTACGTGGTATGTAAAGTTATTCTTTAAATATGTCTACTTTTGTGTTCCATTTCAAAAATGTACATTTTCAAAGTGTGGAAAACTGTATTTAAAAAGGGTAAGAAAAGATTTATTGGCCATCCAGAGCCCATTTTCCCATTTTAATTGCACTTGCATGTGTGTAACCCACATTGCGGTTTCAAAATAGACATTAAGCGTAACCTAATTAAACTCTGCATAATTAATAGGATGTACAGTGAATAATTAGAGGATGATGTTGTCATAATGTCAGCCTTGGATTACTTTAAACCCTCTCATGAGTCTTGTTATCTACAGTACTTCCTGTACGGTATTTGAGGTTATGAACACTATGAAAGATACAGTTAAATAACTTTTTAACTCTTGTTACATCTTCTACATGCTTAAAATGTTACATTTTTCAAAATTATTTTCAAATAGGCATAGCAATATCTGAGTATTATGCCCCGGGTCTGGGTTTATAGAGAGAATGCTCTAAAGGGCAGTGATAGTGAATCCCAAAAAAACAAATCACTCCGGTTGATAATCATACAGATCCACAAGAACTAAGCAGAGAGAACTGTAATATTAGACTAACAATTAACTAGTGGAATAAGGAGCAAGTCCTTCAGTGTCAACAAAGGCCAAAGTAACAAACCAAATGAATACTAAAAGAAAAGTGATCAATTAAATAACCTTATCAAATATCAAAATAAAATACAACTGGCTTACTTAACTCTAGGGCTGCAGCTATCGATTCTTTTTGTAATCGATTAATCTAGCACTTAATCGATCGATTAATCGAGTAATCGGATAAAACATTTTTTGTGTTTTTAAACAACCAAAACAAATAATGCATAACGAAAATGATGTGGTTGTAAAATGATCAAGCATTGGCTTTTATTTATATATATATAAAAAAAAACTGGTATTTATTCCAACTCCAACATTTGGCTCCAAAACTAAGCCTATTTATTGCAATTTTTACCCATTTAGTATAAGTGCCAACAATGTTCTATGCTCAATTACTTTGGTAGCCGATTAAAATGTCTTCCCCAAAAGTAGAGTGGATTTGGAGAAGCAGGCTGGGGAATTTCATTTTTTGTTGTTGTCTGTAACTATTTGGAAGACCGACGTGACATACAAACAAGGTCTCGCAAAGACTGCAATACAATATTTGTTCCTCCATCACGTCTCAGTGTATACAGTGAATGCATGCTGAAATTATTGTTGCGTGGCTACATAAAAGTTTAAGTATATGATGCATTGCCGCAATTGATCTGACTGGCGCGTGAGAGAGACGAGGGTGCATGCGTGCGTGTGTGTGAGTTCTTTTTTTAGGCTATACTCTCTTGCAATTGAACGTGAATACATTTACTACTTAAAAACATCAAAGCTAAACATCATATCTAGTCAAACCGCATCTCGACATCGCTACAAATACAGTATGGGATTAAAATCAGCGAACATCAATGTGTCATAGGCTTATGGTGTGTTCACACCGAACGCGAGTAGATTACATACAAATTCGATGCAAAGACGCGAATGGACGCATCATTCCCGCCGGGCGTCGCGACTGACGCGAATTGGGCGACGCGTTTGCCGCGAACGTGTTCCGCGCAAGTTGAAAAATTTGAACTCGAGCGAATGTTCAAGCGTCTAACTAGACGCGATAACGCGTATTTGACGCTCTATCCGCGTTCGGTGTGAACACCATTAGCTAACCTTGTTTCAGCGAGGCTTGGTGAAACAGCATGGAGTGGACTGTTGTGGTATGCCAGGTCTACTTTGCAGTAGACACATTGCACCTTGTTGTCTTCCTTTTTAAGTATGTAATGATTAGACATTCTCTGCCGTTTATGGACATCTTTACTCTCCGCCATCGCGCCAACTAAATTCAAAATCTATCACCCGCTATAGTATAGATCCGCGCATATAGTGCGCGTCATAGGAATTTAACGAGGCTTCGAGGCAGAGTTTTTGCCTCGAGGAATTTTTGCAATCGAGTAACTCGATGAATCGTTTCAGCCCTACTTAACTCTTTATCAAAAACAAAGCCCAAACATGTTCACCAAAATAAAGAGGCAGGTGACCCCTATGCTCCAAGATCTTTTAACATGTTTGTAACATAATTGAACATGATCCACTTGTGTTACAATCAGAAAGAGAAATGAGCGCTCTGTCGAGTGCCAGCAGCACCTTTATAAAGACCATACCTCGGCTGAACAGCCAATGACGGTTGTACACCCCATCATTGGACAACCTATCAGAAGTCAAAGATAGTGCAACAACACAAATACAGGGGCAGGTCTTAATAACACTGCTGTTTCTTACACAGAATGTGATCTTGTTAAAGTATGAAGAAGATATGTTTTCATTTTGTTATTGGTAGCAGATTTCAGTGGTGTTGCTTGCCATATCCTCAAGGTTTTATCTCAGCCGAATAACATTAAGAATGAATGGTACATGCTCTTAGGCTTATCTCAGAAATTCTTGCCGTCATGGCCACAATGCAATCATCTGAGCCTTTCCCAGACCTTTGGGAGCCCAGAGCTTTATTGTTTCTCTGCCATTTGATTCCGACTGCAGCTTCCAGTCAGCCCATTTCAGCCGCTTCCATTCCAGCCCCTTCAGTTATTGTAATCAGTTTTCTCATTTGCACTAATGTTTGTAAATGAAAATCCCTTCAGTCCACAGGATGGATTATTTCTGTGGACTGGATATAGGGTATTTTTAGAAGCACCCGTGCTTTCTGGACTTCATATGAATCCTTACATTGAATAGATTGACCACTTTTACCACCCATTTGTTCAGAAATTGTTCTGTGATGGTGGATTCAGGAGACTAAACCGAAAGAAAAAACTCTTAACCTTTACCCAGCGCTTAATGGCTTTCTGAACACCAAGGCCACTGGTCTGTCTGCAATGGAGGTGGTGTGTTCAGTCAGCTCATAAATTGAAGGCACTTTATATGTCTGTGCGCACTTGGTCCTTTTCATTTATTTCAATCATTTTATTACTCCTCCATAAGACTTGTGTCATTTATCACATCTGCCCGCCGCATGCATTGGAAAATGGTTTGCGACAATCTCTTTAAGGTCATCCGATTTCTGTTTCTGTTTCTTGTTCCTGTAATTGCCCTTTCCATCCTGCTCTCAGGACGGGGGCGGGGCAACCTGTTACTCACATGAGATCGACCAATAGCAAACCAGAACCATCCAATCAATTCCCCATGGACAAGTCCCGCCCTAATGTCACACTCTTAAAATCACTGGCCTCTAATTAGGGCTGGGAATCTTTAAGCACCTCACGATCCGATTTGATTCAAAAACACACTTTTGAAAGAAACCGTCTGTCAGTAAGTGAGTTTCGTGTATTGAATATATAGGCCTGCTGCATTCTAAATGGCATAAACGATGCCTTTGTAGAGCATTTGGAAGGTAAAACTCCATTTCGAACTTTATGGAAGATTATTTTATGGAAGGTTCGAGTGTGTGTGGGTGGTTCAGGTATACAACCCCAGGTATACAAATTTCCCCACAAAGATGGCAATATCCTAAATCCTTGTCCTCGTGGGGTTATTTTTGGTCCCCATGAGGAAAACGGCTTATGAACCAAACTAAGTGATTGTTTTTATTTTAACTATAAAAATGCAGAAAGTTTTCTGTGATGGGAAGGTTTTGGAGTAATTTTAGAGGATAGAATATATGTCTATGGAAAGTCCCCATAAAACGTGTGTGTGTGTGGTTTCTAGAGCACACATAGTTCAATGGTATCTGTGGTTAATCATTGAAGAGAGAATCACGATGCATACATTTTCTTTACTCCCACCCCTAATTCAGTGCTGAATATCTATAGCAGATATTATAAACTATAATAGTTGCACATGTATTTTGCTGCCTGCTTCATCAATAGAACTGTGTTCTGAAGAGTTTTTTTTTTTTTTTTTAAGAAAGTATTATGCATATTTCAGTTTCTATTGTACTTTCATTTCACTTTCATCTATTTTCAAAGGTATCCTCTGTCTCTTCTCAGGGTGAACATTCAGCTTCCATGAATACATTTTCAAGCCGTGTCAAACGCAATTTAACGCAGAATTTAACGCTAGATTTGCGTTAGTCAGTGTTGTTTAATGTTAATGCCTCTTTATTTTGCCCTCTTTTTTGTTTCTTTCTTGTCTCTGCCCTAACTTTTTTTGTTAAAAATAATTATCAATCCTTCCAAAATGTGTTTTTGTCTTGCCCTGGTTCACTATGGTAGCCTGTTATAATTCGTTGTATTTTAGACCTGTCGGGATGTTTTTTTGTGGGAAATTGTGTACATGTCACTTGCCCATGCGTGTCTCTTCATATCCGTAAATAGTGTATATGGTGTGGGAGTGGCATAGTTGTCACAATGAGCGAGAAAGGTTGACAAACATGCTCAAACCTCTGGAATCACCCGTTTTAAAATAAAACGCTGAAGAGAGGAGAGTCTGCTGGCAAAAAGAGAACACGAAAGAGCTCGTAATAAAACAAGAATCAACATTAACTTGGCTTTTCAGAGATGGCGAGAACTGAGGGATTTGAAATGCTGTAAAAGCGATGCAGAGAGAGTGTTTGTATTACTCGACAGGTGAGGTAAGGTATCTTATTGAACAGAGTTCACTGTAAAGTATTATCTATTGTGAAGGGTCATTTCATTATGGTTGTTGTAGCGCTGTGCTGCAATTTATGCAAGGAAGTACCGTGTCTACTGTATTAATGGGTAAAGTTACAGTAACGTCTTCAGCTTTTCAGCTTGAGATTATTTCCTTCTAAATTAGTTAAATCTCTTAAAGGGGGGGTGAAATGCTATTTCATGCATAGTGAGTTGTTTACACTGTTAAAGAGTTGGATTCCCATGCTAAACATGGACAAAGTTTCAAAAATTAAGTTGTACGTTTGATTGAGTATTTCTGTTCTCAAAATACTCCTTCCTGGTTGTCACAAGTTTCGGAAAGTTTTTTTCCGAGTATGGGCGCGTATGACGTCAGATGCGCCGGAATTTCCTTATACGGTCCCAAGGGCACTTCTCTCGGAAGGGCGCGCGTGCAGCTGTAGAGCGATAGCCGTAACCTATGCCCATCAAAGCGCTGTGCATCGGCTGCGCTGCAATATGTCACCAAAGAAGTGTGTTTTCGGTTGCCAAGGCAAGACAACACTGCACAGATTCCCAAAGAATCAAGCGTTAAGGGACCAGTGGATGGAGTTTGTTTTTCCAGAACATCAACACAGTTGTGCAAGTGTTCTTGTTTGTTCCATGCATTTCCAGGATGATTTTTTTATAAACAAGGCCCAGTTCGAAGCCGGATTTGCTAATCGTTTAGTTCTCAAGGATGGAGCAGTCCCAACACTAAAGGTTAACGGTCTTGCATTGGAACCGCAGGCGGTGAGTAGAACTGCTTCAAATATCTGTGTGTGTCTATCGGCGTGTTAGCTCCCCCCACACGGTACGCCTCCACCCGCTCGGCTTTTTCCGGAAAGACTCGGTACAGCCTATCTTTCTTTTATAAATATAAAAAAACTAAAGACTTTTTGGAGATATGATGGATGCAATATTACTCTATAGGTACTCAAGATTAACATGAGATTGACTGAAACTGAGTGTTTCACCCCCCCTTTAAGCCTAGGTGAATGTGTTATGAGCAGTACGAGAACCATATTCATCCGCACAGTCAAGCAGAGACGAAGCACAACCAAAACAATGTTCTTCTGCAAAATGCATGCAGTTTTGTTTTCCTATCCACTAGAGGGCCAAAAGTTACACATTGAATCTTTAAAAAAAAAAATTCAAGTACATTTTTTTTAATGGTTTTAGCTTGTGTTAGTTTTAGTTATCTAAAATAAACCTGAATTGTATTGTTCTATAGATTGTCAAAGTTTGAGCTGCAATACACACACTGATATGCAATATACTGTGGATGCCATGAATGTTCTTATTGCAACATATTACACGTGTCAAGTCAAGAGTCCATTATTTATATAGCGCTTTTAACAATGCAGATTGTTTCAAAGAAGCTTTACAGTGAGAATTGGAAATGAATGAAACTGAAGTTGTAAGTATATTAATTTTATGGTTAGCATTTGATAAGCAGTACACTTCATGTCAGGGTCTTGATTATTATTTTGCAATAATGTCGAGCTGACTGTAATTTATCCCTTACATAGAATGTACTATCAGTCCACTGAAAATGAAAAAACAGTATTTCAAAAACAATAAGAACACATTTTTCACAGCTGAAGCATCCAATTGAGGTCAGAAATGTGAACTCCTTGAGACTCTGGAAGCCATTTATTTTACAGTAATGACTCACCTCGGCAAGGTCAGCTGATGTTCAGGGCTCAACAGCATCCCTAAGATGTCCAGTGACCTTGGTTTTGCAGAAACTAATGCCATTTGCAAATTCAATTTAAATGCAAAGTAATGCAAATAATATGTATGTAGTTGGTCTCACTGCATTAGAGACTCAAGGCTCATGGTCGTCTTCTGCTGAAACACTCTATAACAACGCCAGTGCATGTTCCTGTAGTGAGATTGGAGCATTGACTTTACCTCCAAACTGAAATACTAATTTAGTTTAGGTTTTATTTGTCTTTTATATCCCCTGTGTGCTGATTTTAGCTTCACGGTGAATTCACAATTGATTTCCTTGTCAGCCACGAAGAGTATCCATTTTTAATCTTGTTCATTTACCACAAAATGGCTTTTTTATGCAAACCTTTAAGTATGCTTATGTTTGAGTGAAGTTAACAAGCCTCCTTTAGCACCACTAGATAATTTAATTAAGCCCCACACCTTCACAACAAGACTCAATGAACAAGGGAACACAGCGGCACCTGCATCCACACTGATTTTGAAACAAGGGCAGATACATCACCAACAAAGACATCAGAGGTCGGAGATCGATGCGCAAAACCTCATTACATGAGGGCAAATTGCTGATTACATTTTTGACATTGACGCGCCACCTTTGGTCACTGTGGTTTGTGGTGTATACATCTTCATGGCGACTATACAGAGCCACACTAGCTAGCAAGGAATTCACAGCTTTGCTTGACTGCTTAATAATGAGAATTACAGCCATAGATCTCCATGACAGATGCACTGCACCGTAAAGACTGCAGGAATAGAATCTCTCTCCCCCATATTTCTTATTAGCAAAGAAATATTCTCAAAGGAGCCGGGCAGCCGTTGTAAAACACAGCGATGCTGGTGACAAGGACTACAGTAGGACCAAGGAGACTTTTTAACTGCGAGTAACTTGTGCCTCAGAGGCCTATATGTTCCTGAATTTGCAGTAATTTCTGGCTACTACTGTAGTTGCTTTATCATAGTCTACCATAATAGCCCTGTTAATTACAAATGAATGACCATCATAGGCTATACTGTGAACAGGACCATGAAAATACTGCAATATGGAATCACTATGATCCACTGTGTCTGTACAACAGTCATCTCTGGTATAGTTCCATATGAACTGTAATAGTATTGCAGCCCTATAGCCAGATTAGAGCAAACTAAAGACTCCCACATGGTAATTATAGGATAATTCCTACAAAGCTCATTGTGTGTAATGGAAGCCTGTTTCAGCCCGTTTTTGCCAATTTCTGACTTTTTATCTCACAATTGCGAGTTTTTCATCATTTACATTTTATGTCTCCCAATTATGACTTTATACAGTTTCTTACAAAATGACTTTATATCTTGTAATTAAGACTTTATTTCTCATAATTGCGCCTGTGTCTCCAAATAATGACTTTATCTACACAGTGTATCTATATCTCACAATGCGACTTGATAGCCCCTTTCACACAGTAATCCAATTAAATTACCGTACTGGAATTACCGTACCATACTAATTACTAGAATGACTTTACTGGTAAATACACAAATATGCCGTTCACACAAGCAATGGCATTTGCCTTAATTCGCCCGCATGAGGAGAAGCGCTTTAGTTACCCTATCTGTTCAATTTGACACTTTTTTCTTTTTTTACTTCTGAGTAACAGGCATAAGGGGATGATCACACAGAACGTGTTTTTTCTCTTAAAAACAAAAGATGCGCATAATAGTATCCAACTACAGGGTCGCAGTGCTGATGAATAGAAAAGAAGGGATGTTCTCGAGCGCAACATGCTGAAAAAGCGTCAAGATACGGCGCAACGGTCAAATATGGCGATCTAGTGCACATTTAGAAAAACTATTAAAAAGCAGTTGTAACTGTCATAGGCCAGGAAGAGCTGTGCGTGTACGGAGAGCGTCTGACATTAGAGACTGAGGTCTTTAGCCTCCTTGTTAAAGCGCCCGCCTCTCACGCCGGAGACCATGGGTTACATTTGGTGCCGTGACCCGGATTGGAGTGAGGTTTAGGGGGTAAGTGTAATGGTGTGTTCACACCGAACGCGAATAGAGCGTCAAATACGCGTCTATCGCGTCTAGTTAGACGCTTGAACATTCGCTCGAGTTCAAATTTTTCAACTTGCGCGGAAGACATTCGCGGCAAACGCGTCGCCCAATTCGCGTCATTTGCAACGCCCGGCGCGAATGATGCGTCTATTCGCGTCTTTGCATTGACTTTGTATGTAATCTACTCGCGCAAATAATTAAATTCGCGTTCGGTGTGAACACACCATAACTGTCGTAGGCCAGTATGAGCTGTGCATGTGAACCTCACTCCCCTGATCTCGAGGCGCTCTAGCGACTGACGTTAGAAGCTGAGGTCTTTAAGCCTCCTTATTAGAGTGCCAGCCTTCCACACCAGAGACCAAGGTTTCGTATCCCGCTCGGAGATACACAAACATTGCGTACTAGTAACCGCGTCATCTCTGTAAGAACTTTTTGATTGGTCCAAAGCAGACTTCTTGGGTGCTTCTTAATACTCAAATTGATGATTCCTTGTTTCCTTGCTCCTCTGTCCTCCAGCCCGTGACCAGGAAACCGATTGAACTCAGCCATCTTGAATCTCAATTCTCTAATTGCACCGCAAAGGAGGCGAGGAAGCTTATCCTGAGTCATGAGAGATGACAGCGCGTTCAGACCTCTTATGTGCTCATACCAGTAATCCTCATTCTTTGTTCACACAGAGCATCATACCAGTAATCTACTGGTAAAGTCACACAACTTCTCATACTGGTAAATTACCAGAAACAATTTACCGGTATTTTTGAAAAGGTCCTGTTCACACATGATCCTTAACGATAATTTACCAGTGAAGTATGTGAAAGGGGCAGATATCTCACAATTGCGAGTGATTTTATGTCTCCCAATTATGACTTTATACTGTTTCTCACACTTTATATCTCAAACTGTGACTTAATGTCTGGTAATTGACTGTATTTCTTATAACCGTGACTTTGTCTCCCAGTTATTATGACTTTATTTTATATCTCACAATGTGACTTTTTATCTCAAAATGTGGCTTAATATCTCATAACTGAAACTTTATTTCTGGTAATCTTGACCTTTTCTCCCAATTATTACTTTCTCACATTTTGACTGTCACCTATCTTGTAGAGTTATTGAGACTTTGTCTCATAATGGCAACTTTATATCTCACAGTGTGACTTTATCTCAGGTTAATCTGTGACTTTAAATCCCGTAATTGAGACTTCTAATAATTGTGACTTTTTCTCCCAATTATGACTTTGTCGCACAATGTGACTTGATATCTTGTAGAGTATTTGAGACTTTTTCTCGTAATTGCGACTTTATACATCACATTTGCAACTTAATATATCACAATTTGAATTTATTTCTTATTTCATGCTTTTTGATTTTGATTTTTTTACTCTGAGAAACAGACTTCCATAGTGTGAGATAACATACAGCATGTGCTATGGAGCTTATTATATTCCCCCAGCATACTCACAGTGGAACATGTGTTCATTTGCAGTGAATTTAATTCTGTTAGTAAAAAAAAAAAAACTGATTATAAATGAACAGGGTCCAAGTTAATCTCCATAATGAAATTTCAAATGAAACCCAACTATTAACAAAAGAATTACATCAGCAGTACTACCCACAGATCTATTAATTCTAAATAACATCTATTTATAAATCCTCCCCATGCTTTGCCCAAACATACCTAATTAAATTATTCTAGCGCAAGTCCTTATGGGATTCCACAATGCACTTTATTGTCATTTGTTTTGAAGAGAAAAAATGGCCTAGCCTGCATTGATTTCAAAGTATTGTACAATCCTGGTATTGTGACAGAGAAAAAATGTGTCTATGATTTATCTGACTATAATGTGAATATGAAGAAGATCTACTGAGCACAAAGTGAATGCTTTTATCAGCATTAATGGTCTCATTGATTGTCTCTTACATCTCGAAGAGCTGAGCTGCATCTACTTCACTAATTACACTCTACTTGCTTTTTTCCAATTACTGCACTTTCATTGTCTCAGTGAAAATGACACATGTATTTTAATGCTCTCTGGAAGAAAAAAAAATAGAACGATTGTCACTTTTAAGTTTTTTGTCGTTTTGATCCATTGCTCTTTTACTTGAATGCAAGTCTGGCGCACTTGTTAAAAAGCTTAAAAACAGCTAAAGTTTAGCTAGAAGCAACACATCTAAACAAGCTCACCCTGTGTTAATTGCTACCCAGATAATAGCAGCTCTCATATTGCTTTGGCAGAGAGAGTAAAGACATTGTTTACTTGCCAAAACAATGATAAAACAACAGATGACCGGGTGAGATGCTTCTATTAACCTATGCATTTGGCCCCTAGAAACTGCATACTGGTCAGTTCAGTCAAATTAATTTTCACAAGCTTCTGTCACCAATTATAGTGTAGAATATGTATGATGGAAGCATAAGTGAACATTTTAATCGGCTTCACAGATGTTGGACTGAACTGGGTGAACTGACATGTTATAGCTAAAAATAGTTCTTTCTTTGACCTCACAGAACTCTCAAGTGCTCTCAAGTCATGGATTTGGTCACATTTACTAATGATGTCATTGGCATATGATTTATAGGGCCCTATATATTCAATTTCCTTCATTTTGAGATTCAGTTTTACTTCAATGACAGCTGGTCCTCTCATCACTCAAGTCAATTTTCATTTTACATGCTGATAAAGCTCTTGACCTTGTCAAGGTGTTTTCTGTCCAAATGCTTATCAGTGTGAAGTGTTTCAGCTCTAACCTTTAATCCATGAGGTAAAACACCAGTCTCAGGAGATATTCATAGTCAGCTTTGCTCTGTGCACAATGGAGCTCAACTGTACCTCCCACAGCTCCGTGCTTAATGTAGGAAGCTATTTGAATTGAAAAATAGGCCTCCCATGATGATCTGCAAAACCAAACCAGCGTTTCACAGTGGGTTATAAAAACATCATCACGTTGCAAAAAAAAGGCATTAGGAGAATAGATAATGGCAATAATCATATTAGTCGTTTAGCCTGTGAGGCGCAGTGTGGAGAGATATTTCACATCAAGTGTCGAGCAGCAGGAAACGCATTCACAAACTGTCAATTCTGACGGAAGTACGTTGCATAAGATCATTTTTAACTACACGACTCCATGATGAATTCCTCTAGTTATTGAGGCTGATCGCTGAATGGAGTCATTTAAAGAAAAGAAACATGAATGACTCTGATGCTGTTTTACTAACAAATGATGTTGCCATTTACTGTACATTAACTGGCTGTTAAAAGTTGAATATTCCACAAAATTGGTTGATCCCAAAAGTATGTGATTTTAAATGGTTAATCATTTATCAGTTGTTTACAGTAATGAACTGTAGATTGAACTACTCTGACAAAGAGAATCATATATATATCCTCATTGTTTTATTTAAAAACAACTATACCAATCATTTTTCTATCTACAAGTTTAAATGATGCTCTTTTCTTGAGTTTGGAACCAGATCCTCCACTTAGTTCAAAATGTCTTTCATGTTAAATGAGATTCCAATTCCATCATTTAATCCAAGAGACACTGCACATTCAAAAAGCCTTTCATCAATGCAATCAGCATTGGTTTCTTTGCTTAGAGCAGGCAGAATAGAATATTCTCACTATCATTGAGCCCCTCAAGCCCCCAGACAGAGTGATGCTAGGACACATTTTACTTGATGAAGCTTCTAGGCAATTTAAAAGCCTAAGTCACCGACAATTTATGTGTTTTTATACCAAGCAATCAATGTGCTCGGCCAGGGAGAGAATGTAGCACTGTTGAGAATTAGACCGTAGATACAGTCTCACTTTTTGGAGAGATGACCAAACCAAGAAAAATGTATCTAGAGTCAGGGGTTTCCCTGGAGATCTGTGAACAGATAGATAGAACATACTGGATATTTTCTTTAAAAATACACTATATTGCCAAAAGTTTTGGGACGAACTTTAATGACATCCCATTCCTGATCCATAGGGTTTAATATGGAGTTGGCCAACCCTTTGCAGCTATAACAGCTTCAACTCTTCTGGGAAGGTTTTCCACAAGGTTTAGGAGTGTGTTTATGGGAATTTTTGACCATTCAGGCACTGATGTTGGACGAGAAGGTCTGGCTCGCAGTCTCCGCTCTAATTCATCCCAGAGGTGTTCTATCGGGTTGAGGTTAGGACTCTGTGCAGGGAAACTCGCTCATCCATGTCTTTATGGACCTTGCTTTGTGCACTGGTGTCATGTTGGAACAGGAAGGGACCATCCCCAAACTGTTCCCACAAAGTTGGGAAGCATTAAGAGTTCCTTTTACTGGAACTAAGGGGCCAAGCCCAACCCCTGAAAACAACCCCACACCATAATCCCCCCTCCACCAAACTTTACACTTGGCAACTTGGAATATTTAGTCATGAGGAATTTCATGAATAGACTTATTGCACAGGTGGCAACCTATCACGTTACCACGCTTGAATTCACTGAGCTCCTGAGAGCGACCCATTCTTTCACAAATGTTTGTAGAAGCAGTCTGCATGTCTAGGTGCTTGATTTTATACAACTGTGGACATGGAAGTGATTGGAACACCTGAATTCAATGATTTGGAGGGATGCCCCAATACTTTTGGCAATATAGTGTATCTGTATTTCTATTTTCAAGCCAACCCAGGCTCATTGGAAAAATTTACCTGTGGCAACATTTCTGCAAAACGATATTACGTTACTTACGAGTTTTGCTACACTTTCAAAGTGAAATGTCCAGTGAGTGATATTAAAAGCGCATTCTGTTTTATCTGAAACAGAACTGGCAATGCTTAATTACGTTGGTTGATGTACGGAAATGAAATGTCCGGTGAGTGCCGCTTAAAGGTTAATTCTATATCGCGATTGAAAATACTGTACACCACTGATGGGCAGTAACGCGTTAGAAGTAACGCGTTTCTGTAATCCAATTACTTTTTTCAAGTAACGAGTAAAGTAAGGGATTACAATTGCAAAAACAGTAATTAGATTACTGTTACTTCCCCGTAAGCAGGCTGCGTTACTGCGTTAGTTAACCGTCATTTTGTTTTGTGAGACTCTCGTGCCATGAGTCGTGAGTGACAATCATGTATGAGCGCCGCGACGTCAGTGGTAAACACCAAAATGTGTTGAACAAGAGACAACATGGAGCGCGGGAGAGAGACACGCGTTTGATTGGTCTCACACGCCACACCCCCGATTTCTCACGCTGAAGTGTCAACCCGGTCGGTCAACCCGGTTGCCTGAAAGATGAGTTTATCTATAGATCTACCTGTTGAGCCACTCGTGATCGACTAGTTATACCGCAAATTAGTTAAAATCTCCCGGAATCTAGAGCGAGTGTGCATGCGAGACAGAGACCGCGTAGCGCGCGCGCACCCGCAGAGAGAGACCTTGCGTGCAGAGAGCATCCTGATCTAGAAACAGGACCCCCGTTGGAGAATGTCAAAATTCCACCTCAAATCTGAGCAAGCACCCGCAAACCGGCACGTGAAACTTACTGAAACAAACCCTGAACCCCCAACTGACATGACATGGCTGTTTTGGTAAACTCATTTTTACTCCTTTCTGCACTTTACTGTTAAAAGACGTAACTGTTAATAATTTGGAATACAGTCAGGAGAGACTAAAATTTTAATTATTTTATTGCTGTATTTTATTTACATCTATTCGAATGAAGGATTTTACAAAAAATGTATTGATTTTATATGCTGGAATATGCAGAAATATAAGTTAACAGAAGAAGGACTTTCTTTATTTCATTAAAATATGGTGGAATGTGCAGAAAATAGGTTTAAATGTTCATCAAAAGTCTGATGACTGTTGCATTAAATTTAATTGTTGCTTGATGCAATGTGCATAAAGTAAAAATATTGAAACTAATAAAATTAATAATTAATAATTAAACTTTAGATGCTGGAATATGCAGAAAGAATAGAATTAGGCTGAAAGGTCTATTGCTTTATAGCGTATTCAGGTCGTGCATCATGTTTTTGAAAAGTAACTTAGTAACTAATTACTTTTGAAAATAAGTAATCAGTAAAGTAACTGGATTACTTGGAGAAGTAATCAGTAATCAGTAACTAATTACTATTTCCAAGCAGGGCCGGTTCTAGACATTTGGAGGCCCTAGGCAATATTCATGTTGGAGGCCCCCCACCCCCAATAAAAAACTCTTGAAACATATATGATTCCTAACCTTTTAATTTATACAACGTTTAATTTTAAATGTTTTTACTTACACAGTACATAAGTTTGGACACATTACTATTTTTAATGTTTTTGAAAGAAGTCTCTTATGCTCATCAAGCCTGGATTTATTTGATAAAAAATACAGAAAAATAATATATATTGAAATATTATTAAAATTTAAAATAATGGTTTTCCTATACTATACTTTAAAATATATTTCTGTGATGCAAAGCTGAATTTAGTGTCATGTGATCCTTCAGAAAACTTTATAATATTCTGATTTATTATCAAATGTTAGAAATGGTGCTTAATATTTATTTTTTAACCTGTGATACTTTTTTTCAGGATTTTTATTTATTATTAAAAAGTTGTTTTAAAAAAGTCTTCACTATCACTTTTTATACATTTAACACTTCCTTGCTGAATATTCCTGTTTTTTATGTTTTTTTTGTATTTTTGATCAAATAAATGCAGGCTTGTAGAGCATAATAAAAAACTTCTTTCAAAAACATTAAAAATAGTAATTGGTCCAGACTTTTTACCAGTAGGCTACTGCATGTACATATTCAAACTTCATCTAAGGTAATCTCTTTTTTGTTTAATGAAGATGTTATTGTTATTGTTATTGTTATTTTGCTGTTTTATTCAATTTATTCACATTTCCAGAATACCACTTCAGTGATATATGCTTTTATATTTTTTTTGATAGCTGCGGTATGGGCAGGATTTCCCCATTTAATCAATATTGACTGCAGATAATGTCATATTATTAATATAAGTAATATGATATTATGCATTGCTAGCTTAAATATGCTATACACAAATCAAGTGGAAGAGAAAGACACGATCGCTACTGATTAGAAAAAAAAAATTCTAAACTGATATTATTGGCGTAAGTAGGCTGATGTCAGACAGGGTATAATCTAATCATCAGCAGAATTTAGAAGATAGACCCATGAGATCCTTTATTTGAAATATTTAAAATGTTGTAGTGTGTTGGCTTTTTAACTTTGAATACAAACGTCCTGTCTTTTACCTTTGTAGTGTTTTTAGTCAGCTCCCGACACGATGTTATTCATTGTATGCGCAAATTCAAAGCGTCGCGTCTGGGCACGTTAATGACGCTCGCGCTCTTTTAAACTCGTAATAAAGCGGTGAATGATTTTGTCCAGAAATGACGCTGATCTACAGTACAAGTTTATATTTAGAATACATTGCAATCACTCCAAAATAGATGACGACAACGCACACACCTGCATTAGAGCTGTGCTTCTTTGCGTGCCTATTTAGACTTTTGCTTCGCAGCACCTGATGGGCTGGCGTTAATGTGACGTAATGTAACAGTCTATGGTTAAGATAAACATCGTCACTATTTTTTAGTTAATTAATAAATATTGAAATAAATTGTAGATAGGATATTTGTAATTTTTTTATTTTTTTTATTTTTTTTATTTTTGTCCTTCTGTCTGGGCCCCATCCCACCAATCGGGCCCTAGGCACGTGCCTAGTTTGCCTTTGCGTTAATCCGGCTCTGCTTCCAAGTAACTTGACCAACACTGCTGTACACATAACCACCTCCGTATAGGGAAACGCAGAAAAATAAGTCTTTATTAATTGATAATCTGCCCGATAAACATAATCTGCATGAAAAAGAATAAAGTTGTTGGTGTTTTACTGCCACTAGTGTTCCTTTCAGCTGGAAACTGCAGTGAATTGTGTCTGTAGGTATTTGTCAGTGATCCTATGTTGTTTTAAGCATTACAGATTGTGAAAATGTTAAATAACTTTTTTTATTATTAACATTTCATACATGCAAATTATTATTAATAATAATGTATAACATAGTGAAAAAAAGAAAATGTTTCTTTTGACTATAGAAACACTACACTAAAGGAACATTATTTTCAAAACACCATTCACTAAGACTTTGGACAAAATATTTTGTAGTTTCACCCATTATAAAATATGTTTACATTGCATTTACTCTGTTATTATGTGCTTTTTCTTTTGTCTCATATCAAGTCAATAAGTGTCCTTCCATTTTACGTGGGTTTCTTAAGAGGCCACGAGTTTGACTCTGAAGTGTCTATATGTCGTAATTCTACTGATTACCTGCTTTCACTTTATATTGCAGTAAAAAGAGAAGAGTGGAGGATTATAAAGTGGTTCATTATAATGTTTAATGTGCAAAGAATGTTTTGTTTTTTCTACTTATCAATTATAAAAGGAGTATGACAGCTTTTCAATGTTTCTATCAACTGACAGAGTTCTTAACCTTTTAACTACTATATATAGCAGTGTTATTCAATTTTTCATGTTTGAATGTTCTGCACATTTTTAACCACGACAGCACAAATGATGCTTTAAGGCAAGGCATGTGTTTTCCATTTGTAATTCTGTGGTTTGTACAGAATTTCATTTAGTTCATTTTAGGTTGGTAGTCATATACCATTAGTCATATCAATGTGTATATATAAATCAAACTTACGATATTAATAACATATACAACTACAAAAAGTAACAGCACATCTATCTTGAGAAAGCAGCATGATGAGAGACATCTGTAATAGTTATGCTCGGTTTTGGTTTCATTTTCATTGTGATTCAGTTCCTGTTTTAGTTGTCTATTTAGTTTCCTTTTTTCTTAGTTCTTAGTTTTTCTAGGTTATCCATTAATTAGATCACACCTGTATTCTGTTTGTTATCTTGTGTATCTAAGCTCTCCTGTTCCTTCAGGTCATCGTCTGGTGTGTGTGTAGGCACAGTGTTTCGTTGGTTTTGTACCTTTCATTTTTATTTCTTTTTTTAATAAACAATTATTTTGATCTCCTTTGTTATCCTTCATCTCCGGACCCATGAAGTGACAATATCATTCGTGTCTGTAGCATAAATGTGCAACAGTTTTGGGTGGAAGCATAACAGGTACAGTTTGAGCAATAATAATAGTGATGCTTGCCATAATAAGCATTTCTAGCAAATTGCATCTGTTTATTTGGGATTGGTTCCCTCATTTTGAAAATCCTTGGCATTCTTAACCTCATTTTAGTCCAGACGCAGGATATAAACTCCATTAATTTTGAATTGATCTGATCACAGAATGACTCACTCCCCATCTGACCTGTGCACTGCATGATAACACACATCATATTGCAGCACATCTTTTGTTTGAGTGATGGACAATCCTGTATACATGGATGAATTATTTAGAGACTATAATGTACAAATAAGATACTATAAATAAGCGGTGCGCATAATTTATGAACTGTGATCCTTGTTTTATTATATGGTATTAAATAAGAACCTGAAGAAGCGGGATCTGCAGTATTGGCTTTCATATTTTTTTGTACAGGTTGCAGAGTTTAAGTTTGGAGGTCAAGTCATTTATTAATGTGTAGCAGATGGCACTTTAACACCCTCTTAACACCCCAAATGTTTCTTCAGCTCTTGTTTTCACATCACTGCCGACCCAAGGCCTCCAGCTAGATTCCATTGACTTCCATTCAACAGCAACACGAAATATTTCAATGCTTATCACTCAAGGTCCAGGGAGATCACGATTTAGTGGTGCATTTATCATTTCTGAAAGGCTCTCCTTTAGGTCCAGGTTCTGTAGAACAGACTTTCTCAGAGCTTTTTAAATCGAAGACTTTTTAAAAGCCTTTGTAAATTCAGCTTAATTATTCTAATAAATTGTTCAATTAAATTATATTATTAATTATTAAAAAGAAGTCAAATTCCCAGTGAAGTACTACACAACCCACCATTCAGAAGAGAATTCCACCAATCAGAACACACTGTACTTCTATAGAATAAAACTGTACTGTAGTGTAGCCTATTATTTATAATACTTATCGATAGTAAGTCAGTGTATCATCATTGCTGTTTTTGCTCTATTCTTTTTTTTCAGTGCAGTGTTATGAAATAAAGCGAAAATAAAATAGAAATATTAGGTGAAAACTTAAACTTTAACAATTAAAAATGTTGCCTCGGCAACTAACTTAAGTAAAAAGTTTAAAATGTAATTTAAAAAAAGTTAAAAATGATAAGTGAAGCACAAATATTACTGAAACTTAAACTGAAATAAATGGTAACTTTACAAACTTTACAATAAGGTTTATTATTTAACTAACATTAGTTAACTAACATGAACTAACAATAAACAATACATTTGTTACAGTATGTATTAATCTTTGTTAAGGTTAGTTCATACAAATGCAGCTGTTCATTGTTAGTTCATGTTAGTTCACAGTGCATTAACTAATGTTAACAAATACAAACTTTGATTTTAATAATGTATTAGAAAATGTTGAAAATAATATTAACTAAGATTAATAAATGCTGCAGAAGTATTGTTCATTCTTAGTTCGTTAACTAATAAATAATATTGTAAAATGTTGCCAAATAAATTAACCTAAATAGAAGTAAATTAACCAAAGCACAAATTTAAAATTAACGCGTGTGTGTGTGTGTGTGTTTGTGTGTTTGTGTGTGTGTGTGTGTGTGTGTGTGTGTGTGTGTGTGTGTGTGTGTGTGTGTGTGTGTGTGTGTGTGTGTGTGTGTGTGTGTGTGAGTGTGTGAAAAAAACCTTTTGTTAGATGTGGTTAATCATGATTAATTGATTTGACAGCACTTACATTTTATATATAAGATTCTTTTTAAATCTGTGCTTTGGTTAATTTATTTTTGATATTTTTATTTCTATTTAGGTTAATTAATTTTTATTTGAGTTAAAATTTTAGTAATATTAGTGCTTCAACTTTTTATTTATAAAATCTCATTTGTTACTTATTTTTTACAGTTAATTTTTTACTTGGTTTACTTCAGTTAGCTGCCAAGTTAGACGTGGTTAATCACGATATACACACACACACACATATATACAGTGTATATATACTGTATATACACACGCACTCCTATATAAGATGGATGGATGGATGGATAGAATAGTGTGTAAAGTGTAAATAATACTACAACGTTTCAGTGAGATTTTTGTTGGGTTTGAGGTGGAGAAATGCTGCTGTAGAAGAGGGATGATGACAAATACATATCCCTATTATAATTCACGTTTCCCCAGGAATCTGACGGTCAGAGAGGTGTGTTTTGGAATGTCAGATGCTGCATGTTCTTTATCATGAAGACGTATTGACCCGTTAGCGTTGACGTCATGCACGTACCACCCAGAATCTCTTTATCAAAAATAAATAAATAAAAACATTATCTCATCCCCTCCAAAAAACGTTCAAACACATGTAAAGTTGACAGATTCACCCTTACGTGGTTGGGTGATTAAACACAGCATCACTTGAAATCAATATTAATAAGCCTGATGCATAATTCAGGTATGCATTTCTGCCAGTCAGGTTAGCCTCATGATTAATTCATGGCTGGCTTTACATACATCTCCGGCCTCATTTTGTGATCCCACCACTTTACCGTCCATCATCAGCTGTGTGTGCACTGCATTCATTCACTGGATTCAGCTTTATTGTACAGATAACAGCAGCACTGCACTGCTTGCACCATTAATCATCAAAATGTGTCAACATGTCCATCATGGACGCTTGTATTGTAAATAAATGAAGCTTGCGTCCTTCTGGAACACACTGTCAATGCAGCCAGGGCTGGAAACACTCTGTTGTCCCTGTCACCTTTTGAGCGTGTCCTGAAGAAGAAGAAAGGACAGAACACAGGCACATAACACATCAACAGTCTGCAGTATGATTAATTTATGCTCATAAACCCAGATTTACCCACAGGAGTACAGTAGATGTTTGTATGTAATTAGGGAACAGAATATATTAATAAGATGAATAGACTTTGGAAAATGTGGAATATGAAATGGTACATAAATGTGGGACTAAGGAGGTGCTTGGCTTGTAATACGAGGAATATGGAGGGAGTTCAACTGGACCAATAAGGGATAATTGGGAAAATGAGAGCCAGATATTCAAGATCAATAGCTGGCTCTTTGCTAAGTCTCAACCCAGATAGTGTCGGCCGAGATCCGGCCCACATCTTGTGGATTTCACAGGGCCCAGAAGTGGGCCGACACTGTTGCCGCTGGGAACCCCCTTGTTTACTGTTGCTAGATCTGACAAGCTTTCTAACTAGCGTTTCTTCAACTGTTGTCAAATGTGGAGATAGTAGTGATTATATTAATGGAATTTCCTGAGGAATATAAGCCAATATGAAATCAAAACTGATCCTGTACTTTCTGAATGAAAGTTTTGAGTCTTGTTGTACTGTAAAAAAATGTTTTTATCAGTGCTCATTATTCCATTATTAATTTTATTACTTTACAACTGTTTTGATCAAAGTGCTATTTTAACATAAAAATACTTATCCACTTTATGTACTACAAATATTAATAATAATGTTGTTTTTGTTGTTGTTTTTATTGTATTAATAGCAATAATTCAATATTATTACTATTATTATTTCATTATTATTTGTTGATTGATGCCAATAATTCATTATTAATTTTATTATTATTACTATCATTATTATTTACTTATTAATGATTAATAGATGTGCAATTCATAATGCTATTATTATACTTATTATTGATAAAAAAAAACTATCCAAACACAGGACTTTCATCAAATTAAGTTAGACAACAATATCTTGTCAGACAATATAATGGATATATGCATAATAATAATAATAACGTTGTTGTTCTTAAATATTTAATAAGTTAAAAAACAATAATAAGTCATTACATTTTGAAGAAATCTATTTACAACGATCCAAACACAGGACTTATGTTAGACTTATGTTAGACAACAACAATATCTTGTCAACCAATATGATGGATATACGCTTATATGTATAATACAAAATAATAATGTTGTTGTTCTTAAATATTTAAAAAGTAAAAAACAATATATTGTCAGACAATATGATAGATATATGCTTATATATGTATAATAATAATTAATAATGTTGTTGTTAGAAGTTAAAAACAATAACAAGTCATTACATTTTGATAATATCTTGTCAGAGAATATGATGGATATATGTATAATAATAATGTTGTTGTTAAATATTTATAGTCATTAAAATGTTAAGAAATCTATTTACAACTATCCAAACACAAGACTCCCCTAGACTTATGTTAGACAGCAATATCCTGATGGTGAACAATATGGTGAACGAAGGTGCGATTGGTCAGTAACAATTGTAAGGCATGGATTAAATAAGGCTCAGTTGGAGTCATTTTTACACAAGCCGATAAAAAGTCTGAGCAAATGTCTTATGATATGCAACTCATTTGCATGGCAGAGCATACGGCAGTGGCATTAGCGTGGCATGGCAGTGATGTGTAAAAAGAGCGTGGCAGGAGCATACCCAGGCTAAGTGCTCTGTTACAGGGTTGAGCTACAGGCAGGGATATTGGTTTCAGTCAGTAAGTTATCTCCAGAGGAAAGGGTTTCCCAAGTGAGCTTGAATTGCACTGTGCTATAAATAGGTAAAAAGGCTACTGTAGCCCGTGAGGTCTAAAAGTACCTGTGGAATTTGTGTTCATTTTCCTGAGAGCGGCTCAGCTGTGCCTGATGGTAGCTGTTACCCTTTCACTGATGCTATTTAGTGTCTGTATTTAGGTTCATTTGACTTCTTCCATTAAACCTTTAAGCGTTTGACCACCTCTTGGGTATTTAGACTCTCTCTCTCACACACACACACACTCACATGCAACAGTTTCACACTGCACACGACATTTATCAGTGCAGCTTTGCTTTCTGACAGCTCAAAATCTACAAGGGCCACAGCCACTTACTGTCAAACCCAGTGAATTACACCCATGAAGAAACTGTCAACAGTGTGAGTGGCTCTGTAACACGGTAAAGCACGAGCAGTGCCCCGGCTGATGCCGTATTATACTGCAACATACATCATCATGTCTCTGGATATTCCACATGATGGATGTGGCTGTCAGTCGGAATCAAATGAAACTAGATCTTTTTTACATCAGAGAATTTTAAATGGGATTTTTTTTTTTTTTTTTTTTTTTTTTATCAAATGCCTGGTCTCACAGATTTATTAGTCAGAAACAAAGTGTAAAAGGTGCAAGATGGTGTAATAAAATTGGACAAGACAGGATTAAAGTGTTTGCGGAGAGAAATAGGAATGGAGATTTGCATTTATTGCTTAGTGCGAAGCTTTCTGTGATGAACAATAACACTAAATTGACTTCTGAACTAATATTGCTGTGGATTGTTTAGTTAATTTAGCTGCAAGAGAACTACGTAATTATAAACGCATTTGCATTTGATATTAGACACAGAGCTTGTTCAGGCTTTTCCCAGAACTCAGTCACTGATAAACTTACACTG
Source organism: Rhinichthys klamathensis goyatoka (assembly GCF_029890125.1). Taxonomy (NCBI): domain Eukaryota; kingdom Metazoa; phylum Chordata; class Actinopteri; order Cypriniformes; family Leuciscidae; genus Rhinichthys; species Rhinichthys klamathensis. The sequence goes on from NW_026607050.1 coordinate 269,923, forward strand.
TTTGATTGACAGCTGCAGTGATTGTAAAGGGAGCGCTCTTTGATCGCTTTCTATTAGGGGTGTAACAATATATCGTGCCACAATATATCGCAATACAAAAATGCAACAATACGTCTCGTGGATACTGACAATATGTATCGTGGATAGTTCCCCCAAAATCAAAATTACTGTGTGAGAAAAAATTCAAGTTTTCAGAGTTTTAGTGTCAGTACTACATTAAACTACTATATATAATTGTTGATTATATTGTATAATAATGCAATGGGGGAATATTTGTGGGTCCTGATAATGCCAAATGTCTGATGTTACCAGTAAAAAGTGGCTTACATTTATTTTAAATATATCTAATCAGTGACGGAGTACAAGCATATTCGTCTACAATAATTCTGTATTTTCAACTTCAGAATCATGAATATTTTTATTCTGGTGTCACCATTGTCCTTGGGTTACAAGCACCAAGTGCAAACCTATTCATTTAAACCCATAATGTAATATCAAAGTAAGCATTTTAATCAACAGTAAATTTTTTGTTAACCTTTTATCATATGCCTTGGAGTATCGCAATGATATCGTATCGTGAGTTCAGTATCGTGATATGTATCGAATCGTGACATGAGGATATCATTACACCCCTACTCTCTATATATAATTTAATCCGTTTAAATAACAGATTATTTTCATTTCGTCTCCTGTGCTCTCGTGGACTACATTTCCCATAACCCATTGCCTGGACTCATTATGCTTGATTACATTCTGATGTGTCTCATTATCTTGTTAACTCTGCTGTGTGTTCTGTCATTCTTTGCAAAGTCTTATGTTGTTAGTTACACTGCATTTGTGAGCGTTATCCTGGTTTTCTGTGTCTTGGTTTTTTAACGACCATTTTGCAAAGACGTGCAAGAACACACAGGGATTGTATAATAGTTAACAAGTAACTTTTTTTTTTGTTGTTGTTGTTGTTGACTGAATTATTATGGTTAGGTCCAAAAATGTTGAAGCGAGGCATAGCAGTTTATTAGCAGCATACCTTTAATAAACTAAAGAAAAGCAAACACTTTAAAGAGGAACAGTGTGCTCTAGACAAACAACACCAGGCCATGAACTAAGGAACCTGAAGGTCTTAAATACACAGGACAACAAACTCAAATACAAACAGGTGTGCTCTAATGAATCATATAATGAATAACCTTGGTAACTAATGACTAGGGGGAAGAAACAAAGGAAACAGGAAACAAAGAGAAACATACTAAAAGTCCTGGAAAACGAACTAACAATAACTGTGACAACTAAAGCTGAAATTAAATAAAATATACATATTAGATTTAAAAAAAAAACTTGTGTGAAAAATGGAAATTTTGCCTTTGCAACTTACTGAAATAAAATACATTTCAATTGTAATTACTTAAATGACTTACAGTAAACCAAAACTGAAATAAAGTAAGATAAAGACACTAAAAGCTTACTAATGCTTAAACTTATATTAACATGAAAACTGAAAATATAAAAATAAAAATGTATTCAAAATATGAATAAATATTGTATTAGTTAGTATATAAATAATAATAAAAAACACATTGTGCTTTAAAGAAGACATGTCAACAATTTGATGCTTTGAAATAAGTTTAATGTACAATGTAAAAATACAGTAAATTTCAAAAATAAAAACATCCTTCCTGTTTATTAATTGAAACTAGTTTGCTGGATTTTTTCCTCCACAACTTTGTTGTCAAACTGATCAATATAGTACATGTCCACCCAAATTTGGCTTTCAGCAACTTGATACAGTGACCCAATGAAGAGGAAGTACAGATAGCACTATTATAAATATATAAAATATTCATGTATTTGTTTAATTCAAGAGAGTAAGGGAAAAATAAGTACCCCTTAGCATACATTTCAAAAGAGTACTTATTACAGGAAATTGTGATTTAAAAGAATACGTGTAAACTGAATGTAATGTTTTCAGACCGTTAACTGCATGTTAAGTGCAATAAAAGGAAAATGTTCCATAGTTTAAATTTATATTCTGAAAGCTCCTACCTGTACCATGTGACCGCTGTACTCACCAATAATAACCAACTGCAAAACCACAGAGCCATATGTCACAGCAGTCTGAGGACATTTAAATAATCCACTGTGCAACGGCATTTCATTCTCTAGCAGGATGGATGTCCAAATGTGTCTTGCAGAGAGCGTCCTGTGCACCTGCAGCAAGAGGCCCTCCGGCGGTCCTCACGGTGGAGCTGCATGAGACGGCCTATTGGGGCTGCAGGTGCTCTTGCTGTACAGCAGACACTTCCTCACACAAACAGCATTTACATGAATAACTCAATCAATTAATCAAGCAGTGGCACATTTATTGAGCGGGTAACTGAATCACAAGTGCAATTTACTTATTACTCATTTTTTAAGGAAAACACGATGCTGAGCTATTTTAAGTATATGTAACATGAAATGATTATTATGGCAATATACTTTTAACAAATATTTTTAAAGTGTGTTTGAATGTGATGTTTTGGGAATTACATGTTAATTGCCAATTATTGAAAATGTATTATAGTTTAAATTTATATTAAATGCAATTAGTTTGTTCTTTAACGTGATTTGTGACCCACTTAAGTAGGACTTAAGAACATATTGTATGGAATTCATAATTACTTCTATTGACTTTGAGATATTAAAGTGTACTTCTGAATATACTGAAAAGCTTGGTATAAACTAAAATATATTTTAATCTAATTTCTATTTAAACTTGTATGTCATGCATTTAAATATATTTGTAATTTCACATTTGTAATGAAGGTACAGTTTAAATTTAAAGATATTAACTTGTATGTCGAGGAACAAACTACGATTGAAATTATAACCAAGTACTTTATATGTGATTTAGTATGTAGTCAACATTTCAAGATTAGTGTACTTTAAAGCAGGACAAAATATTATTAAAACATAATTATTTAAAATGTACATTCAAGTAAAAAAATTTATTTGACATTATAACAAAGTGCACTTTTAAAAAGAGGTGCACTTAAGTGTGTTAAGAAACCGTCATAAAAGTGTACTCTTTAAGCCTTTTACAGTTTTTTTTTTAAATATATACTTTTAAAATTTGAAGTACACTATAAGTGCGCGTTCAATAATATACAATTATCTGCACTTCTTTTTTACAAAGGTCATCCTTTACAGGAAATTGTAACTTCACTCAAGGCCCCCATTAGGAGCAGTTATGTACCTAAACAAAAGATTATGTGTAAAGCACCTGCTTCTGAGTGTGTGAAGTCCCTAAATGTGTGTCCTTTGAAGGCCACTGTCTTAATTTGGCTGTAATTAGAAACAGCAGGTCATTATTCTCATTAGCCAAAGAGGCATCTGTGTGCTGGCATTACAGTGTCTGCCTGCCCAGGGCACATGCTGCTGAGAGCAGTTGGCAGTTAATACTAACAGCACTAACACCAGCAATGCCAGTCTTCTCCGAGCCTGGATTTACACATTGCACTAGCCAGTATGCTAATCATTTCAGAACTTTTCTGCTTGTCCTGTTGGGCAAAGCTCTGTTTGCTGTAAATTCATATTGTATGCTAACAGGTTTCAGCATTTTGTGGAGGTTCCACAAAACAGATTTTATTAAATAAATATTGATGTTATAAGCCTATAGTTTTGTTTATCATATGTACACTGATGAGCCAGAACATGATAACCAGTCACTCACAGGCAAAGTGAATATCGTTGAGCATCTCCCAGTCATAACAAGGCCATGTATTAAAGCAACACTATGGAACTTTTCAACCTTCATAATATATTTCCAAGACCCTTGTGATGGTACATCGACTTACAATAGGTTAAATGACACGTCTGCCATAGCCTGACGTGGTGTGTATCGCTTTTACTCGCACTATGTAACTTCGGGTTTCGGGTAGTAACCCGAGCACAAAAAGAACTACAAAATTCGACTGCTTTACGGCATACGTCACTTCCCCCACCACTTCCTCAAATTGTCTATGGCCATTGCAGACATCCCAAGTCTCTAGCGTCTCCCTCATGCCCGCAAATTAGTTCAAATCTGCCGGAATCTAGAGCGTGAATGCGAGACAGAACACACTGCGCGCATAACATACATAGCGCGAGCACGGCAGAGAGGGAGAGAGCGAGAGACCTTGCGAGTGTGCCTCACGAAACCTAGTCAACCCGCCACCCCCCCCCCGTCAACAATCCAGTCACCAAGATATACCTCCCTGAAATGACTTCTTGCAGGTTGGGATGTCTGCCATTGTTGATTCCAAAGCCGGTGCTGGATAAACAGCGAGCGTGCGCGTGTGACTAGGCTGCGGTAGGCTAAATTATTTACGACAGCGGTAATGGACAATTCCGCTTCCAACCTGTAGGGCGACCGCTGAGGAAAAGTTCCTTGGTGTTGCTTTAAAGGTTGGATGTTAGTCGGTCTGACACCAACAACAAAGTGTCAGCCAATCAGCATTAGGGGGCGTATGACGGTGGAGGAGCTTTAGGACCCGTGTTAGAAAAGCTTTTCCAGCGCTGGAGAGAGCTAAGCGGGAAGGCCTGAAAACAGACGCGGAGGTTTGCTTTGGTTACACACGTGAGTAACACTGGGTTTGAGTGTCATTGTGTGTCTGGAGCTGCTGTGCTGTTGGCAACTAACAACCAACTCTTGTTTGTAATTACTAATGTGTAGTGTACGTTCATTTTTTGTGTTTCCTTGTCTTTCGTTCATTATCTGCGCTTTATTTTTTCGTGAAACGTTATTCTGTTTCACTTCTGTAAACAGACATCCACTCTTGGATTGAGTGCGTAACGGAGGACAGCTAGAGAAAGTCGCACTGTTTAGTGTCATTGTTAGCGCACTCGACTCGCTTCCAGGGGATCGGGATTCGAGACCGACACGGAGCAGGGCTGTTAGGATTGGATTGTGAGTTTTGGAGGCGGAGCAATGAAGAAGGGGTGCGTTTGTTTGGGTTGATTTCAAATATCAACATTGGCCAACTAGCCTGGCAAGCCAGACCCACATCAAGATGTTATGTCTGGGAACACACCATTGGCAGGGCTCAATCCGAGTGGCGGGATAAGCGGTTGTCTTTTAAATTTCCTCTGCACGCAATAGGTTAGCGCTACAACCAACCAGAGCAACGAAGAAGGTGACGTAGTCAGAGAAAGAATGACTTCAGTGCCGTTCTTTTCTCAAAGAAAAGCTTAAAGGGATAGTTCACTTTGAAATTAAATTTTGGTATGTTTTAGCTTACCTCAAGGGCATCCAAGATGTAGGTGTCTTTGTTTCCACAGTATTTTCAATTTTGATATTTTTAGGTCAAACCGTTCTTGTCTGTCAGTCATATAATGCAGGTCTATGGTCACCACCTCAAAGAGCATGCACAGAGAAGTCCAAATTAAACATGATTTAATGACTCGTAAATGTAAGTACACATTGATGGCCTAAGACACGAAACGAGCGGTTTGTGTGCGAAAACGAACAGTATTTATATAGTTTTTACCTCTTGTAAACACAGCCACGTCCAAGTGATCTGAGGGCGCGGGCGCTTCGGTCTTTTCCGGAAAAAACCTACATCTTGGATGCCCTTGAGGTAAGCTAAAACATATCAAAAATTAATTTCAAAGTGAACTATCCCTTTAACTCCAAGTCTTCCAGAGTCGCGGCCAAAAGCGATTCGAAAGACCGCTGTTCGCCAGCAGCAGCAGCCATCTTCTTTGTTTTTAAGTAGCAGGGAACCGTCGCAAGTCTGTCGTCATTATTTTAAGCCCGCCCACCGACTCTATACACAATGTGATTGGCCTGACTAGAGTTTGGTTTTTCCAGCTCGCAAGCCAACGGAGAGTTGCTAGACGACACTGGCTGCAAAATAAAATTTGCTGCCGCTAGGGTGCGTCTAGATTTCTAGGCTATTGGCCAACAGCAAATTTCTACTGATCCCACTTTTAAGGTCTGGGTAGATTGGATGGGAAGCAAACAATCAGTTCTCGTAATCAACGTGTTGGATGCAGGAGAAACGGGTAGGAATAAAGATCTGAGCGACTTTGACAAGGGCCAAAATTGTTGAGGCCAGTCGACAGAATCAGATTCCTCCCGGTCAGCAGTGGTGAGAATTTACCAACAGTGGTCCGAGGAGGGACAAACCACAAACCGGCAACAGGGTGCCCAGGGCTGATTGATGCACGAGGGCAACAAAGGCTATCCAATCTAGTCTGAGCCAACAGGAGGTCTACTGTGGCACAAGTCACACAAAACTTTAATGATGGTTTCAGGAGGAATGTGTCACAACACATAGTGCAGGGGTGGCGAACTCCGGTCCTGTAGAGCAACAGTCCTGCAGAGTTCAGCGCCAACCCTGATAAAAACTCATTTCTCATCTTCATGCACTTATTGGGTCTCATTCATGAAACACGAGCAGAACAAATGTTTGTGTAAATCGTGTGTAAAGTGGTTCTGGCGTAAATTTTCGGATTCATTAAAATGTTGTATTTTCCAAATGTTAGTTGGTACGAAAGAAATCTACACCTGCTCCCAGCCACACGTAAATAGTGAGTTTAAAATACGAACGTTTTGCTCATTAATAACTAAGGCTGCATTTTAATTCACCTTAATCGGGTACATATTTACACAGCATTTTGAAAAAATATTATATATAGTAATTACATACGGTTTTTCTTTTTACTTCTGGGACTGTTTGATTAACATATGAAACTCCATTAACTGCATCTGTAATATGCTGCCAAGCTTCCTTTTTTTAGGACCTGATACGCCACTATGTAGCCTACGCTTGAAAATAAAATGTGGTGTTTTGAATGAACTTCTGATAATAAAACTTTTTCTTTTTCCTTCGCTTTTGAGAAGACATGTTGAAATCCTTCGTTTGGTGTCATAATATGATGCCCATATATAGTTGTCAGTCGGATTTAATGGGCGAGATTTATGGTAATTGAGAATGAGCGTGGACGCGCGTCCCATTTACGACTGATTGGAATTCATTAACACACACACACACATTTCACTATCACATCTCACGTTTACAAAGTATTTGTGAATCAGGAGATGAGTTTTCGGGAAGGTCTCTTTACGCGCAAATCACTCGTTTACTCGTATATTTACAAATGTTTCAAGAATGAGACCCATTACAAGTATCTTGAGTCACGTAATCAGATTACTTTTTCAAGTAACTAGTAAAGTAACGCATTAATTTTTCAATTTACAACATATCTAAGTTTAATTTTTCAATTTTTTTTTTTACATTTATTGACTGACAACTCTCCTGTCCTCATGTTGAGAGAAATAAAGTGAGAACACACAGGACTTTTATAATTAACTATAGAAATTACACTCACTTATTCTCACTTTATTCCAATGTCTTTGCTGCTGACCTTCAATGATCTAATTCAACCATACTAATAAGCAAAAATGACTTTAGATTAGATTAAGAAATTGCTGAACTTCCCTCTCCTGTATCCTATTGTTTAATCCAGAATGGCAGCACAGTTGAAAGGTTTGTTTGAGCGGCGTCCTCTACTGTACAGGCGTAAATATGCATTTCCTTCAGCCTGAGCCTTATTCATTTCACTTTTGGTGTGAAAGGGCCTTAACATTTGCCAAAAATATAACTTTTTTGTTGTTATAAAAAAAAAAAAAAATCAAGCCCAGCACAGGTAAGAAAAAGTAATGCAAGTAACTTGATATAAAAAGTAACTACCGTAAGTAACCCACTTAGTTACTTTTGGGGGGGAGTAATATTGTAATGCATTGCTTTTAAAATTAATTTTTCCCAACCTTTTCCTGTAGTGTTTTAGTAACCCGTCAGACCTTGATTAGCTTGTTCAGGTGTGTTTGATTTAGGGTCGGAGCAAAACTCAAAACTCACGACATTCGCCACCCCTGACATAATGCATTGCACTCTGCTGCGTATGGGGCTGCGTCGCTGCAGACCAATCAGAGTGCATGATGGCCCCTGACCACCGTCGAAAGCATCTACAGTGGGCATATGAGTGTCGGAGCTGGACCTTGGAGCAGTGGAAGAAGTTCGCCTGGTGCGATGAGTCCTGTTTTCTTTTACATTCATATGGACGTAAATTTGACACGTGCCACCTACCTAAACCTTGTTGTAGACCAGGTAAATGACAATGTGTTCCCTGGTGGAAGTGATGTGCTGGAACCTACAGGACCTAAAGGAACTGTTAATAAGTATTGGTTCCATATACCACAGGACACCTTCAGGGCTCTTGTAGAGTACATGCCTCGGTGGGTTGGCGCTGTTGCACGTGGAGGACCAACAGCATATTAGGCAGGTGGTCATAAAGTATTGGCTCATCTGTGTACCTAAACCCTCAATTCTTCTTCTAATACGACATGAAAGGCAGTAATACACAATAAATGTTGGATATGGTGAAGGAGGTTTTATATACAGTTTGTATGTTAGAGTAATTAAACAGTTTTCATGAAGATCTAGATTAAAAAACAGAAATACTGGGGGAGAAAGGGGCTTTAAATGTCTGCATTTGTGTTACAAGACCGCCCTCTGTTGTCTAAATTGAGGCTTGCAGTGATATAGAAAGTGCAGTGCTTTGGTCACCTATTTTTTCCCCATCATGAAATGAGTTTTAACAATAAAACAAATGCTACTTTAGAAATGTAGGTTTAACATGATGTACACAGACATGAGAACTCCAGTCACATCAGTTGTCTAATAAAAGCTGTTTTATTTTAAATAAACAGGTGCAGGTCTCCTAATGGACCCTGAAGTTCTTCGGCTAATACCTCATGCAGAGTTGAGCATATTGATAATAATATAGTTTTATTATTTTAAGCAGCATGTTCTACTCAATTTATCTCTGTAACCCTTCCATTACTACACTGTCGTCTGCACATTTCTACAATGGCATCGGTAAATCATGTGGGGGAAACATTACTTTTTTGTTGTTCCACTGCTTCAACACGAGTTTTTAATAATATTATGACAAAAAGACAGTTGTGGTTAACCCAGTCAATAATAATTTATAGAGCTGTGCTTATGTTTATGGAACACAACATGGATTTTTTTCAAATATACCACATCTTGTCTCCTACTGCCACTGTGTGGCCATATAGTTTAGTTCTTTTCATCTGTTAGACAATTCCTTGTTGAAATGAAATAATTCATTTAATCAGCATTCATTCTTTTTATTTTACATTTGACAAAATAACAGGGTTACAGATTTGAACATTGTGTTTTTCCTTTATCCTGTGAGTCTTGGTGTTTGATAGCAGTTTACTTCAATACTTGGGTTTATTTATTTATTCATTCATTCATTTATATAATCAGCTTATTAAAAAACAGTCTATTTTATGAGGAAATATACTTTTAAGATAATACAAATCTGTTGACAATAATCAAATTGCCAACAACAATGGCAAACCTATTGGTGAAAATAGTGTCAGAAAACACCCCAGGTCTCACTTCACAGACTGTACATTATCCTACTCAGCCATGTTTTCATTTGTGAAAAAATAGCTATCTACAATCTGAAGCAACATGTCTTTTGGTAATGCTAGCCAACCTATGCTAACCAACATTGACCGTCTGCTGGTCATATTGTACAGTAACTATTGTGCCGCTGTCCGTGGTGCTGAAGAACTCATTCTACCTCCACCACATATGAATTTCTCTGCACACAGGATTAGCGATTTTATCGCATGATTACCATCTCTGTGACTGTGGCTACTTGAAGTGGATACATACAACCCAACCAGAGAGATAATAATGATGCCCCCTCATAGAAACAGCACCACAGATTTGATAGGTAATCCAGTCGTCGAGCCTTAGTTGCGGTTTCCATCCAAAGGTGTAAACGTATGCTACTGTATGTGCAAAATTGAAATATTGCTTAAAAAATTTGTGAATAAAGCACTGTTTCCATCCCGTGTTCAAGAGACCAAAATGGCCACTTCCTGGGAAATTGGCATGTAAGAAAAATGGAAGTTGCTGCAATCATTGAAGGCTCTTTTCGTGTATCATAGATGACGTGCGCCTCAGAGCGCGAGAGATGGAAAGTAACTATTAACAAATACTTTCATTTTTTTTATCTACTTTCTAGAGTATAATTAAGTTGTGGTACTTTTCCTTTTACTTCGCTACATTTATTTTTCACCAAAAGTACAAAGTACATTGACAAAGGTGAGCTGGCATCTGACAGGCGCTTTTCAAATTAGTGCACTTCAGCCAATAACAGACAGGTGACTCGGGTGCAAAACCAATCAAAACGTCCAGTTCAGCTGGGGGGCGGGGCGTTCAAACCACGCTTTGACATTCAATCACTGGCGCTCGCGTTGAATCAGTATCGCTAACGTTTCATATTTTAGTGATTTTGAGTGAGGTAAGCTATACTTATACTCTGATTTTAAATTGTAATTTTGGCCGCTCCTGAAATGGATCATACCATTGATATTACAGAGCACCGAGCAGCTGAAGTAAATAGAAAACTCGGCACATGCAAGGACACAGTTATTGCATGGACGGAGCAAGAACAATGTAAGTGCCTAAAATGCACTCAATTCATTAATGCTAAAGCTTGCCCTTTTTAACAATGCAGTTAAACTAAATATAAGAAGTAAACTTTCTGAAACAACCTCAACATTAGTAATAATATGGCATGATGTGTCAATCAGATGCACCTATAAGTGTAGTTTGTTACTATAGCAACAGTGGGCTCTCGGCACATTTTCTGTAGAACGAAATAGCATTTTATTTAATGTTAACCCACCCCACTTTATTTTTTTACTGGTATTTTATATTTATATATATACATAATTCTTATGAAAATATCTGAGATGGCTTGAAGAACACTGATAAACACAGATATATCATCGCAATCGTGTGTTTGTTGTCTTCATGTTTCATCAGTCAAAACCTCTATCTGCGGCCTTTCCAAATACCCACACTTGCGGTCTTTGCACTTGGCCACTTGTCTACTCACATGATGTATAGTGTTCCTGTAGTGTTCAAGTAGGCGTGAAAACTGCAAGTGTGTGTAGAACTTTTGAAAACCCTATGGGACACATTTGTAGTGCTGTAAAAATGCAAGTGTTTACAGAGCTTTATTTTGATTTTCAATACTTTGCATTTTTAAAATAAACTTCTGAATGTCTGGTCAGGTGTCGCTATGTAACGGAAGACAAAATTTTAAATTGTGGTGCTTCTAATAAAGCAGTTGCAAATGTTTTACAAAATACACATGTTTGTTTTACAAAATACACAAATATCTTTGCACCAAGACACTTTAACAATTTGCTAACAGCTCTGTTTTCAGCACGCCGTTTCAGTGCATATGACTTTAAATGATAATGAGCTTCGCTCACTCCGCCTCTCTGTGCTGTGCGTACACCGGTTGTAACACAATAACACAATAACCATAACGCGTTGTTCAGTATAAACGTGGGATTATGAATTATATTGAGAACATCATACTAGGGGTGTAACGGTACACAAAAATCACGGTTCGGTACGTACCTCGGTTTTAAAGTCACGGTTCGGTACGTTTTCGATACAGCAAAAAGTAAGAAATGCCAGAGAAATTTCCTATTTGTTAAAAGAAAAAATATTTCCTACATCTTGAAACTTTCAGGTTTATAAATGGGGGTCATCTTTGAAGGATGAACAAATAATGTTTTGGTCATCACATTAAAAATAACATTTAAATATATGAAGAGTTTAGATGCAAAAGCCATTTGAAATTGTCTTAGAATGATCATTTTTATCAAGCTTGTATATTTAAGTTCAGTAATTTCACTTAAATGCCAATGAAGATTGCCTATTAATTGTCATTTGAGTGAAATTACTGAACTTAAATGTACAAGCTTCATAAAAATGATCATTCTAGAAGAAAATTTCAAATGGCACTTAGAGGCTTTTGCATCTGAACTCTTCATATAGGCTATTTATTTATATAATATTTGAGTTTTGAAGTGCTGGGAAAAGATGTGTGAAGTACTTGAAAGCATTTCACTATTCCAGCCAAACTGGTTACAGTTAGTGTTACTATAGTAAATCCATGGTGAATGTGTGAGGAAATAACAGCAGGATGCAGTATGCAAGTAAACTCAGTTTAATGGATAATATAGAATAAACAATGAAGAAGGCACAAGTTGGGGACAACACTCAGATGGACAGTGAAGCAGGGACGAGATGGCGATCCGGTGGAAAACAGGTGATGAAGTGCTCGAGTGAATCCCAGGGGAAGTGAACATCCAGATGACACGACGAACTGACGAACATCCAGACGACACGAGGAACAGACGAACTCCAGACTAGGAACAGCAGACGAGGCACGAGCACAGGAAACACACCGGGGAACAACCACAACGATCTGACAACAAGGGAGAGAATTGCTGGGTATATAAAGGGAACTGAAATGGATGACAGCTGGTGACACTAATCAGCACAACGAGTAACCACACCCACACAATACACTCACGCAGACACATCAGCGTGAGACAGCCGATTCATAAACCGTGACAGTACCCCTCCTCCTAAGAACGCCTCCTGGCGTTCTCAGACTCCCTTACCTGTCGATTGTAATCATCGATAAGGGAATGATCCAGGATGTCTCTAGCCGGTACCCAACTTCTCTCCTCCGGACCGTAACCCTCCCAGTCCACCAAGTACTGAAATCCGCGTCCCCTCCGTCTCGAGTCCAGAATGCGGTTTACCGAATATGTGGGTTCCCCATCTACGAGTCGCGGCGGGGGGGGAACCGGGGCAGGCGGATTAATGTGAGAATGAAACACGGGTTTGATTTTAGACACATGGAAGGCGGGGTGAATTCTCCTGTACGCAGGAGGGAGTTTGAGTCGGACTGTCACCGGACTAATAATCTTGGTGACAGGAAACGGGCCAATAAATTTAGGAGCTAGCTTGTTAGACACGGAGCGGAGAGGAATATTCTTGGTAGAAAGCCACACTCTTTGACCCACGACGTAAACGGGAGGCTTTGACCGGTGGCGATCGGCCTTGGCCTTCATGCGCCTCCCTGCTTGGAGTAGAGTCTCACGGGCTCTAGTCCAAGTACGGTGGCACCTCTGGACGAATGCGTGAGCGGAGGGGACCGCGACCTCGGATTCCAGACTCGGAAAAATTGGTGGCTGGTAACCTAAACTACACTTAAACGGCGAGAGGCCCGTGGATGACACTGGTAATGAATTGTGGGCGTACTCCACCATAGAAAGCTGTTGGCTCCAGGACGACGGATTCTTGGCAACCAAACATCGCAACATTCTTTCGAGGTCCTGATTGGCTCGCTCAGACTGGCCATTACTCTGGGGATGATAGCCCGAGGACAGACTGACCGTGGCCCCCAGTAATTTACAAAATTCCTGCCAAAATCTGGATACGAATTGGGAACCCCTGTCAGAGACCACGTCCATCGGGAGGCCATGTAACCGAAAAACGTGATCTATGACAGTGACCGCTGTCTCCTTGGCTGAAGGTAATTTGGCAAGGGAATGAAATGTGCCGCCTTCGAGAACCGGTCCACTACGGTTAAAACAACCGTCATGCCATTGGAAGGCGGGAGGGCGGTGACAAAATCTAGAGCGATGTGGGACCAGGGTCTCGAAGGGACAGACAGCGGTCGAAGTAACCCGTCTGGGGGTTGGTTAGATGTCTTACTAGTGGCACAGACTGAGCAAGCCAAAACAAAATCGTGAATGTCGCGAGCCATCAATGGCCACCAAAATCGTTGTTTAACTAGAAACCTGGTGCGAGTCACTCCTGGATGACAAGCCACGTTGGAGCAATGACCCCATCTAATAACGTCGGACCGTAACCCCTCCGGAACAAATAATCGGCTCGGTGGACAACCAGGCGGAGGCGTTACCCCTTCTAAGGCTGTCTTGACCTTCGATTCGACCTCCCATACCAGAGTGGAGATGACAACTTTCTCAGGTAAAATACACTCGGGAGTCACCGGGCGTTCGGATGGATCAAAAATACGAGATAAAGAGTCGGGTTTGATGTTTTTGGACCCGGGGCGGTACGAGAGAACAAAATCAAAACGACCGAAAAAAAGAGCCCACCGAGCCTGCCTGGAGTTGAGTCTTTTAGCAGATCTGATATATTCCAGATTCTTATGGTCGGTCCAAACGATAAAGGGAACCCCCGAACCCTCTAACCAATGACGCCACTCCTTCAACGCTAGTTTAACTGCCAACAACTCTCTATTACCAATGTCATAATTACGTTCGGCAGACGATAGTCGATGAGAAAGAAACGCGCAGGGATGCATCTTGTCGTCTGAGGAAGCGCGTTGTGAAAGCACTGCTCCTACTCCCACCTCTGACGCGTCGACCTCCACCACGAACTGACGTGTGGGATCAGGGGTGACAAGAATGGGAGCCGAAACGAAGCGACTTTTGAGGTTGTTGAACACTGCCTCGGTAGTGTTCGACCACCTGAACGTCGTTCGGGGGGAGGTCAAGGCAGTCAGAGGTGCGACTAGTTGGCTGAAATTACGAATGAAACGTCGGTAAAAATTGGCGAATCCCAGAAACCGCTGTAGGGCCTTACGGGAATCTGGACTTGGCCAATCTACCACAGCCTTAACCTTGTCAGGATCCATGCGCACTCCCTCAGAAGAGATGATGTACCCTAAGAAGGGAACAGACTGTGCATGAAACGAGCATTTCTCCGCCTTGACAAAAAGCCCATTCTCTAACAACCTCTGGAGCACTCGCCTGACGTGTTGAACGTGTTCCTGGAGAGACGAAGAAAAAATCAATATGTCATCCAGGTAAACATATATGAACTGATCTACCATGTCTCTCAACACGTCATTCACGAGTGCTTGAAAAACCGCTGGGGAGTTGGAAAGCCCGAACGGCATAACCAAATATTCAAAGTGCCCCCTAGGGGTATTAAAAGCGGTTTTCCATTCATCCCCCTTCCTGATGCGAACCAAATGATATGCATTACGTAAGTCCAGTTTCGTGAAAATGGATGCTCCCTGCAACCTCTCGAAAGCTGAAGACATCAACGGCAAAGGGTAAGAGTTCTTTACCGTGATGTTATTCAGCTCTCGGTAATCAATGCAAGGTCGCAGAGAACCATCCTTCTTCCCAACGAAAAAGAACCCCGCCCCCGCAGGAGAAGAGGAAGGTTGGATGAACCCAGAGGCCAGAGAATCAGAAATATATTTCTCCATGGCCTCCCTCTCGGGAACAGAAAGAGAGTAAAGTTTGCCCTTGGGCGGAGATTTACCTGGCAGTAGATCTATCGCACAGTCATAGGAACGATGCGGAGGAAGAGAAGCAGCGCGAGACTTACTGAACACCTCCTTCAGGTCTTGGTACTCCGCGGGCACGTTAGACAAATCCGCTGCCTCACTCTGAAACACAGAACCGGACACAGAAGGACAGGCAGACACTAAACAAGACTCATGACAGTGGTTACTCCATGTGGAAACAGTGTTAGTGCACCAATCGATCCGGGGGTTGTGCCTGGAAAGCCACGGGTGTCCCAAAACCACTGGTGCAAGTGGTGAGTCCATGAGAAAAAATGAAATGAGTTCTGTGTGATTTCCAGAAGTGATTAGGGTAATGTCTTCAGTAGCATGTGTAATTAGGGGAAGTTCTTGACCATTGAGTGCGTTGACTGTAATCTGGTGCGAGAGAGGAGTGACGGGAATCTGAAGCTTAAGTGCAAGTTTGAAGTCCATGAAATTACCCTCCGCTCCCGAATCCAGTAGTGCGTTGGTGCAGTGCGTCGACTGTCGCCATCTCAGTCTTACCGGGAGGAGGGTTGATGATGGTGATGAGGTCTTCTCGGCGGAGATCCCACCCGATAGTAGCCTCATACTTACTACCGGGCTTGCTCTTTTACCGGGCAGGAGTGGATGAAGTGACCTGCCCGGCCACAGTAGAGACAGAGTCCCTGGGATCTCCGCCTCTCCCTCTCCTCCCGGGAAAGCCGAGCTCTCCCCACCTGCATGGGTTCGTGGTCGAATACGGGGCTGACCGCGCTCGCGCCACCGGGCTGGTGGTCTTCCGGGCTGGACTGGGAACGGCTGGGGCGCGTCAGTCTGGTCACACGATTCAGGCGAGAGTCCACTCTCAGCGCAAGTTCCACCAGTCCGTTCAGTCTCTCTGGTAAGTCCATCGCGTATATTTCCTTCTGAACGCGGTCAGCCAACCCATGCAGGAACATATCCCACTGCGCCTCCTCGTTCCAACGGCACTCTGCGGCCAGGGTGCGGAACCGGATGGAGTAGTCCGCCACCGAGCCTTCTCCCTGTCGCAGTTCGGCGAGTAATCTGGCCGCCTCCTTACCCGCCACTGCACGGTCGAAAACCCTCTTCATCTCCTCGGAGAGTGCCTGGAACGAGGTGCAGCAGTCGTCTCCGTTCTCCCACACCGCCGTCCCCCAAAGTGCTGCTTTCCCTGACAGCAGGGTTAGCACGAAGGCTACTTTGGCCTGTTCGCTCTGAAAAGTGCGTGGCTGTAAGGCAAAATGCATAGAACATCTTGTGAGGAATGCTCTGCAATACTCCGGTTCACCGGAATATCCCTCTGGTGTGGGTAGGCGTGGCTCTGGTCTCTCAACTGCTGCAGGCATCGGTGGTGGGGGAACGGGCGGTGTGGGGGGCGCAGTGGGAGTCTGTAAAAGTTGTACCTGTTGGGTGAGCTCGGACACCTGCTTCACGAGTGCTTGCACCGCACGACCTGTGCCCGAGATGCTCTCTGCTTGTTGGTCCATACGTGAGATACTGTGAGCGATGAAGTCGTTGAGCTGTGATGAACTTGCTGCATCCATGGTTGGTCAGATCGTTCTGTGAGGAAATAACAGCAGGATGCAGTATGCAAGTAAACTCAGTTTAATGGATAATATAGAATAAACAATGAAGAAGGCACAAGTTGGGGACAACACTCAGATGGACAGTGAAGCAGGGACGAGATGGCGATCCGGTGGAAAACAGGTGATGAAGTGCTCGAGTGAATCCCAGGGGAAGTGAACATCCAGATGACACGACGAACTGACGAACATCCAGACGACACGAGGAACAGACGAACTCCAGACTAGGAACAGCAGACGAGGCACGAGCACAGGAAACACACCGGGGAACAACCACAACGATCTGACAACAAGGGAGAGAATTGCTGGGTATATAAAGGGAACTGAAATGGATGACAGCTGGTGACACTAATCAGCACAACGAGTAACCACACCCACACAATACACTCACGCAGACACATCAGCGTGAGACAGCCGATTCATAAACCGTGACAGAATGTTGCTGGTCTGTGGACGTAAAGTATTACTAGTTCATTCACGGCACAATATTTCTCCTGGTGTCCACGTCAGCGCTGTTTGATCTAATAGAGATCTACGGTTAATAATGGAGAAATGTGAATGCTTCTCACTAGATCTCGCAGCGATGTTATTACTTCAGTGGCGAACTCAAATGTTTTATTTACTGGATCTCTTAACGCAGTGTTGTAACAGTGTCGCTTGATCGAGATCGTGTCGCTTGATCGAGATCGGCTCCCGCTGCACAGATGTTGCTGCTCCGAACTGATAAACGATCCGTGAAGCACAATATAATGAGTAGCGCAGTTTCGTTCCGGTTTCATTACGCTTGCCATTTGATGTTGCGCAACGTTGTGGTGGTCGCGCCAGCGCGAATTTTGTCGGCAGGAAAAATGGTCCAAGGAATCGTTCGGTTTGTATGCGTACCGAACCGGAAGCCTCGAACCGAAACGGTTCAATACGAATACATGTACCGTTACACCCCTACATCATACATAGAAAACATGCCGTAATGTACCCTAAGTGTAAACTTTAGACGCATTCATCGTGAAGCGTGCAGCTAGCGATTTGCAAAGATTGATATAAATATTAATATAAAGTTTAATAAAACGTTACACTCACTTCAGTTGTTCTAGAGGTTCAGCAGGAACACGAATAGCTGGTACCGATCCTTTTTTCCATTAGCAGCTTCTTAGCAAAACCAGCTTTATACTGACCCTCGTTTATAAAGCAGTCTGCTGAGAAATGATTCGCGCAAACATGAGAGCATTGACGTTGCTCGTGGGGAATATTCCCTTCGAAAACAAACTCAGCCACTGCGTCTTCAGCGGTTTGGATTTAGGAACATTAAAATGACTGCTGTGTTCGTTATTACACCCAAGAACAGAACACCACAATCGCTTAGACGCCATTCTGCTCATAGACAGTGCTCCAGCATATCAACAACGACCGCGCCGGTCCGCGCGGACTATGATTGACAGCTCCCTCATGAGCGAGGGCGGGTCTGTGTTGAAACGATGCTGTCAATCAACAATCGTGGGAGGGGCTTCCGAGGGTGTGACGTCACACGGTTGAACGGCTTGATTTGAGACAGGGGAAAACATATAAGGAGATTAAAACAAAAACACTGGATGGATTTTTATCATTTTATGATGGTTGTGTACTGGCACTGCCAACACACATTTCAGTACAATCAACTTGTAAACGTGCATGTACCATTATATGACCCCTTTAAGACCGTAAGTGTGGTATTTGGAAAGGCCCTGCATGTTATTCAGCTGTGGCGATATCTGATGTCCATGTAAGGGATAATCTCCATATAAGGGATTTCCTGGAACGTCATAAGTTTGATACTTTTATGAATCTCACTTGTGGACTTTCGTGAGGGCGCCCTCTGCCTTCCTGAAACAGAAATTGCATGAGTGTTTAGCGCTCCATATTGCTAACATCACCTTGTTTTGGGTAAAAATAAAAAAATAATACGGAAGTACTTTTTATCGTAGTAACTTGAGTAGTTTTTCAGCAAACTTCTTATTTTTTCTTTCTCGAGTCATATTATTTTTCAGTAGGCTACTTCTACTTGTAATTGTTCTAAATCCAATTTTTTTTATACACAATGCAATAAATGTTGTCATGTTCTCTTGCGTTCGTATTCTTAATGTTAGTGAACGCAATCATGTGAGATGCTTCTGGGAGGTCTTTCTACCACATCATTTTGATGACAGAGGTTGGCTCAGGCATTTCAGAATGACAACATTCAAGATGTTGCTGTGCAATCCGATTGGTCCGCCTGTTAGTCAAGTTATCCAATCACATGCTCTGTTGATGCAAAATCAAATGCGATGTTTTGTTGCACATCCAGGGATTTATTTGGTAAATGTGTTTCCATGGTAGTTCATACGCATGTCTTCTTATAGGATAAAAAAAAGTATCAGACTCAAATGAGCACATAGAGCTTATGAGCATCTTGGCGTTTCCATCTAGCCTTTTTTTAATGCAATATCCCAAAATTGACACAAAAATTTGGTGGATGGAAACATGACTGGTGATTGCTTTATCATTTGGGACTACAGAAAGCTGGTTATTTTAAATGCGTTCAACTTATGAAATGAAAGTTTTTAAATATTTGCTTTTCCAAGACATTTTTCAAGCCCTCTTCCCTTCACCTCTGTACCAAAGGAAGCCGTTCCTGTGTTACTGTACTCAGTTTTATTGAAATCTGTCATAAATCTCAATCAATTTTATACATATGGGCACTGAAAGATGATCAAAGCGAGCAGAGTGAGAAAGGTGCCTTCGTTCTGTTTTGCAGGGACCTTGAGATCATTTCCACACACTGAGCACACACACCAAAGTGGCCATTGACACGCTCAGAAAATTGGCCCTTTGATGACGGTTCTCTGTATTGAATTGGCACAGGGTCGCTGGGTTCATGGATGAACGGAGGTGTGGGTGGACGAGAAGGACGTTTGAGCTGTGTATATGCGTGGGACTTACTGTGTTTAGAGGTTAGCTGAACTCTCGAGGTGCTTCAGGGGAAGCTCATTGTGCTTGTTGTGTTGACAGAAGCTTGTGATGGAGCTTTATATGAAGTTTTGTGGCACTTTTATCACTTTTGAAATGCACTGAGATACCTCAGAAATAAATAAGCTAGTGAATAAGCCAGTGAACCCATAAAATTGGTCCCGGGTCTGCTCTGATAGGGTTACAGGGAAAATGCTGAATAAAAATAAGAAAAAGTAATTGAATATGGCAAAATAAATTAAATAAATAAAAAGGAGAAAATGATTTCCCATATTTATTTCTGTTGTTTTTGCTCTTGTTGACGTCAAAGGCAACAAGCGTTGTGATATTTGGAGCCAAATTAGGCAGATGCCAACATGGACAGCTTGTGTTGTGACATGAACAAACTAATAGAAGATACAATCTGGTCACATTAAAAACAGATTCACTTGCAAAATAAGGGGTTGCACCAACCATGCTAATCTTAATAATCTTGCATGCTTGCTTATTCACTTTATATTTTAACTTTAAACTTTTTTTTTTTACTAATTTAGATTAGTAATAATTAATCTTAACTAATTACGGAGCCCCTAAAGGGACATGGAGATGGAAAAAATATGAGATGGGAGTAAAAAAATCCTAGCAAAACGTTTTGCATTCCCCTGTGAAAATTGGCGTTCGCTCACAAAGAACCCTAAATGTTTGCGAGCAAACACAAAGTTTATTGGGGGAACGCAAAGGTTTTGTGAAAGAACTCAAAGTGTCTCGGGGGGGAAAACAAAAGTTTTTACGAGGGAGCGCAAAATTTCTCAGGGGAATGCAAACATTTAGTAAGACAACGCAAAAGCTTTGAAATATATATATTTTTTTCCCATCTAATTTTTTTCCCCACCACCATGTCCAGGACTTCGTAACTAATAATAATTTATTATTAGTTAAGATTTTGAAAAGTTTTTGAAAGAAGTCTTCTCAACAAGGCTGTGAAATATTATTACAATTTCAAAGAACACTTTTCTATTTGAATATATTTACCTTTCGATGCAGCCATCGTGTACACACAAATCTCTGACCCATCGTCTTCTTCCTCGTCTAATTTAACCCAATAAACGGCTCTGGGCATTGGTAAACCACGCCTCAAATACGAGAAAATGAACATGTAGTTCCCAGACCACGTCTCAATCTCAACGAGACATGGTCTGACGTTAGCCAGGCTACTTGAAGTATAAGGTTTCGCACCAACCACCAGTGGCGGATTTAGCAAATTGGGGGCCCAAGGCGAAGGTAGTATGGGGCCCCCCATCCGATCTTTAAAAGAGAACGAAAAAAGTAAAAAAAATAATTGAAAAATAAACCATTAAATGGCACTTTCTGGAGAGTTTTGTGCAAAGAAATATAGAAAAAAAGTAGGTCGTCTAGCAAGTCTTGTATTTCTGTAATTCACACAGATCAAACACAAATATGCTGACTGAATAGATTGCTAGTTGAGAAACACTGCTTTAATTAATGTTTTTATGATGAATTTGTGAAAGGTTAACTAAACAGCGTGAGCTGTTTTCCTGCTGGCCAGTAAGTTATTTGGCAAATTTCATTCATACAGATCTGTATTATGCTATAGTTTTTGATAGTGTTATACATTTCTTACAGATAATCACGATGATCATTGCGTTTGTCTTACCGAATGTGGTAGCTTTATGCAATTACAGTTTGTCTATAAGCTTTTTTTGTATTAATGCCGACAGTGAAATGTTGCCAGATTGCTACGAAAAACAAGAAAAACAAAACAGAATAATAATCCGAAATAAGTTCAAAGCTTGTGTTTTGGAAATAAGATTAATATATCACTAACCCTAACATGCAACTTTCCACTTTAATAACTTCCTAAAGTGTCACATTAAATCAGAAAAACAGGTCCAGAAGACTACTGCCACCTTTCCATTAGGTGGATCTGGCAACACGGAGGCTGCACCCGCGCCCTCACTCACAACCAACGCGCTCTCAAGCCCTGTTCACTGCGCTAGCTTCTCGCAGCAACATGAATTGCAAACACTCATATGAGGTGGTTTAAACGGCTAATTAATCATTCAGAGAGCTTGACATTTTATTTTTGAATGTAAAAAAACGACAGAGGTCCGGACCTCGGTGACCTCATAGCTGGCTACGGCCGTGGACTTGTAACATATCGTTAGCATTGTTGTCATTGTCAGTGGGCATCACAAAAAAGTTTGTTACCTTCTGCAATTTTGCTAAAAACGTTTTGCTTTCCTCCCGCTTCCTGCTTTTTCAGCACCGCTTGGGTAGCTTCGCTTCATTTTTACTCTGTCTACTACTCTGTACACTGTCTGTCACTCTGTACACTGTCTGTCAATCACTTCTTTTTCTCCGTCAGTTTTTTTTGGCGCATTACAGCCTTGTCACTTTCGCACGCAGAAAGTGAGATAATGGAATAGTCCAATTTAGTGAGGTGGGGGGGCCCTCCTGTCTGCGACTAATGATTTGATGCCTTTTTTCGCAAATGTTTTTTAGAAATATATAATTTGCGGAAAAAAAAAGAAAAAAAAAACTTAAGCATAATTTAATGGGGCATTTTGGGGGCCCCTAGGTAGCTCGGGGCCCAAGGCAATTGCCGACCTTTGCCTAATGGTTAAGTCCGCCCCTGCCAACCACGATAACCTTGAATTATTAATGTTTTTTTTTGTTTGTTTTGTTTTTATGATAAACAATTTTTGTACTGTTTTTGGTCACTACTTGGTGTCAAATATAAAATCTCAGTCCTAAAACTGGGTCTCAAAGCAAAACCATTTGAGAACCACTAAAAGAGACCAGCAGATATGAAATGTCAAAGTACTTTAGGCTATAGAAAAATAACGTTTAAGTGGTTAAAATGTACGTAGCAGATTTCCTTTTGTCAGAAATTAGCTGTCATCTGTCAAATGCAAGAATGAGTAGGAAACGGCTTGAACTGTGTCTCAAAGCAAAGCAAAGGCTCTTTACGTTTGCAATTTGCACACCCACACACATTCATAGGCAATCATTTCAGCCTACTTTGTGCCGGCTAGTCTCTCATCTTAAAGCTACTGATTAGCAAGACATTCTCATGTGAAACATGTTCTTGATGAATTTTCTTGATGCTCAAGAGCCTTTCTTTCTGTTCTCCAGCCCCCGGTTTGAGTTGCCATGGAAGTGGCAGTGTTTACTTCACGCAGCGTTACTTTCTGAGAAAACCCCTTGTGACACTGGCTCTTCCCGGATTCATGATTAAGCGCACTCTCGGATGCGCACTACTCTTATATTACACCTCTTGTGATTGCAAGAAACCAATTACCACGCCAATACGCCTTTGTTGATTAAGATCAAATTGTTGTTTACACCGCAATCTCCCCAAAAAAAACAGGATTAATGTGTTTTTCGGAGAAGTCCCTCCACTTTAGCAGCAGCCCACCAATTTTCTAGTCGCTGTGCTTTTTTTGCATTTCTCACAGGAGAAATATGAGTTCTACCGAAGGGTGTGTGCCGTTGAGAAGACGTATTATTATGCATTAGTCTCTGTGGTTTCAATGAGCGCCGGCTTCGCTTGCTCCAGAACTCAGAATTGACAACAACACTCAGTCGTTCTCGGGCAGCAACAGCTAGTGCTCAGTTCACACTGTGCCCTTTTCCCCTCCTCCTTTTGCTGCTCCCCTCCCGCTCTTCCTCGTTTCCTGCGAAGAAGGGTCTGTTGAAAGAGTAGGGGGACGGCAGCGGAGCAAACGACGAGAACTCGCTGAAAGCGCAGGGAGCTTAATTAAACTGCTGTTCAACTGTGCCAAAGTGGAGCAGCTTGGAGGCATTGGTTTGAAAGACTCAACATCTCCACCGGTTCTTCTGAAACTGGTGAGGCTGCTGGAGACATCTTTAAGAATCTCTACATCCACGACCGAATTATAAAGCAGGACTCAAACTGCACTTGAGGAGAGCCACAGTTGTTCCTGGAGAACTCTGAAGAGAAACATCCACGGCGGGTTTTCTGAAGCGCTGAGAGGGGGCAACATGGGCGCTTTGATGGTGGTGTTTTCACTTCAAACCAAACAAAGGAGAAAAAGGGCAGGTAGGCAGTAAAGAGCACTTTCATTATGTGACAAGAAAGTCACAAATGCTGAATAGTTTTGCAACGCATACTTGTTAAATTAGACAGATAGATGCTGTAAAGTGGGGTTCAAATGTTTAAGGATTTAAATTAGTTTAAACCTGGAAGAGAGAAAGTTTCAAGATTTTGAAAAATGCGATTTAATCAGACTTCCATTGAAGCTCAATATGCTCTTTGGGTCATTTTAAAGGGATAGTTCACCCCAAAATGAAAATTCTGTTATTAATTACTCACCCAAACCTGTAAGACTTTTTGAAGCGTCAAAGTGGTAGTTGCGTAGCTGTCAACGGAGGGACAGAAAGCTCTCTGATTTCCTCAAAAAGATCTCCATTTGTGTTCCGAAGATGAACAAAAGTCGTACGGGTCTCGAACGAGGATGAGTAATTAATGATCAGATTTTTATTTTTGGGTGAGTTATCCCTTTAAATCATGCTGGAGAACACATTCAACACAATTAAATGTTTTAATATTCAATTTATTAATTTCGGTAACACTTTGCTGCAATAAGGTCTCATTAGTTAATGTAAGATAAAGCTTTAATTAGCTAACATTGAGCAATACATTTGTTACAGTATTTATGAATCTTTGTTAACATTAGTTAATAAAAATACAACTGTTCATTGTTAGTTCTTATAAGCTCAGGTCTAGTAACAAATATTAACAGAAACAACTTTTGATTATAACTAAAAGGTGAGATTGATCGATGCTTTAGAAGTATTTTTCATTGTTAGTTCATATTCACTAACAACAAATGTTAACAAGGGTAACCTTACTGTTAAGTGTTACCTATTATTCTGATAGTATTATTTTTAAACAAGTGCATTACATTTTCAAAAGAATTTTCACTAGTCCTCTAAGAACTTTTAACCCTCACTGTGAATGGTATTTTCAAATATCTTTATTTTTTTATATATATATAAGATAGCCTACGTGTTCTTCCTCTGGTGGGTGTTTTTTGTCTTTCGCCTTGAGAAAAGAGTACACTGCCACACAGTGATGATTCATGGATTTATGCTTCTTTGTTGTGTGGCCAAAGGACTCCAAATGGAGGTTTTCTCAGAAATGGTGTACAAGGGGCTTTTACGAAGTAGAACAGAGAATTACTTACAGGGAAGAGAGAATAAACAAAAAGAAGAAATATTATTTAATTACTTAAAGGCTTATCTTTATTTCTGCAGTTTACTCTGAACAAAATTTGGTGTGTCATTTATAAATTTCACTTGGCTAGTAAATTTCACAAAGACGACATTACACATTGGATTAAACATGACATTTTGAAGTAGAATGACTGAAAAATATTTTTTTACAGTTTATTCTTTCATTTTTAAATGTGTATAAGCACATTCAAAATCCAAAGGCATGAGGACAAACGCTCTCCAGTATTAACTTAGTGAATGGACCATTAGTGATGTGGTGTTTGATTTTATAGGAACTCTTTATGGAATATCTACCAGGCCATCAGGCTGTGAAATTAAATCTCATTCACCTTCCACATAATCCACATAAATCTGACATTGCACACTCCTTCATGCACTGTGCTCTCATTTCAGTGGAGTTTAGGATTGTGCTTTTACCCCCAAAAAAGATCTTGAAGGTTCTTTCATTGTTTTTCACCAGAACCAGCACTGTCATAATTTGTCCTGTTTACTATCTCTTATCTCTCTGGTAAATCTAGTTCATGCCTGTAATGATTAAGGTTAGTCGTTCATACATTTGCATAATCCAAAGTGGAAAAAAGGGTGAAAATAGCTTCTATCCCAACAAAGTTTCTAAAATGTACACTGCCCTGATAACCTTATTTACTGCATCCCAGCTAATAGGGCAGATCTTTCGTTTTGTTTGATATCTCTAACCTGAAACTGCATGTGTGCCTTATGGTTAATGTGTACCGGAAATGTATAACTGGAAGCCTCAGTGCAACTGTATCATAACCTTTTATCATCGTAGAGAGAGAACACATCAGTACATGAAAGTTTCATGTTGTTGCGTGTGGTACATCATGAGACCAACTGTACCGATTGTTTTTGCACGTTGGGTGTAGCAATAGTTTTGGCAAGAATAAGTAAGTAAGAAAACTTTATTAATCCCTGTAAGGGGAAACTCATTCGCCACCCTTGCACATTACAGACACCACAAACAAACAAAGACAGAAAACAACAACAATCAATACAAGAAATTACACAATTTCATTAAACAACCTAACTGCATTCGGAGTAAAAGACCTTCTAAATCGCTCTGTAGAACACCGAGGCATTATTAATCTTCCACTAAATGAGCTTTTAAGTCCACTAAAATTACAATGTAGTGGATGACCTTTGTAACGCATAATTATTTTTAATTTTGCCCTTGTTCTCTTTTCCACAGTGATCTCAAGTGAGTCAGGATTAAGGCCCATCACTGAGCCAGCCTTTCTAATCAATTTATTAATCCTATTTTTATCATCTACAGTGATACTACATCCCCAACAGAGCACTGCATAAAATAAAACACTAGCTACAATTCCCTGATAGAAAACATAAAGAAGCTTCCTACTTACACCAATAGAACTCAACTTCCTCAAAAAGAATAGTCTTGATTGCGCCTTCTTAAACACAGCCTCACTATTCTTCTTCCAGTTCAGTTTACTGTCCAAATGGACACCAAGATATTTATAAGACTGAACAATCTCTACTTCCTTACCGTTAATACTCACTGGTTCTATCACTTCTTTATTCCTTCTGAAATCAATGATCAACTCCTTAGTCTTCTCTACATTCAATTTTAGGAAATTTTCATCACACCATCCAACAAATAACTCAACCTCTCTTCTATAGTCCACATCGTTGCCTTGATTAATTAAACCCACAAGGGCAGTATCATCTGAAAACTTTTGTATACAACATGAATTCTGAGTGTGCCTGTAGTCAGCTGTATACAAAGAAAAAAGAAATGGTGATAAAACTGTGCCTTGAGGGGCTCCTGTTTTGGTTAAAATAATGTCAGAGATTTTATCACCCAGCCTAACAAACTGGGGTCGACGTATAAGATAATTCAATACCCACATAATAGTTTTACTATGTAGGTTACAACGCAGCAATTTATCAGCTAAAACATGAGGTTGAATTGTGTTAAAAGCACTAGAAAAATCAAAAAACATAATCCTAACAGAGCTAGAAGTTGTTTCCAAATGATTATAAATATTATGCAACATAAAAAGTATGGCATCATCTACTCCAACACCTTTTCGATATGCAAACTGTAACGGATCATGAAAAACTGACAACTGTCTACCCAGATAACCAAGGATAATTCTCTCAAAACATTTCATTATTTGTGACGTCAAAGCAATGGGTCTCAAATTATTTAAACTACGACCCACATTACCATGTTTTGGAATGGGAACAAGACACGATGTTTTCCACATATCTGGTATTTTCGATGCAGACAAGGACAAAGAAAAAATTGAGTGGAAAACTGAGCACAACTGGTCAGCACAGACTTTCAAAGTAATTTTCTTTGAATTTAAAATTAATTTAAAGGGGTGGTATAATGCCCCTTTATACAATATGTAAAATAAGTCTCTATTGTCCCCAGAGTGTATAAGTGAAGTTTTAGCTCAAAATACCCCATATATAATTTTTTACAGCATGTTAAAATTGTCCGTTTATGAGGGTCAGTAAAAACACATCGTTCCGTGTGTGCCCCTTTAAATGCAAATGAGCTGCTGCTCCCGGCACAGAGGGCGGAGCTTCAAGAGCTTGTTTGTGTGTGTGTGTTAGCAGCTACATGCTATTGCATTTGTGTTACGTACTGTATTGCATGTGAAAAGACGGATGCGACAGCTTGAGCAGACTCACAAATGTGCTCTACTACAACAATTCTTCCTCTTCTCAACATGGACTGTGTGTTCCTGGGGGAGGGGTTTATGTAAATTTTAAGGTTAGTGATGTCACTAACCCGGGAGGAATGTCGTGTAGTCCCTACCAGCCGTTTGTTGTAGTCCTTAAAAAACGATTTCTTTAAAAGCAAATATCTTCCTTTGCTTTGAACTTTGAGCGTTGTAACTTTGCAGACGTTGTTTATGCTCAAACAGCAACATTAAACACTAACTAAAGTTGAAAAGTGAAATCATAATTAACCACCCCTTTAAATGTACATATCTGCCGCAACTCAGGTATCACTCTTAGAAGAGAAGGTTCTATATAGAACCTTAAAGGGTTCGGTCTGGCACTTCATATATTAAACCTTTATTATTGGATCATTTAATGGATTTCACGAGTTCACTCTTAGATATAATTAAATAGATTAAAGGTTGTTCTTATTTGGCGTGCTGTCCGAGGGGAGGGCTCCAAGCTCAGAATTTGGCCCGAACCCAGAGTACTCCCCCATCCCAGGCTGGGATAGGAATAGTTAGAAGTGAAGAGATGTGGTTGTGGAGGGATGCTGTAAAACTGTCACGGAACAGAGGTAAGTCTGCTGTATATATACACCTCTTATCTTGTTAATTGAGTTGATTAACTGAATGTGCTCCTCCCGTGTTAATTAAATTCATCTTCTGCTCAGCAACTCTTAGAAGAAAAGGTTCTATATAGAACCTTAAAGGGTTCGGTCTGGAACTTCATATATTGAACCTTTTCTGGGTTTCCATTATGGGGTCATTTTATGGATTTAGTTTTAATTCATTTAGTTTCAATTCATTTTTAATTTTAATAAAATGTTATGATTTAACACATTATCACTGGAATAAAATTGAAGTAACCCATTAAACATTAAAGTATTATGCAATCATTTCTCCTTATATAGAACATTTTTGGCATAAAGCGTTCTTTAAAGGGGTCTGGACATAATAAAACAAATTTGCCTTGATCTTTTAACATATAAGGGGCCCTGTATCATACACCCAGCTCAATGGCGCGACGCAAGTGTTTTTTGCTAGTTTCAGCCCGACGCAATTATCATTTTCACGTCCTGCACCACGTTGTTTAAATAGCAAATGCATTTGCGCCCATCTGTTTGGCCGAAGTGTTTCCTATGCAATGATGTTGGCCAATCATAACAGTGGCCGTTTACTGACAAGCCTTAAAGGGGCAGCCACTTAAAAACAGATCATTTCAGACAGATGGTCAGATTGAGGTTGAAAATAATCAGTTTTCTGCATATATAACTTTATTAACATTTTAAGTGAACCTCAAGGAACATATTAAAATAATAGAAAAATCCATGTCATGGCCCCAATTGTGTTTGAACCCAGAATCGATCACAGATCGAACAGATCACAACACCACTATTGCTGACCATTGAAATTATTTTGCTGTCACGCTTTTGTAGGTCCAAATGTTTTATTTGGATGTCCAGGTAAAATTCTGAAACGCTTAAGTTGGTGACTTTAGGCTCAAGTTTTCCAGTCTATCCCATCATAGACCTACAGATGTAAACACAAGTCTCAATATACCAGAATTTACCATAATAGTTGAGATGAAAAAAAATTCGTAATTTAATGTAACACAATATAGTTACAGCTTTATACTGACGATAATTAAGTACACCATTGCTTAGATAAGCAAGTTCTCTCCAGCATTGGGTTGTGAAGGTTGAAGCTTAGTAGGTAACTTCGCAACAGCTATATCTATGGAGAAAGTTATATTAAGTGTCTCATTCTCAACCTATATTTTATGGATGGTTTGGAACAGGTTGGGAATAAAATGAATGGACAGCCGTGGTCCTTCTAGTAGGCAATATATCATAAAGACAGTTTTGTGCATTGTAAGCAGAAATTAGAGGAACCCAGATTCCCACATTGGGAACTGAGCAGTCTATATGGACTACGTTTATTTGAACTGTGTCTAGCTTGTTATCGTGGAGGAATTTGAATGTTAGGAGTATGTTGTATGATTTATTACACAAACAATAAAATACTAAAAGGTACCATGCTTTTAGGATTGTCTATACATTGCAAAGGAGGTGAATCTAAGGTGACATATATACCACAAAGAGGTTCATTTACAAATATTCAACATGAAAAAAGGATGCCCTTGAGGTAAAGAAGTGCACTTAATTGTATTGAATGTGCCCTTGTTGTGTACTTTAAAATTTAGAGGTATATTAAAAAAAAACTGTACTTGCAGATAATATAATAAAATAAGAGAATTAAATAAAAGTGTGCTTAAGTACACGTTCATACTTTAATTTTGATCACTCCAGTCCAGCTCCACTCCAGGATTTCCATGTCCCTCATATCACTCTCTCCACACTCACTGGTGAGAGAAATCCTGAGGGGCTGAAGGTTTTTTGGTTTTTCTTTGGTTGGCATGGCCCTAATAGACCCTTCTGTAGATGGAGCAACTACACCATATACTGTTATTTATTAAATTTTTTGTAATCAATATTTAAATTACAAAAAATCTCATATTTTAGTAGATGTTTCAACAGTAATGACGTACTTTTCCAGCAACTTCAGAGTGGGTAGTCAATAGATTTACGTAGATGCTACATTCGACCCCTCCAGACACGTCAGCGCGCGCGCCATCTTGGAACAGTCAAATTGTTGTCACTCACCGTAAGAATCAATGATGCCACAACATTGCGCAGCTTCTGGTTGTAAAACCGCCAATTTAAATTCCAGAAGATATGGGATAACCTTTCTCAGGTGAGAATGGGTTGGTTTGTGTTTTGATATGTATTATTAACTCAATTTTACAGGTATTAACTATGGTACTGTTTTTACTTTGACCATGGTAACTTTTTTTATTCCGTGTTAGCTGATGCCTTTGTCTTGTTGTATTGTGTTAGTTTAGCAAAATCATCTGCTATTAGTAGATATATACAGATATAGATATTCATACATGAGTCTAACTACAGTTGTACACACTCAGTCAACTTCCTCGAATGGCGACGGCTTACGTGTTGCGGCCCATAGAAACAACTGCTAATGAGGCATACATATATAATATATATATAGGACCTGAACAAACCGTTGCATAATTTTGTATTAAAGCCTATAGTTGAGTAGGATTAAATTGACTTCCCTTATGCTTCTCTGAAATCTTAAGAGTCTATAAACTTTATTGTTACATAATTATATGTAAAAGCATGCCAATTATTTGAGACCAGGCTTTATGGGAGAGTAATGAAATATCCTCTCATCTGCCTTTATTATATTTTTAGCCCTTCATTTTAACATTTTTTTCCCCCTGTTTGTTTGAAAACAAAATTGCAGCGGCCCCCTGTGACATTTTATATTGCAAAGTTTTAATATGTCAGAGTATTATTCAGTTTCAGAAGGGCTTTTGTGTGTGTGCTTCTATGAGAGTGACTCATGAGCATGAAGTGCGTGTGACGAGTGTGCATGTGTGTGTCCACTTGTGAGGAGTATTTCAGAGAAGTCCTCAGTGTCCCGGTGTAAGTGTGCATCCAAAAGGCTTTGATGATTGTGCCTGCTTGCTTTCAGAAACATTGAACAGACGGCTTTCCAACCACTCCAGTCCCACTCGAATGCTTGCCATTTATTTAGCAGCCCGCCGGTCCGCCATCACAAGAGCTTCTATTTAACTAGCGCCGCTCTGACAAAAGCCTTTTGCACCGTCCCAATACATTAGGGGGAATATACTTGTGCTTTTGAAGTGCACTAAGAGGACACAGTCCTACTTCGTCCCGACCAAGCACTGGAAAATTCTTTGATTATGAAGCCACTCCAGAAGAGCTTGTGTGTTTGTGTGCCATCATACATTGCAGAAGGATCCGGTCTCGGCTTCATCGGGGGACACGGGCTGTTCTCTCACTGTGTTTGCTAATTGATTTTGTGTTTTCTTGTTGTCTGTGGGGGAGTGAATGTGTTGTGCTTCTCGCTCCTTCAGTCTTGGCCCTTCTGGTCTTTACACTTATAAACAGGGCAAACAGAAGGAACACGACTCCAAGCTCACCGCGCGAGAGCAGCTGTCACTAGGAGCAGGCGGTGGTGCTATACATGACTCTCCATATTCACGCAGACTTACGCAGTCAAACATGTTACCAAGGGTCAAATTAACATGTTGTAAGCCACGATGACCTGTGGAAAAGATGTAACCACATCCTGTTTACAACCACACCCAATCCATAAAGAAAATACTAAAAGGGATACAGTAGATAAAAGGACCTCCCAACTCTTTCTTATTTTTTATTTTTTTTAAATGTGTTTTATGTATGTTTAGTGGATTAGGATTTTGGACCAATGAGATTTCACAGTGGGCTAACCCCACAATTTAGGTTTGATCCCCATTGAATTGCATTGTATAGACAAAAAAGTCTGCAAAAAATCTCTTGTGGAGAAGAAAGTAAGTCATACAGGTTTGGAACTATTTTTTATAGTGTTCAATCTAGTTTTAGTCATTTTGTTTTGTGCTTTTTTTATATTTCTATATAGCTCTTATTTATTTTAGAAATGTTATGACTTCCACATGAGTGTACTTCAGTTAGTTGCCATACTTTAGTAATTTTTTTTAAATTTTAGTTTTTGTTTTAGGTTTAAAGGTGCAGAAATCGATTTCTGAGAAACACTGGCGATATTTGAGATCATCAAAACAAACACGCCCCTACACAAAAGGATCACACCTCTTGATAGCTCCGCCCCCAAATTCACAACCACTCCACGCCCCCTTTCAGGGGCGGACTGGGACCAAAAAGTGGCCCTGGACTTTCTGGCCCACAGCAGCCCACCACATCCCACATCATAACACATTGGCCAATTAATGTGCAGAATATTTTTTAACACCACTTATAGCATAAAAATATAACACAATACAAAAATAAATGCTATTTAAAGAACATTTACACAACATATATTAGGTCATATTTGTAAAACCAAAGGGAAACAAACAGAAGAACATTAAGACACACAACATTATTAATATAAAACTATAAAGACATCATATCAGCTAGTCAGGGGGAGCTAGAGCCAACAGAGCCTGTTGAACTTAGCCTGGTTAAAACCAGACCATTCTCAGTTGTAACTGAGTTATGGTCTGGCAAAGCGTCATAGACAAATCATTTCCAGAGGGGCGTCACCAACGGACGTCGCGGATAGACCTAAAACCAATCAGAGCGATGAAGGAGATGACGTATGCAGAGCGGCAGAAACATCTCCGAGTGTTGTTTTTTGCTCGGTTTTTAACAAAAAGGAAACGTTCAAATCGCTTAAAACAGACGCGATAGCTGATTCGAACGAGTGATGTTCGACGGCGGCATCCATCTTTGTAATGTAGGCTACAAAATCTGCTTCAAAATCCCAGCGCTGTCGTCATCGTGTAAAGCCCGCCCCAACGTTTCTGATTGGTGCCGCGATTTCGACGGATTGGAAATGGGCTTGAATGAGCTCTTTGCCAGACTAACTTTCAGAGCAAATCTAAATTTGCCAGAAGTTGTCTGGGTTTTCCCAGGCTATGTTGATCTGCTTCTCTTCGCGCCAAATGTATAATCTGTTCATTTTCACAGCATCTACCTCTAATGCTTTTTTTAACCTGTAACTTTTCAGCTCCACCTTTTCTTTTCTTCCCCTTTTCATCCATGGCTGTTCTAATGTTACGTCATATTACCTATGTGTGTTCCTTGGCGAATATTTAAATATTAACATGAGCGGAGTGGAATAAAGAAAGTATTTAGCAGGATTGATAAAACGGTAAGCACGCACTGCTTTGTTTACGGTGTGTATCTGCAGCCTGCAGCGTCGGTTTCTCTTTTTGAATGACGAATATAGACGAATATATCTGCAGAAATAGACAGTTGTCTCATTTACACGCAGGTCAGGTGCAGAACGCGCATTCTAGCTAACAGTCGGCTTTTTTCCCGCGACGCGAGCGAGTCGGCTTTCATCTGCGCGGCTTGGTGTGTTTCCAGGACGTAAAAGAGGGCATGTTTCAAGATAAGCAATGGAGTAGACCAAACTAATTAACAGGGAGGGAGTGCAATACACTCACATGCATGCACACGAAACACAGTTGTTGGCCCCTTTCACACAGTGCGTTAATCCCAGGAAATTGCCGGGAAATTGCCAGAACGCCTTCTGTGTGAACGCAAACACGACCTGGGATTGATGCCGGGATCGATGCCGGGTTGGGGACCTAGTAACATTTCCAGGATCAGTCCCGGAACGCGCGCTGTGTGAACAAAAGCCTTAACCAATGCCGTGTCGTAATAATGACGCTGAAGTGAAGTGAAAGCAGGCTAGTGAAATGGTACGTAATGCGCTATAGTTTATGATCGAATCAGAGAAAAAAATTTACTAGCGTGGTTTTTCCAGAGAGAAATCGCAGCTCATAAGCAAACTATACACGCTGCTGAGACATTAACGTTACGTCACATCGATGTCACGTGTCTTTACGGGATTTTTACGGATTGTGTGTGAACGCACTCTCTGATTCCGGAAAATCACTGGCAGTGTGAATGAACCAAAATCAAACGAACCCGGGTCAAATCCCGGGTCGCTTTATCAATGTATTTTCTGGAATCTCTGTGTGAAAGGGGCTTATGCAACACAGGAACCTCCCCTCTAAAGAGTGTAACCCTTACTGCTGATTGGCTACAAGTGTGTTTTGGCACTCGGTCTGATCCACTTTCAACAGTGTTTCTCAGAAATCGCTTACTGCAACTTTAATTACCAATATCAACACATTTCATTCATTATTTTGAGAACAATATGCTGTAACAGCATCAGTTATATGAATTCTGACATGGTAAAATTAATGACTTAATAAGAGTAAGAGTGGCAGATTAATTGAGAAACTGTTCTAAGTGACTTGCAAGTTCTACTGAAAAAAACAAACAATTGATAAACGTGTTTTGCTATAGGGATCAATCCTCACTGGTCGCACTGTATGTTTTTGATTTAAAAAAAAAAAACCTGATCATTCACTCAGGAATTGGACTTCACTGGTCATTCTTTGTTTTTGATTCCATACTAAATAAATAAATTCATTAATTAATTACATTTTTGGTATCAGACGTTGTGCTTTTGATTCACTAAAAGAACAGGCTCATAAGAGTCATTAGCTTTAGAATCAGACTTCAGTGGTGATGATTTCAGATGAATATTGATGTAGGCGTATAATGAACACTTTCAGATTGCTGTTATTTTATGTTCCATCCACATCGGTGGAAAACTGCACATGTGAGCGCCACTAACGGAACCAAATATCATGAAAATCATTCTATTCTGGTTTTTTTTTAAATGGTTCTCGGTTTCCTTGTCATGATCCCTTTACCTTCTAACTGTATTTTTTTCTAGCTTGCATAACTCTGAAGGTATTGACTTTGCACTCTCTCTCTCTCTCTCTCTCTCTCTCTCTCTCTCTCTCTCTCTCTCTCTCTGTCTCTCTCACCACTGTCATGTCATGTGTTTTGTTGAACTAATGACGTCGTCATCGGCTAAAATACATGCGCAGGTTACTTTACATCCTAAACAAGTGCGCACCAGAGTCAAGTTACGCTTCCATGCTTAGATGTTGAAGCTTTGGAGGACATAAAAAGTTTATAGAGTTTTGTACTTTTGAGTTTTAATAACCTACACCAAGACTTCGGTTTGATCTTGAAACAATATCCAGACACATAAAACTGGTCTGGTGGGTGCAGAATGTTCTAAAGTGATGCTGTGTCTGGGTTTAAATAAGCCCTGGATCAGTATCTTTCTAAAAATGTACAGAGACAGCAGCTTGCAAACACTGCAACTAGACCACATCACAGCTGCGTTTAGTAACTTTGCACTGGATGTTGTTTGTGTGCAGGATTAAGACCTTTTTACACCACCAAATGCTTGAAAACCTTTCTAAACCAACTGCAGAAATGCTCAAGTAAAGCTGCTTTTAGCGTCTTCTCCCTGTGTAATCTTTACAGCGCTGAAGGTTTCTCAATGACTGATTGAATGCTGTGTTATCTAAAATGATTTATATTATCAAATGATCTCGCTCTTCCCTGTATTTGTCACTCGGGGGCAGCAAAGTCCTGTTGCACCAAATCTGAATCAAGAACTGTGATGCTCAATATAGTACAGTTCATACGTATTTGACTGTTTAAGCTCACCTTTCATTCACCTTTATTCATATTTGTGTCGTTATTTGTTATATCGTTTTAACACATTTCTAAGTACTGAATTCCAATAAATTAGCTTAAGTTAAAACAACTGTATTATTGTAAGTTGTTATATGACTCATGGTCTCTTAGAATATTATCGAAGATATTCATTACTTTCTACAGCCAGCAGATTTTCTGGTTGCAGGCACATTCATCAAGTGTTAAGAATCCAATGCTAAACTGATTAGGGACCACAGTGCAAGAATAAATCATTGTTGTCTCAGCCGTTTAGGTGCTATGTCTAGAGTATGCTTGACAAATAAATAGTGGCTTCACACAAATTGAATTTTTTTCATTTCCCAGAATGTTTCCAGAATGGCCACATATCTGTGTGGGTGTGTATGTACACATATATATATATATATATGGTTCACAACACAAGCATTCTAATTTTGAGGGGGTTTTTTCTTCAAAAAAAAAAAACTGTATACTGTATCTCTCTCTCTCTATATATATATATATATATATATATTATATATATGAGAGAGAGAGGGAGAGATACAGTATAAAGTACCTAATAAACTGAAATACTTTCCCCCTTCCTTCTCAATGACTGATGTTTCTTGCTGAAGAACATGCAATACAGTTCTTGAAACGTCTGGAATCAAAAACTGGATCGTTGTTAATAACATATATCAATACTCCCTTTTTCTGTTAATGGAAAAACGTTTGAAAACAAGCACCTTTGTCATAATTACAGAAGAAATATTTGAGTTAAAAAGGTGAACTTGACCTTCAGCCTCCCTATTCTGGTCAAACAATCGCCCTGTTAAAGTGGGTGCTGAGTGAATTATGTCTGTATTAAATGTTTCTGCCAATCCAGATTCAGGCTAAACGTGTCATCCACTTAGCGTGCTTCTGATGACGTTTACATCCATTTGTCAATCTTCAGCCTTGCATTTTTCATGATGGAAAAAAAAATGTAATCATGTGCTGTTCATAGCAATGACCTCTGTGTAGTGTGCTTGCGGCCGCAGCCATTAGGGTCCTATCTGTTACCATTTTATTTGCAGCAGCTGAGCTTCCTCTAAATATAGCTCAGGGCACTGATGGCAGCCTTTGTGCGGCTCGCTAAAGTAATCATTCAGACAAGACAGCCTGTGTGTGTGTGTGTGTGTGTGTGTGTGTGTGTGTGTGTGTGTGTGTGTGTGTGTGTGTGTGTGTGTGTGTGTGTGTGTGTGTGTGTGTGTGTGTTATCTGTTTCTTTCTTTCTCACCTGTGTAGTGAAAGGGGAGTGTGAATGAAGGGTTCACACATGAGCATATTGTGTGTATGAAGACACCCCCATCTCCGTACTTGTGTATGGATCCTTTTGTTTGGGATCCATATCCTATGGATACCGGACTTTGGAACAACTTGATTTGTAGATGCGTATTTCATGACCTCAGAAAGCCGTCTAAATAAGATCAAATGGCACTGTATGTGCTGTTTCATGAATGCATACCCAGTATGCACATGATTTTACGTGCTTGAGCACAATAGGAGGAATAATTAAATGCATTGGGTGCTTGTGGAGCAATCAGAATCTGGTCGTGCTAATCTTTAGTCTCAGCTTGTGCCATTCGCTGCACATGATTGGCTATGTTGGAAATTATTATATGAGTGAAACATGTTTCATATTTATAGTGTCTTGTGCATTTTTGACTTGTGAACCTGTTCAAGTGATTCACTGGAAATAATATTTATTAACTCGTGTGCACTTCTCTAGTAGCCTGGTAATACTAGACTCTGCTACTTCACTTTGCTTCGTAGACAGAGTCTGGAATGGCATAATAGAGAAGTGTTTCTCTCTCGCTAGGGGGCGCTTGTCTGAAGTTTAAAATCATTGGTTACCCGTAAGCCAATCAGAAAAGTTTATATATGACGTATGTTATGCGCCGACACAGCCGCATCGAACCACAGACATCATGCATCGAACTCAAATCTTTTATCGAACTTCCACTGTAAACCTGCTGTAAACACTTGATGATGCGAGCGAAATACCGGAGTGAACATGGCTGTAAACGACTTTTGCAGATTATGCGAAGTTAATCAGGGCCTCTAAACTGATATTTGACAGTAGAGAGAAACAAAAAAATATTTGCAGCCAACTGTCAAAGTTAGAATTAGTTCTGTTAAACACAGCTCTTTGTTCATCTCGAGTCTGTCGGAAATGCTGCAACTTAATTGCAAGATTACAGCATGTCATGGCAATATTTAAGACCTGGAAAAGAAAGGAGACACTGACCTGTCAAAAGGCTCCCCAGTTTCTCGCTGACGATCGGTAATAGTTGATAAATTAAACTTTTCCCAAAGGGAGTAGGGCCACAACATCACCTCCATTCAAAATGTTTAATACACACTCGTCTTGTTCGGGCTTCAGTTTGCTAATGCCGGGAATATTCTCCACAACAGAGCGAATTGCATCCGCGTCTCCATATCCGCGGTCGTTTTCGATTTCCCTGACCTAATCTTAAACTCGGCGCTTAGCGACTACGTCACGGCTTTCAGCCCGCCCTCTGTTCGTTGATTGGCCCGGCTGTTTTCAGGCCGGAGGAAAACGGATAGATAGGCCGCTGTCTCAGACTGAGTACAGAAGCGAAATGAAATTGAGCGGAAGTACGAAGTCTGACGTAGTCAGGCTACTTCTCTAGTACACTGGGGGGAAAAACTTAAGGATTTGCTTATGTCTAAATTCACATATATCTAAATTTCTTTAGAGAAATTTATTTTTCCTATTTTTACCCCAAATCGGGACGGGTGATGTGAGCGTTATTGAGTACACAGATGTGATGTAATGTCTGTTGCATACATACTGGAAGCCAGAGGGCGCCCTCGCACAGAAAGTTAACAAGTGAGACTCATTAAAACTTATGACGTTCCAGGAAATCCCTCATATGGACAAAGTCATCCAGATATCGCTGCAGCATCTGAATAAAAGCAAGATAGAGACGTTTTGACCAATGAAACATGAAGACAATAAACATATGATTGCTACAAAATGGTTTATCTGTGTTCAAGGCATCTCAGGTATTTTTATAAGAATGCTAATGCAAATGCAATGCTAATCGA
Organism: Rhinichthys klamathensis goyatoka; assembly: GCF_029890125.1. NCBI lineage: Eukaryota > Metazoa > Chordata > Actinopteri > Cypriniformes > Leuciscidae > Rhinichthys > Rhinichthys klamathensis. The sequence continues at coordinate 308,965 of NW_026607050.1, forward strand.
CAGTCTTTACCACTGTATATAATACAGACTCTTTCTGTGATAGGAAGCCAAACAATGTTGCCAAGTCCGTGGTTTTCCCATGGAATTGGGCTACTTAGGCTACTTAGGTTGAAGCGACAACCCATAGGAACTCTTTTTTTAATCCCCGGAACACAATTTGTACCAGGGATCCCCTTTCCTGAATGTGATTGTGCTGGTTATAGCAATTGGACTGGTTTTGTTATGCAAACCTGGCAACCCTAAAGCCACATCAGATCACAAAAGGAAGTTATTTTTAAAAAAATCAGCTGACGTTATAAAGTGTGTGGAGTAAAAACATAAATGCATGTTGTAAGTGACTCAAACCAAAGACTATACAAAGATGGTTCACCCATATTACTCTAAATGGGGAAACTGCAACATGCAATATGGCGGAATAAGTCCAACCTTCTAAATAAAAGAGCCAGTCAGCAGTTGGTAAAATCATTGCGTCCCTATAGCTGCCATTCAAGGCCCACTGAAGTGCCTTGACAAAACGCAGCATTATTCAATGTAATGATGTAATTTCCACTAAAACAGGAAGACAAGGCGGGACATATCGAACAGCTCTTCTCCATTTTTAAAATAGCCAATAGAGTTTAGTTTATATCACAGCTCAGCTAGTTCTGTTGAGCTCGGTAAAATCTCAGTTTCCTTCTAATCTCTGACAGTTTCCTAATCAGTTTCCTCCATATCGCTTTAAAATATACCATTCTGTGAAGAATTCAAATGGGTCCCAAACCCAAACCAGACTTCATTCGCCCCAATGTAAAGGATATTTACACTGTCTGAATCATTCCCTATCCCCTATATAGTGCACTATACCATTCACCATGTAGAAAATAGTAAATGTGTGAACAAATGACCGATTTTAGCCGCAGCTTCAGCGTCTATTTATAATGTAGGAGGCGGGACGCTTTATATTCTAGAGAGCATTTGATTGGACCGAAAATCTGATGAGAAGCTGAAGTGCAGAGTGATGTCATCAAAATCCTTGATCCATATTGGCAGAAGTGAGAGACTGAAATTTTGAATGCTTCTGAATTTTGTCATTGTTTTAGAGCACACTATAGCTTAAAGATAACAGTAAGGCTAATGGTGTGTTCACACCGAACGCGAATAGAGCTTCAAATACGCGTCTATCGCATCTAGTTAGACGCTTGAACATTCGCTCGAGTTCAAATTTTTCAACTTGCGCGGAAGACATGTATGGAAAGCCGTTAGGGCCAAAAACACGCGAATTTTAACGCGTATTTCACGCGTATTTCACGCGTAAAATACGTGTATTTTACGCGTGAAATACGCGTTGATTATGTCACGCGTATTTCACGCGTATTTCACGTGTAAAATACACGTATTTTACGCGTGAAATACGCGTGACATAATCAACGCGTATTTCACGTGTAAAATACGCGTATTTCACGTGTATTTTACACGTAAAATACGCGTGAAATACGCGTTAAAAATCAGTATGAACGGGTCCGTGTCATTGGCTGCTGAAGACTTGGGTCTAACCATTTGTGTGAGCTTAGAGGGGTGTACCTTTCATAGACTAGGCTACCACCAGTTTACATTCTATAGATCAGCTTATTCAGGTTTTTTGTATAACCTATATGAATAATATATTTAAATAGCAGTTTTATGACAATTAATTTTTTTTATGACAATTAATTTTATGACAATTTAGATAAAAATAAAATTAACTTGTTTTTCTCCACTCATGCCTTTTTGTAAATAAACACATTAGTGGACATTCTAGCTTTAACATCAAAGCATTAACGTGTGTGGGGAAATCAGTTACAGTGGAGGTAACCAATGCAGGTTTATGATCACTGCAGGTTTAAGATACAGACCACTGTAATCAATATCTGTCTTTGGAAAACAACGTGAGCTTTTGTTGTGCTTACATTTACAGCTATAGCAAGCAGGGGGCGCTTTTTCAAACCTTTTTGTTCTGAAATTGGGCACTCAGACAAACTGTAATTAGGTATACAGGTGATATTATCAATTTAAAGGAATTTAATGACTTAAAGTATTTAAATATGTTATTTAAGGCTTTCAGGATTAGAATGGGAGCTTGTGCTCAGGTCAGGACAGGTATAAGAACTTGATTTGGCTTTCCTGACAGCAGAAGTATTTTACTGCTACCAAAATTAAATATCCTCCTATTTCTTTTTTTCTTTTTCGTCGTTTTCTTGTGTAGCCCAAAGAAAATAGATAGATTGCATTTTTATGAACAAATATTTTTACCAAGATTGCCCCCTTTTGCATATTAGTACATTTACATATTATTATTATTATTATAACAGGGACAATGGACAGTAAAGAACTGTCCCAGAATTAGCTACAGAGCTAAATTTCATCTGCAGTCCCTGGCATTTGGCAGATGCTTTTATCCTAAGTGCCTTACATTGCATTTCAATGTACACATTTACGTTCTTATCAGTTCTTGCTTTCCCTGGGAATCGAACCCTTGCATGAATTTTGCAAGCGCTAACATTCTACGGTTTGAGCTACAGGAAAAGTAGGAATTTATCTGTAAAACAAATCAACCCAACTCAAGATTTCTAATATTAAAAGTTAACATTTGATTGTGGAAAAGTTTACAGCTGTGGTTCTTGATCAATGCAATTGTAATGAATATCTGTTAAAACAACATAACCTTGCTTGCAGGGACCAAATTACAGAAACGTCCTATCTTAAAGGTATTGTTCACTCAATTTAAAATTCTGTCTTCATTAACTCACCCTCATGTTGTTTCAAACATGCATGAGCCTCTTTGAATGTTTGGTTACTAATATTTGAAGATTATTGTTAACCAAACATTGCTGGTCCCCATTGACTTCCATAATATTTTTTTCCATAGTATGGAAGTTCCACACAAGAAAGAAACTTTGGAACAACATAAGGGTGTAAATGGGTGAACTATACCTTTAAGCCCCAAGTTATAATCTGACAAGTTCAGTGTTTTAAATTGGTTCCAAAATGAAATCACAGTGGTTACTTAAGACAAGATATTACTCTGACTGAAGTTGTTTCTGCAATACAGCCTCAGGAAACCATTCCAGGTCATAATTTCAAGTCCTCCCTCAGTGTCATATATTATTAACTAATATTCAGGGCAATTTGTACTTACCTCAGACTTGTCAGCAGCTTAATATCCTTTTATCTTAGCTCCATATCCTTTATATCTTTAAACATACAATGCTTTAATAGTACAATAATACAAATGCAATAAATTAAACTGTGCAATACTCAAATCTATATTTTCTACTGTTTAGTTTCATAAGTAGAGTATATGTACAAGTAATCTTAATTTTTAAGATTTCACATACGCTTTTATTTCTTTTCTTAAATGTGAGCAATGGTGACATGACCAAATTTAAACCTGGGATCAATAAATTATATCTATTATGCAATTTATTTTCCACATTCACAGTGTCATTACATGGACATTTATCAACTTTATCATAGAAGGCTTTAATAAAATAAAGCTAACAGACATAGGCGTCGATTTCGGGGATGCGGTGATTTCGTACCACCAGATTTCGTCATGAGTCATTTTGCACCCACCACTTTTAACTCCCGTCCATATTAATTTGACTTTTGGTTCGATTTTTTGGACCGTTTTCAGTGGTTATGAGGAGCAATATGAGAGAGAAATTTGGCAATCATTGTCTGACCCAGCAAAAAAAACAACACTATAATACATTTTTTATTGATTTTTCTGTTCGCATTTATGAGGGAAAAAACAACGTGTCAGTTCTCGTTTACGGACGTGAGCGTTCTGAAAGCGGCACTAAAAGACTTCTTTAAAACTTTCACAGAGACCTCAAACAGAACAGCTGCCTTTCTTTACATTTATTTTCGTTTTATATTAATTATATCTTAATTTTAATCAATGTTTCATGAACCAATTGTCTGGATTTATTTAATAAATAAGAAGTAAATATAGCAGAATCACGACATGGAGGCGCCGGCGAGTGAATTGGAGTTCGTCTCATAAATTAACCGAAACTCGGCGTATAATGCACATTCACATTCACAGCGTATTAGACGCATTTATTATCATTACTTTTACCGGTTCTTTGTGGCAAGCTTTATGCGTGCGGTCGTGCGCTTGAGCACAAATTATGAGCTTTTGGCAATTTTTTTTTTATAATTATTGACAAAATTAGAATATAGTAAAAGGATTTTTTTGTGTGTGTGAAAGTTTTGGGTGGGCCTGTTGAAAAGTGGGGCCGTGCCTGAGCTACAGGACATCGTCTTTGAAAACATAACCTGCGCGAAAGAGAGAAAAAAAATTAATACGTCATTGTACCCAGCACTTCTGAAAATGCACTGAAAATGCACTTCCGAATGCGTCTCTGTCCCCAGCACATTTCAAACCAAACTGACGCCCATGATAACAAAGATAGATTTACAGGTGACACTGCAATGACTACCCTTTTAAATTGCTAATTTAACCCTTTACACTTTTTTTTTTTTTACATCAGCAGGGTTCACTTGGAATGCTCCGAATGCAATGGGCAAACACGGTCCTCAAGGGTCAATGCCCTCTGCCCTGCAGAGTTCAGCTTCATTTCATTTTTTCTAAATGTAATAAATTTTCAGTGAAATCAATTCTGATTTAAAATAGTAATATGTTAACAAACTAACCCACAGTACCTTTTATCATGCAGATGATTTGTATGAATTTATGATCACAAGCTTGGATGTGTTCTGTCAGCTTGAGGAAGGTAAAGTAAGTGGGGAACTGAAAAAAAAAAACCGAGTTGGCTTTATAGCAGTCTCATTTCAGTAAACTGCTGGTTAGGTATGAAATATGCCACATGGTGTCCGTAAGAGACTTGGTGAAAATATGTTGGAAATTTGAGAGTAACCTGTTTATTTGTCACCCCAACAACTCAGTTATTAACAAGGATTGAATGGTTGTACTTAGTTGTGGGTGTATTAGTGTGTGGTTTTCCATAGAAACAGAAAATGCAGAGTAAATATTCTAACATTAAATATTAGAGACAACACACTGACAACATACATTATTATACTTCATCTCATTAAACAACAAATTAAACCCCATGTAGCCTACTATTTAAATCGATTGCTGGACGTCGTAATGTTATTGTAGCATAAATCTGATTTAGCATTTTATTAGCAACCCCCACCCCACCTGTTCCACCCACTTTTTAAAACAAAGTTACGTCACTGATTTTTATGTTTATATGTTTACTTAAATGTTATATGGTGTTTTACCAAAGTGTCTAATCATTTTTACAGATAAATTGCTTTAATACCAATTACCAAGGTGACCTGTAAAATACTTCTGCTGTCAGGAAAGCCAAATCAAGTTCTTATACCTGTCCTGACCTGAGCACAAGCTCTCATTCTAATCCTGAAAGCCTTAAATAACATATTTAAATACTTTAAGTCATTAAATTCCTTTAAATTGATAATATCACCTGTATACCTAATTACAGTTTGTCTGAGTGCCCAATTTCAGAACAAAAAGGTTTGAAAAAGCGCCCCCTGCTTGCTATAGCTGTAAATGTAAGCACAACAAAAGCTCACGTTGTTTTCCAAAGACAGATATTGATTACAGTGGTCTGTATCTTAAACCTGCAGTGATCATAAACCTGCATTGGTTACCTCCACTGTAACTGATTTCCCCACACACGTTAATGCTTTGATGTTAAAGCTAGAATGTCCACTAATGTGTTTATTTACAAAAAGGCATGAGTGGAGAAAAACAAGTTAATTTTATTTTTATCTAAATTGTCATAAAATTAATTGTCATAAAACTGCTATTTAAATATATTATTCATATAGGTTATACAAAAAACCTGAATAAGCTGATCTATAGAATGTAAACTGGTGGTAGCCTAGTCTATGAAAGGTACACCCCTCTAAGCTCACACAAATGGTTAGACCCAAGTCTTCAGCAGCCAATGACACGGACCCGTTCATACTGATTTTTAACGCGTATTTCACGCGTATTTTACGTGTAAAATACACGTGAAATACGCGTATTTTACACGTGAAATACGCGTTGATTATGTCACGCGTATTTCACGCGTATTTTACGTGTATTTTACACGTGAAATACGCGTGAAATACGCGTGACATAATCAACGCGTATTTCACGCGTAAAATACACGTATTTTACGCGTGAAATACGCGTGAAATACGCGTTAAAATTCGCGTGTTTTTGGCCCTAACGGCTTTCCATAGACATGCCCAATTCGCGTCATTCGCAACGCCCGGCGCGAATGAAGCCTTGTTTATACTCGACGCGTCCGCACGAGCGTGAGTCTCCGCTGACTGCGCGCGCACCTCTCCAAACGGACGAGGCGTTTATACTTGACGCGCTCGCCGTTGTGCTATTCTGTGAAACGATAGGGGGCGACTCGGAGTAATTCTCCTATAAACCACGAAGAAGTAGTTTGCCGTTTATAGAGGGGTTTCACCAACGTCACGTTCTGGGCGGTAACCCGGATGCGCGGCCATTATGGAGGCACTCGGATGTAAACAACAGCATGGATTGCACTGTTCATGTACTACTGAACACATTGTTACACTAATAAACCACGGAAAAAACACGAGGTAGGTGCGAAATCATATAGAGAAGGACTTGGGAAGCAGGACAGAGCGAAACATTTTGACAAACTAAAGTTAATATGTTTTATGTGGTCACATTATGTGGTAGCTGCTAAAGATCCGAACGAGTTAGCTTCTCTAGCACGTAACATTACTGCAATTCTTCCATCTATTTATTATCCCGAAATAAGATACGTTCAGATTGTCAGTCCAAAAAAGCACATGAAATTCGTTTCAAGTTACATCCATAATGTGGTTTGAAATCCTATTCAAATCACATATCAGGACATCAGCCTCAGTCTGAACGCTCGGATTTCGCGTGGTATGTCTTAAAATGCAAACGTAATTTATAGGAAACATGCTGAAAGTCACTGCCGAAACAATGCTGTGTTGTTGCAAAGTGCCGGACGAGCAGAAAAATATTATTTCTGAAACCGGCGCAGACGAGCGTGGGAAAAAAGCAGTAGCTAACGTTATATACCAGCCTCCTACAGTTCTGCCGTAGTAGTCCAGCGCGGCGGCTACACATTTCCATGTTGTAACATTTAAAAAAGACAACATCTAACATTATATTGCAAATGCAACCCCTCCATCAACGCAAAGTCATTGCCATATTACCAAATAACATGCATGGACACACACGTCGGATCTGAACAGTTGCGATACACAGTGTGGACATCATTTTAGATCAGATTCCAATTTGATACAAAGATAATCGGATTTGGACTGACAGTGTGAATGTAGCCATAGTTAACATTAACTGCGTCGACATTTTAGCCATAGTCAACGCTTCATTTACATGTGTCTGATGCTGTACCTCTCTCAACCACAAACGCCTTCTTTCATCAGTTTTTTGCACTCTTCTCTTTAACTTTTGACAGTCTATAGCACTCGACATGTTTTTTCCCGATGTGACCGATTGGTACAGACAAAAACTCGACCATTTTTCAGCAGCAATAATCAGCCAAATTTGCGAGTCCATTCAGTTCAGTGGCATTATTCACGTTCTGTGCCTCCAAAATGGCCGACTTCCGGATTGATGACGCGTCGTGAAACCCCTCTATTAGTAGTTTATTAATAGCTGATTCATATTAAAAGAGTAATAAATGCAGTAGGTGTATTGTACGTTCTTGTACAAACTCGTTAAACAACTGAAGCCTTATTGAAGAGTGTTTAAACCTTAATTTCATCAGCAGGGCTTACTTCTGCTATTGTATGCTTATTTTATAAATGTAAGCAGTTACTTTAGACAAGTGCAAACTGGGTGCTTAATGCAAATGTGTTCCTATTCACAAAATGAGAGGCTTTTATGGTCGCCCATCAATGCAAATGTCTCTGTGTATAGAAGGATCATAAACATGCTGGTACAGACGTACCAGTTCGGCCTGATTCGGCTCGAAGTCGTTCATCTTCGGATGCGGCGCCGCGCGCGATGTTACAAAAAGTGCCGTGCACACCGCCAGGCGAAATGGGGTCTTGCGCACCCAACGCGCACGACCGCCCACACCGCAATTACGTCATTTTGCCGTGCGCACCTTCGCGCTCTTGCGGACGCGTCGAGTATAAACAAGGCTTTATGCGTCTATTCGCGTCTTTGCATTGACTTTGTATGTAATACAAAGCCACTGGCTCGCGCAAGTAATTAAATTCGCGTTCGGTGTGAACACACCATAACATATTCATACTAAAAGACAAAAAATGATTTTGATTTCATGGGGAGAAACCGGAGACTCGCGCTTAGGACTGCACATGCGCATTGGGTGGACGCATTGGGTTTTTTTAACGCCATTTGAGGAACATTTATGCAACGCCTCTGAACTTCGATTTCTCTCAACAGAGGACAGGAGAGCTGTCAGTCAATAAATGTGAAAACAAAGTAACTTGCATTACTTATTTGACAAAGTAACTCAGATGTTTTGTTGTAAATTTTAAAAGTACCTTATGCTTTACTTTACTAGTTACTTGAAAAAGTAATCTGATTACGTAACTCAAGTTACTTGTAATGTTACTCCCAACACTGGTTATAAGTTTTAGTATTTATAGTGTTTTATTTTTCTATTTCAGGTTTAGTAATTTTAGTACTTAAACTTAAACTTTCAATTAGTTACCAAAGTTTTTTTTTTAAGTCTAAGTTTTTAATCTAAAAAAAATGTTTGGACTTTTTTGTTATAGTTTTAGTTAACAATAACAAAACTGGATAAAACTTTCAAGCAAGTTTCACTTTTCAGAAGAGCAAAAAAACTTATGAATCCTATAGAAATATTATTATGAGTAATATAACAGTAGCCTATGTTTATATTATTTTCTGTCATTGTGTAATTGAGGTGGAGAGTTTCAATGCGGTTGGAGATCTGTGAGCACAGGAAGGTGAACCGCAAGAAGTCGTGACTTTAAAATGACCCTTTGGTGCTTTGTTGGGTTCAGAGATACCAAATCCAGGTAATTCCATCATTCTGTCCTATAAACGCAATCTTCTGACACGTATTCCAGGTTCTCACTTGTAAAGGAACATTATGTTCTCCTTGTGTTCTTAAAATTAGACGGTTCGTTTTAAAGATTTAAGGGAGTTATTTTTTACGTTTTTATTATTCATAATTCAGATGACCATATTCAACATTCCCTCTTTGCCATAGAATTAAAGATTTGCTGTGCATTTGGAACATCCAAGAACTCTTTTTTCACAGACAGCGTTTAGATTAAGACAGGATTAGGCCTTAGTTCAATTAGGACATTTAAGTAGCTTTTAAACATGCCTTAGAAAAAAAAAAAACATTACTGTGTGCATCTTGAGACAAAACAATGGCAGTGACATATTTATTTCAAACATGAGTTTTAGTCTGGGACTAGGCTTAAGCCTTGTCTGTGAAACCTAGGGTTAGTGTGCAAAGCAATCTTAGTGGCTTTTCAATTTCAGGTATTTCAGCCGTTTAAAGTCCTGGTTACAAGCCTTTCGTTCAGGACGTGACGTGCAAAAGAAAAAAGATGAATAAATCACAGTTTACTGGCATTGTGACCTTGCCATTTCTGGCAATTATGTGCTAGGCGGCAAGGCTAATTTAATAGAAACAATACACCTTCATTAGCAGGCGAATCAAAAGGCCTCTTGTTTTAATCAAATCCTCCACAATAATGTGATTAGGACCATTCTAAAGAAGAGAAAAGAAGCCATTCACAACAATCACTTACCCACTAGAGCCAGTGGCTCAAATAATTCATATGCATAAGGGGATACCTGTGAAGTTAGAAAGCAACGCCTAAACAATAGAAAGGTTTTGATGAAAGGCTTGATGAATGATGAATGACATAAAAAAATGCTGTATAAAGCTTTGCATAACAGTGTTTTTTGACAAAATTCATAATTTAAGAATTGGTTCGCTTTCAGTTCATTTGTTGGGAAATGATTTGCAGTAGTGGCAGGAAAAAGAGATTTATTGCAACTGTACTTTCAACTGCCTGTACCATAACAGTTTTAATATGAATTAATACTCACTAACGTGTATTATTCAAAAGAACAGCTCTTATATGAAATGATTAGGATTTATTTCCATTTAAATTCTACCTCTTTAAATTAAAATATGAAGCTCCATGTGTCTAAATTCAATTTCCTGAATTTAATTGGAATCTTAACACTCGGATGGCAATTCGTAACTATTTTACGTTTTGACCAATTTTTGGCTAATTCCTGTTAATTAGTACAATTTGTACTTATCTGTACAATCCTATTTGTACATTTTCATATGATCTGCTTAGTCCTCACTGATGGTTTGGTTCAAATTTACCTTATGTATTTAATCTTACCTTCTTAACCAATGTCTTTGCCGCTGACCTTCGATGATACAATTCAACCATACTAACAAGCAAAAAGGACTTTATATAAACATTACATTTGTGTTTCATTTTTGGGGGGTTTTATTGCTGAAGTAAGCGTGTTAAACTTTCTTCCCCTGCGTCCTCTTCTTCTGTGATTCAGAATGCCAGCGCAGCTGAAAGGTGCGTTTGAGCTGCGCCCTCTACTGTACAGCCATGAATTTACACTTCCTTCATCCTGAGGCTTATTATTTCACTTATCATGTTAAACAGCCTGATCTCACGGCAATTTGTACGAATTTTACGAGGTGGCTAATTCGTACGAATTCATACGACCTCACTCGTACAAATTCGTACGATTTTTGCTAATTCGTACATATTTTACGAGTTACCAAATTCGTATGAATTCGTACGAATGACATACCCCTGACCCCGCCCCTAAACCCACCCATCACGTGGGTTTAGACAAATCGGACGAATTCGTACGAGTGAGGTCGTACGAATTAGCCACCTTTTAATCACTCGTACGAATTGGTCGTGAGATAGCGTTGTGTTAAAGAACCTTTACATTTGCCAACAATAGATCATTAAAAAACAATCAAGCTCAGCCCAGGTGAGAAAAAGCAACGCAAAAGTAACAATGCATTACTTTCCATAAAAAGTAACTAAGTAACACAATTAGTTACACAATATTGGAGCACATTACAAGTACCGGTAACTTTCCCCCAAACTCGTAGTTACGTTTTCTCGTGAGATCGGGTGGGAATTTACAAGGTTTTGATGCCGTTCTGAACGGCGCACAATTCTTTCCGCACACACTTGCTCTTTTTTTTTTTGCCAGCAATACAGTCATTGTGTCCTTTTTGGTTTGTTCTTCATGATTTGACAAAAAAAACTGTTTCCTTGACAACATATGGTCTACGTGGCAGAGCCTGGAGGTGTTGCCTCTGACGGACACATGCTGTGTTTGTGTGAAGATGAGTTTCACGGGCCCGGCTATGACGGTTGGCTACACGCGTGTCAGGTGTTATCAGCACAGTGTCTGTCTGTAGGGGGAAGATAACTGGAGAGTGATGTTTCAGAGAGTGAATCTGCTGTGGATTTCACCTGCTTTTAGGGCTTAAGATCAGGCTTTACTTCTCTCCAGATCTTCCTCAATGTCTTTTTTTTATTGCCATTATTCATTGATTCCCCTCGTGGTCCCTCCTTCTGCACGTTTTTTTACCCTCTGTCTTTAATTTGGCTCTCCGCCCCCTCTGCTCTCCTCTCATCTGTTCTCAGTTAGAAGATGCAGACACTTTGAATGATGTTAAAGGCAGAGCTCTCTGTCCAGTGCAGTGGTCAGGACATGACCTGACCCGGTTAGCATGATGAACTTGGAGGGACTAGAGATGATTGCTGTCCTGGTTGTGATTGTTGTCTTTGTTAAGGTTCTGGAGCAGTTTGGACTTTTAGAAGCAAGCTATGATGGTAAGCACAAAGAAGCTTTCTTTATGCTTTATTTTTTATTTTTATTTTTTTGAAGAATTCCACAGTACAGATATTTTGTAAAGTCTGAATCATTTGTAGTTTCTGAAACATATGTTCAGTTTTATGTGGTGCTTATTGGTTCTCTTGAATTTGCACTCTGAATGTAAGTTCATAATAGATACTTACAGGATTCTAAACAGTTTTATCCTGCATTTTTGTCCATATGGTTTCAGTTATGCTGTTCATTCATTCATTCATTCATTGATTCATTGATTGATTGATTCATTCATTCATTGATTCATTCACTCACTCACTCACTCACTCACTCACTCACTCACTCACTCACTCACTCACTCACTCACTCACTCACTCACTCACTCACTCATTCATTCATTCATTCATTCATTCATTCATCTGCAATTAAATAAAATTAGGTTACACTTTATTTGGTAACACTTTATTTTACAGTGTCCTTGTTGAACATGCTACATATAGTCTCAATAGTAATTACTATACATTATCCATAATTTTGCAACTAACCCTAAACCTAATCCTAACCCTATAAGTGCATAGTCAATTAATATTACTCAGTACTTCAATGTATAATTACACTGTAACAAGGACACCTTAAAATAAAGTTTCACCTTTGTTACACTGGAATTATACATTTAAGTACATATACATGTAATATTATACATGTATAATATTATATATGTAACAATGACACTGTAAAATAAAGTGTTACCTAAAATTATTATTTGGTGCTCCTGTGAGTTTGTGTGACAAAGTTTACCCTTGTGAAAAAGTACAGTTAGTATAATATTAATATTATTATTGCTGAACTTTTGTAGGAATTAAGAACATGTATATGTAATTTCAAAATTACTTCTATTGACTTTGAAATATAGTTAAACTATACTGTTGAATCAATGTACTGACAAGCATTTATGTTAACTGAAATACACTTTAATGTAAACTTAAAATGTAGTTTACAGTACAACTATTAATTCAAAATTATTACAAAGAGCACTTTTTAATTGTGTACTTAAGAAACAGTCATGAAAGTGTACACTTTAAGAACACTTAAGTGGCCTTTTATTTCATTAATATTAAGATATTTTAAGATTTAAAGTAGTGTATTGAATGCACTTAAGTGCATAATCAATAATTAAGTCCACTTTTTCATAAGAGTAAGATGGGTAAAGTTTAGTGTACTGAAGTTTCAAGTTAGTGTACTTAAGTGTTTTAGATAAATGATGCATAATTCATCTCATTGATAATGTAAGATGTATTTATTTATTTATTTTTAATATAAGAATTGATATAAGTTTACTGAATTTTAATAAAGTTAACAATTGGATAGTGGAATAGTGTTTAATGTCACTGAAAGATGAATAAATGTTCTGATATTGTGCAACAAAATAAAATATCACCTTCTTGATTTGAAAACCTGTTGAAAAAACCTGTTGTAAGTATAATTTTTATGTCCAGCAAAATCCTACCAAACTAAAAGGCAGCTTGTTCTCTGTCATTTTAAAAGTCTGCCGAGACTACAGACTTTCTGCTTTCCTTTCCACAGGTGAGCAGTGTGTTATTTTGGCATATGTTGTCATTATAGACCTTAGGGAAGTGCTAGATTCAATTTTTGACAGGAATGAAAACAGGGCCGTGATGAATAGAATACAGCGCATTCAATGGATCGTACTGTTGTTTAACAATTCGATTGTTCAGCTGATGAAATGTCTTTCCGAATAAAAAAAATTCAATATGGCACCTGCCTCTAGGTCTTTGTCATGCAGTTTCTTTGTCATGGACTGTGGCTGGGCTCACTTGTAACCTGCAGTTGGGTGCAGTATCACTTTTTGTGTGATTCAGTTCATAAATTGTTTTTAAACACAATATTAGATCAGTCTGTTAACTCGATGTCTGTCTTTGCTCTGAGTTTGTAGCATGCTTTATTTCCACAATCATTCTCTTGTAAGTTGTTCTAGGAGATGCTGCAGACTCAGAGCACATTGTTTGTTTCTCATCACCTTATTATTAACCTTACACGTGCACATGAGTTATTGTGTCTTATTATGAGTGGACTTACTGGTTTGATAGAAAAATGGTAAAACTGCTTCAGAATAGATGACAAATTGACTTCAAAGAAGTTTAATCACTCCCTATAGAGAGATTTTGATAAAATCTCTATATTTGTAAGATAAAGTGTAATGTCATACACACACCAGACATTATAAATCAAATGACATCACTAATAATCAGTATAAAAAGTGTTGAAACAGTTTGAACAATGGCTGCTTATGCTAACATTAGCATTAATACTTTGATTTATAGTGTGTAGAGTGTAGATCAAGCTAATTGGACGGTTGCAGTTGCAGTGCATTATTCAAAATGAATGTAATGATGCCAGCGTTCCCAGGCCGAATGCATCAGGCTGCCAAAGCCACTGGCATTTCCGCTTATTTATCATTAATATTTATTACAATGTTAAAATCACATTTCCTCGTTCTCTCAAGCCATGGTGTTTGGTTACCATGGTGTTTGTAAAGATTGGATTTATTATGTTTTATTTGTTTTAGATCAGAACGTTGCACACCACTTTAACACATGACCCTTTATGACCAATGCAATTATATATATATATATATATATAAAGAAGTTTAAGTACAGTTAACTGTAAGTAATTTCAACCTAAATTACATTAAACTGACTTTAAAAAAATGAGTTGAATCTTGTATAACTTATAAAAATGTTGAAAATTGCTTAACTTATTTTGATGAGTTAAAGCAACGTAAAAATATATGTTGTCATAACTTATTGATTTTGTAGAAAAAAATAATAAAACTTAAACTAAATAACAAAACATACACAAAAGCTGCAGAAAAGTAGTCCAAGTCTTCTAAAATGAACAGATCATAACTTTGTTGTTATTCAATAAAAAAATATATTAATCTGCATAAACTCACTTTTACATTAATAACAATAATTGAGAGAAATGATGATGTCTGATTAGTCTTTTCAGTGAATCAAGTTATCCAGTTTGCAAATCAGACTGAATCGATTCAACTCAATGACTCTCAGTGGTTAATAGTTCACTGAAAGGAAATATTATCAGTAAATAACTTAAATTTTGTTCTTTTCTGTCCATTTATGGTCCATGAGAGAACTAAAATCGACATAAGGGTGAGTAAATAATGACCAAATCTTTCAGGCTGTATACGTGGGTAGGCTGTCCCTTTAAGAGATTGTGTTTTGGGCACAGGTATGGCCAAGAGATTTTAGGCTGCAGTACACCTCATTTTGACGGTCCCCTTTAGATATTCTGTTGGCGTAACGTTGGACCTACATGTCAACTAACTCTCATTAGAGTATTAGTTGAGTATTAGTAGACTGTTAGGGGTTATAGGAATAGGGTTAGTAGAATAAGTTGACATGTACTTGCAAAGTTACTTATAGACGACAGAATGTCTAAAGGGGACCATCAAGACATTTGGTTCATCTGAATCTGATTCTGAATCTCGTGTTGTAGTTAAAAATAGATACTTTGCACAGTCAGATGCAAATGGCTTCTTTCACCCAAGTCACCTCGTCTCTGCTGGAGTGACAGTGAGTGAAGGCAGTGTGTCACCAAATGACACCGGCATGATATCAGATGACATGAGAACAGAGATGACGGCTCTGACAGGATCGTACAGGAAACAGAAGCGAGATTCACTTTTGGGATTGCAGCAGATTAAAGTAGAAAGTGAAGTAAGAACTTCCATTGTGCATGCAGTAAATTGCACTTCACGGCTTTGTGAAAAAGAAGTGCTCTTAATGGTTTTGATTGTGCACTGAGTCCTTCAAGTATTTTTTTTTTTTTTAAACTGCTTGCAAGTTTAAAGGCCACTTAAAGGGATACTCCACCCAAAAACATTTACTCACCCTCAAGTTGTTGCAAACCTGTATGAGTTTCTTTCTTCTGCTGAACACAAAGGAAGATACTTTGAAGAACGATTGGAACCAAACAGTTGTGGGTCATCATTGACTTCCATAGTAGAAAAAAAAATACTATGGAAGTCAATGGTGCCAAAGTTGCAATCGTTCTTTAAAATATCTTCAGCAGAAGAGGGAAACTCATAAAGGTTTGAGGGTGAGTAAATGATGACAGAATTTTCATTTTTGGGTGGAGTATCATTTAAAGTCCCCGTAAAGTCAAAATTAAGTATGTGTTCTGAGTTTGTCACACCACAGAAAAATGTGTTATTAGCCACCCAGCCAAATTTGAATGATAAAAAAAGCCGGCAAGTACATAAAATAAGCTATCAAAATCTTGAAAAAATGAGCAGTTTTCTCTGCTCTCAAACGCTGGGGGCGTGTCCGCTGGCTGCGCTGAAACCACGCCCACTCGCGGGAAAGCTGCACTCGACGGGACCCGCTACAGCCGAAATGGATGCTCCTAGCAGCTTATTAGGTTATACCAAGCCATATTTGTTTGAGCCTCCAGAGCCTGAATCCGATTCAGAAGACATTGACCAAGGAAGTCAACATCGTCCCCCTCGCTCTGCAACAGAATGGTAAATTTTTTCTCTCCCTTTTATGCAAGTTAGCTAAGTTATATGTAAGTAAACGTTAACTAGCTTAACCTAACTTAGACAAATAAAGTTAGACTAGCAATAAATAACAGAAAAAAACAACATATTTTTACACCTTATAGTTATAGATCAAACTAAGTTAGACTAGCAATAAACAACTGATTAAAAAATATATTTACACTTTATAGTTATAGATCAAACTAATAGCCATCATGGTTGTTATATTAACGATAAATTGATGTGCATAAATCCATTAGATAAGGGACTGCTTTGTGAACAGATACTAGTTTAAATTACTTGGCTAAGGAATTTTGATCATATAACGTTAAATAAAAATCACGTTAGAGGGTTGCAGAATTTAGTAGTTACAGTGGACTACCTACTATAATTATAACAAGCACACAAGGCAACTTACACTCATTGGTGGGCACGCATTGCCGATGATGGCGCCAGTTGTCGGCGGGACGGGAGGATGAAGGCCGAGGCGAGAGATAGTCGGTGCGGCACCTTTCACCAGTAACAACGGATTATCTGTGAATCCCAGTTGTCTCCGACGAAAGTTTATAAAACTATCACGAGTAAAATGATCACTACAGAGGCGGGTTTGGCTGGTGATCCTCAGCTCTCCATCAAGGTGGCTCTTCACAAAATTAATCCACCTCTTCTTGATGTCGTCGTTTTTAGGAAATTTAAACAAGGACACCGATCTGTTTTGCAAATGATTGCATCCAAGTAGTACGCATTTCCGTGACGAAGGCATGGCTAGATAGCAAACTGTAGGCTGTAGTAACTGATAATAGTACTGACAGTAACTCGCAAATGAGCGCCAAACTGATGCGAATGTGCTCTATTTATATTGTTAGAGGGATCAGTATCAGTGCGTCATCGAGTAGGGGCGTGTCCAAGAGCTCCAGTGCGTCATCGAGCCCTGTTTTAGACCCGCCCAAAAAATCCGTGAAATTGCCAGGGTGAAAAACTGTTTAACGGTCTAACTCCACAATTCAGTACTTCACAGTTCACAGTCTTTGTAATATGTTTTAGCAATACATTTCTAACCTTTAGAATGTGTTTAGAATGTTTTGTTAAAATTGCCTTTACAGGGACTTTAAGTGTACTTAAACACACTTGAGTACACCTTTTAAAGTGCTTCTTGTACTGGTGTCAAATTAAGTTTTACTTCAAACCACATTTGTTTTAATAATCGCTTTCCGTGCTTTGAAGAAGTACACATATTTTCATGTGTTGACTATTGCAAATGTGTAATTGACATTCAAGTTTCAACAGAAATGACATTAAAGTATATTTTCGGTTACCATAAATGCTTATCAGTACAGTCAAAATAAGCATTTTAAACGTATGCTAAAGTGTCCTTCTTTTTCCCAGAGGGAAGGTAAAGTAAGGAAAAACAAATGTGTATTTACAGCCATCACTCAAATCTTGATCATTGAAAGCAGACTATTTTGTCGTATGGATACTGTGATGACACTCTTTCAAAAGGGAGGGTCAAACAAGTCAGTTCATGGTAGTGAAGTGAAGGATTCGTGCAGGAGAAGGGTCTTAGTCCATGTGTAAATCAGTGTGAAACCAAATACTCACACACTGGCAGGAATCAGTCACCCGTCAGGCCCAAGACCAGCGCTCTCATGGCCATCTGCTGTCATTCTGTGTGTACTGTACATTATGCTTTCAGAAGTGTATTGTTATGGCTATGGCTGAATCTTCTATGTTTGTAATATTGTCTGATATTTTATCTGCACATATTTTGTTATATAGTTATAGACAATACTGTTGTTGTTTAGGAGAGTTGTTTGAACATTTGTTTTGGGTCGAGATTTGTTTATGAATGGTCTTGCAGTTATTCATTTCTGCCACTTGGTGGCAATACAGGTTTTGTTAAAATGGTGATTTAATGCATCTTAAGACACTAATCATGGCAGTCACTCCTCATCTATTTTCCTATTTGTTTCTAAAATTATTTCACAATATGTCCTAAAGCCTGAAATAATACATGCATTAAGGAAAATAGGTAGAAGATAATGTCTTGGCATATATAATGTGTTAGCATACAATTTCACACCAATAAATTGCATTTTAGGATCCTGGTTTTGACTTCCAGACTAGGATTTAAATTGGGTAGCTAATCGTTTTTTCAACCACAATGCCAAAAAAGTAAAACAAACTACTTCTACACAAAACATATTTTATATCCTATTCTATTCTTTTGTGCTCAAACAGATTGTGTGTGTGTGTGTGTGTGTGTGTGTGTGTGTGTGTGTGTGTGTGTGTGTGTGTGTGTGTGTGTGTGTGTGTGTGTGTGTGTGTGTGTGTGTGTGTGTGTGTGTGTGTGTGTGTGTGTGTGTGTGTGTGTGTGTGTGTGTGTGTGTGTGTGTGTGTGTGTGTGTGTGTGTGTGTGTGTGTGTGTGTGTGTGGTCGCAGGTGTGCTTTTCCGTTCAGGTTGGATGCTGTGACTGAAACCAAATGAAAGCGAGATAACTGAAATGAGAAAAAATAATCCTGTTAACAGAAGCAAGTAGTTTCAAATATTGAGCATAATTGCAGTTTTAAATGCAAAGCTATGGAAATGTGCTTTTATCAGTCATGTTTTAACTATTTAATCCATTTGTATTTGATTTGGCACATTAATAGCATGAGTGACAATGCTGCCATGCACTTGAACTGTCACCACAAACATTTAGTTTCCATTCATGGTCACTAATACCTTCGGCAATGCATTTAACCTCAGGTTGATCCTGGATGACTGTCCTTTCCATTAAATAAACCACTAAACCTGTGATTAAACTGACAGCCCTAGTTTTTGTATCTTCTTATAATTTTAAGTCCCCCTGTGGTGAAAATCAAGCTTTTAATGTTGTTTATATGTCTATGGTGTTTATAATATGCTTTAAGAAAAACCATGAGCAAATTTATAAGTCAGTATTTTCTCCTTAAAACTGCAGTGAAACAAAGACAGTCTCGAAATCACAGTTTGAAATCGCTGGTGTTTCTGACGTCACAAACTACCTTGTAACCAATCACGTCAACGAGTGATAATTGGCGGGGCGGGGCTAATTTGCATATTCATAGAACCGCATATACTAAATGAGGCAAGGGTGTAGAGTTACATGCAAGCTATTTTA
Source organism: Rhinichthys klamathensis goyatoka (assembly GCF_029890125.1). Classification (NCBI taxonomy): domain Eukaryota; kingdom Metazoa; phylum Chordata; class Actinopteri; order Cypriniformes; family Leuciscidae; genus Rhinichthys; species Rhinichthys klamathensis. The sequence continues at coordinate 328,568 of NW_026607050.1, forward strand.
AGGCATGAAGAATTTATTTTTCAAGAAAAAAAAAACATTTTAATATGTAATTTTGGTGATCAAAGATGAGTTTTAAGGGATACAATTATTGACTACAGGGGGACTTTAAGATTTGCAAAGTTTCTGTAACTGTTTGTACGAGCCATGTAGGCTACTAAGCACATGGATCATGCATCGACATTGTCAAAGAATTGTCTGAAAATATTTACATTGAGAAAACATTTAAAAAGTAAAACTTGATTTGTTGCTCCAGATGAAGAGTCTGAAGCAGCAGCCACAAAAACACAATCATTATCTGTTGTCATTTTGACTGATAAAGCAGTTTTCTGGATGGAAATGTGCCATGTTGGTGTGTCAAACTGATCATCCTTCTCAATCTTTATTTCAGTTTCATTATTAGTTCATCTTTTTCAATCCTTTTGTCTAAAGGCATGCCTTTTTTTATTCCGCCCTGCACTAGGTTGTTGTTTTTTTCTGCTTGAAGAAAATTATAGTAATTTGATAGGTCATTCGTCCTCAGTCCAGAGTATTTTTGACCAATTATTTTTCACAGGTGATGGAACATAAATGCTCTTGACATTTTAAAGCTACCCATATATCTGTGCTGACAACATGACAATGAAATGCCATGCAATTTTCTTCAAATGTTCCTGTCTTAGAAATGTAAAAAATGCAGCGTCCTAACCAAGTGCAACACGAAAAAGTTTCCAGTGACAAGCAATTTGTGTGTCAATCAGAACATATTTTGTTTAATAAATCTCTTCCTAAAAGTTGGCAAAGTGAACTATTAGCACTTTCTTTTCTGGTAAAATAAACAAAAAAATAACATTAACAAAAAGGACAAAAGTTGACATTCTTATTTGTTGCTATTAATATGTTGAGTGAAATATGTTAGGCTATTCTTGAAAGGTCCTTATAGTGCATATAAATGCACTTATAAATTCCTGACTTCTAAGAAAATCCTTCAGATTTACACTGTAAATCTACAACGTATAAAGCAAGTAAACCGCCATGTTCTTCTGTTCTTGACAGATAGATGGAAGTGCAGGTCAGTGTTTCCAGACAAACGTCTTGTTCCTTGAGCCAGTTGTGAGCCGTCTGTCTCAGCCAGTTGCCAGCAATATATTTCTTTCCAACCACATTAGCCGGCTTTCCTGGACAAATGCCACAGACTCTCATATCAAACATAAGTTTTAGCAAGATTGCTTATGTCACTGAATATTACATCATTTTCATTGCATCAAATAACATGGGTGCAGCTTGGTATTTGGTCCTCCAGTGTCCTGCTTGAATTAAACCTAAACTGTTATTTCACCCTCAATTGTGTATTCAGCACTGCTCAGAGCAGCCACGCTTCACAAGCTTTAATTGCTTACATTTCACACTCAGTGCTTCGGGGGATTTGAGGATATGATGGGCTAATTTTACTGCTTTTTACATATTGGAAACAAACATTGGTTCATGTGGTATAGTGGATATTGCTATTAAGCATGTAATTATAGCCTACCTGAGACATTACATAGCTGTTTCAAACACCTTTATCACCTTTATACACACACACACAATAAGTGTGTATCGCTGTATCGTGACTGTATCGATACAGCACAGCCTCTCGTACCTTATTGCTTACACACACACACACACACACACACACACACACACACACACATATATATATATATATATATATATATATATATGTGTGTGTGTGTGTAAGCAATAAGTACAAGAGGCTGTGGTGTATGGTGAATAAGTCACGCCTGCAACCCCTTCAGCCATGACTTATTCATGATGCAGCATTAGCCTCGAGTACCTTATTGCTTTAAAAAAAACGGTTACCACACAATACAAATATTAAAGCCAATAATATATATCAATGCAAGTTTCATGAAATAAAATCACTAAAAGCCTTCCTTCCACTGGAAAAAATAGTCCCTGACCGTGACCAGCAACAGAAGTTACATTATTTCGCCCTTAGATGGCGGCAAAGACTGTCTTTATGAGCGAGTCAGTCAGAGAAGACTGAAACTTCTTGTGATTGTGAACACTGATAAGCAAGAGCAACTAACAAATGACTAGTGTGTCAAGGCACGGGAAAACCCCAAACTGAGATATTGCAGCGGACATTCAAATGGATTTTTTATTACGAATAGGACTGACCTGAAGGAAAATGCTATATCTACTGTAAGGTACACTCGTTTACTCCATCTCTCACAACTACTACTACTCTACACTCACCTAAAGGATTATTAGGAACACCATACTAATACTGTGTTTGACCCCCTTTCGCCTTCAGAACTGCCTCAATTCTACGTGGCATTGATTCAACAAGGTGCTGAAAGCATTCTTTAGAAATGTTGGCCCATATTGATAGGATAGCATCTTGCAGTTGATGGAGATTTGTGGGATGCACATCCAGGGCACGAAGCTCCAGTTCCACCACATCCCAAAGATGCTCTATTGGGTTGAGATCTGGTGACTGTGGGGGCCATTTTAGTACAGTGAACTCATTGTCATGTTCAAGAAACCAATTTGAAATGATTCGAGCTTTGTGACATGGTGCATTATCCTGCTGGAAGTAGCTATCAGAGGATGGGTACATGGTGGCCATAAAGGGATGGACATGGTCAGAAACAATGCTCAGGTAGGCCGTGGCATTTAAACAATGCCCAATTGGCACTAAGGGGCCTAAAGTGTGCCAAGAAAACATCCCCCACACCATTACACCACCACCACCAGCCTGCACAGTGGTAACAAGGCATGATGGATCCATGTTCTCATTCTGTTTACGCCAAATTCTGACTCTACCATCTGAATGTCTCAACAGAAATCGAGACTCATCAGACCAGGCAACATTTTTCCAGTCTTCAACTTTCCAATTTTGGTGAGCTCTTGCAAATTGTATCCTCTTTTTCCTATTTGTAGTGGAGATGAGTGGTACCCGGTGGGGTCTTCTGCTGTTGTAGCCCATCCGCCTCAAGGTTGTGCGTGTTGTGGCTTCACAAATGCTTTGCTGCATACCTCGGTTGTAACGAGTGGTTATTTCAGTCAAAGTTGCTCTTCTATCAGCTTGAATCAGTCGGCCCATTCTCCTCTGACCTCTAGCATCAACAAGGCATTTTCGCCCACAGGACTGCCGCATACTGGATGTTTTTCCCTTTTCACACCATTCTTTGTAAACCCTAGAAATGGTTGTGCGTGAAAATCCCAGTAACTGAGCAGATTGTGAAATACTCAGACCGGCCCGTCTGGCACCAACAACCATGCCACGCTCAAAATTGCTTAAATCACCTTTCTTTCCCATTCTGACATTCAGTTTGGAGTTTAGGAGATTGTCTTGACCAGGACCACACCCCTAAATACATTGAAGCAACTGCCATGTGATTGGTTGATTAGATAATAGCATTAATGAGAAATTGAACAGGTGTTCCTAATAATCCTTTAGGTGAGTGTATAAGCTTCAATGAACAATATTAATAAGAACATAATGTTTACATTGCTAATAGTGGTTGCTTGGGGTGTTGTGATTCATATAACCTTGGGTGAAGCGGAATAAAACACTATTGACCAATCAGAATCAAGGACTGGAACTAACCATTTTATAAATATATTTATACAACAGGGCTGCGTTCAGCCCCGACAAAAAGTTGCACAACGTTTTTTAAACAGAAACGGTGATGCTTTGCAAGAGTTGCAACTATGGCAGCTGAGAAGGCCATTCTTTGTGTTCTTTGTAAAGAATTTTCGGAGCCTGATGAAGTCGGTATAAATATGTGTTTAAAACTACAAAATATGCCCGATGTTACAGTTACTGCACTTGCCGCCCAGAACACAAGAGAACATCCCAATCGAGTGAAGGGATTTGTGGAAACTGAAATGGAAGCACACATCTTACCTAATTCAGATTAAAACACATCTATTTAGCCTCACATACTGAATTTATTTGTAGTTCATACTGTTTTAATACCCTGTATTTTCTTTCTCATTTTTAGGAAAAGCACTTAATTACCATTGTTTATTTCTATACCAAATGCCATACACTTGCAATGAAAGTGTACAAACACTAAAATATAAACCGTTACAGCACTCAACCGTTTCACCGTTTTTATCACACTGTCATGGCGGTCGAGCAGATGCACCATATTTTTTACAAATACTACTGTTGTTGTGTCACGAAATAGTTTTTTTTAGGCGAGAATGTAGTTATTTAGACCTCAAATATGTGACTAATAGATAATCATAGTGCCTACTTTACAAACATAGTGCCTATTTTACAATCCGTTTAGGCATTTCAAACACCTTTATCAGACTTTTTGTAAATATATAATATGCGATGTGTGTGTGTATATATATATATATATATATATATATATATATATGTGTGTGTATGTATACAAACTTTTATGTTTGATGCGATTAATCAATTTGACAGCACTGATTTTTATTTAATAATAATCACCATAAAAGTCATTTTCAATGGGTCAAAAACAGTGCCCTAAAATAAATCTCTTTCCATAATTTGGAAAGAGATTTTCACTATGGTTACTGAAAGATATGGTTTGAGCTGTTCTAAAAGGATGGTTTTCACCCAAAACCCCCCCCAAAAAATCTTTTTTTATTATCATGCAGTCCTATCATATCTCTCTGTGACTTCAGAGTCTGAGTTCCCCCTGTATTATTCATAAGGCGTTGTCTTATCTTTAGGCAGGTATTTCCAATTTACAAGCAATGATCACAAATGTGAATGTGTGACGGACTTGTGTGCTTCCTCACTGACAGAGTCTTTAGCTACAGGTCACCGTCCACTACGTCGCGCCTCTGACACTTTAAATGAGGATATTTTTAAAAAGCTGAATTGAAAGCAGTGTTTGTGTTGCTGTGTGAATCAGGACAGGCTTTCCTCACATAACCCTCCGTTGGACAGGCTTGATAAGAGTCCCCACAGGACAGGGAGCCTTTGACCGTGAAAAGAAATATGTAATCTCTCGCCAAAATCGATTTTATAACCAGCAGAAATCGAAGAACAAGGAGCGTTCACATCCTATGCTTGACAGAGATAAGAAATCGACCCCACTAAGGGCTCTCCATCAACACTCTCTGACATTTTACGTCACCTTTAAGACTTCACGGAAAGACAACACAGAACAGGAGGAGACTGCCATTATGACACTTGCAGCTGTCAATGGAGTGAATGCTGGTGTCTTTGATTTATGTTTGTGGTTTCCTGCGATTTGTTTTTTTTTATACTATTTTATACTGTTTAACCTTTTGGGCAGAAACTATGAGTCGATAATCATTCCCTCTGATTCCCTAAGGGCTAGTGTCATAGTTTTATTAAAACCATGCTATTATAGGCAGATAGAGGGGGAAAAACACAATGAGCAAAATTAAAAATGGCTGAAGGCATAATCTGAATAATTACATGAGCTACATTAATAACCCTACACTAAATTATTTTCTCCAAAAAAAGGAATAAAATAATTTGGTACGAGACCTTTAAGCAGTTAGAGATATGGGGAATTGCTATATTAACTGTAATACATGCAAATTGCACTGTTTATGAATTATGCTGTATAATGAATCTTCTAAGAGTGTGAAATCAATGAGTTGGTGTAATGTTACAATCCTTTGGCATCTCTCAACTGTATATTATGGGCCAGAAGGTGGCAGTAGTCATGCATTTTTATGGAGGAAGCATTAGTAGTAGTTTTAAGGATGCTTTACTGTAAATCCACAGTCTCTTGTAAGCACAAAGGTAATAGTTCTAAGCTATAATGAGTTTAATTTTGTTTGCTTAAAGGGAAAAATGGAATGATGAGTTGAAAGTAATTTGTGTCATTATTCACTCGTCCTCATCAAGCCCTTATGCAGTTGATTTTATAATTGTATAGAATTTTCACATAGGTCTTTCCATAGCAGAAAAAGAACTACACTTTAACATACTTTTAAAAAGAATACTTTCTACAAAAAATAATATACTTTCAAATAATATAATAAGTGTAACCTGAATGTAATGTTTTCGGACGCTTTATATCATGTAAACTGGAATTAAATGAAAATGTGTTTTGTGTTAAATTCAGTCAGCTGAACTTTAGAGTGATTTAGAGTCATTTATATTGAAACTTGTATTGATGTATTTATTTGACACATTTGTAATGATGAAGCATTTTAAAATATATTAACTTTAAATGTAACACACTACTGTAATCAAGTAGGCTACTTTACACATGTGCTTTAGTATTTTAGTCAACACATCAAAATAAGTGTACTTCTTTAAAGCACAACAAAAGATTATAAAAGCATAATGATTTAAAATGCTTTCAAAGTAAACCTTTTAATTTGACATTTTTACAAAGTGTATTGTTTTAAATGTGCTAAGTGTTTGATTTCTTTCAAATTACATTATCCGCTAGTGCAATACAATTAAGCACACTTCTTTTTCATAAGAATGAATGGTTTATTTTGAGAGTGAATCATTTTCAGACTGTTCTTCAAACTATGACTTCAGAAGGAATTCTGTGGTGCTTCTTTAGCCTGTGGTTACTGGGAAAAAACCAGTGTATTGATTCTTCACAATTCGCCTTTTGTGTTTATCCTGAAAACCATAAAAGCAGTGTGGATTCAGAAGGGTGAATAAATAAATAATGACAGCTTTTTAATATGGGGGTGAACTGTCCCTCTAAGGGTTATATAGTGAGTGCACTTTATTGAACAAGACAGACTTTCCTCTTCAGTCGTGTAATCGATGGGTGTCCTTAGAGTATAGACATCGTGCAAATAAATGCACTGTCAAACTGTTTAAAGGATGAGTTCATTATGCATTGATTTTTTTTTTTCCTCAGCATGTTGTGTGTTGAATTACAGGCCATGTTCATGCCGCTCTATATCCATAGGAAATGATGCGAATTCGGTGATAATTAGATTAAACTAGTTTTAAGTGAAGGGAGTGAGGACATGAAGAGAGAGCAGTTGAATATATTTTTCTCATCACTTTTCCTCAATGATTTCGCTCTCCTCATCTCATTTCCTTTCCCTCCCCTCATCTCTCTCTCTCTCTCTCTCTCTCTCTCTCCCCCACCCCACACACACTCCGAAACCTCTCGCACGTCGGCACACATTTCAAACTCACGCTCTGGTCTCTGACTCTTCTGTGTTGGGAGACTCGGATCCCCAGAGTTGAACCTCAGCCTCCCAGGCTGGATTTGGAGCAGGAGTGGAGCGCTGCACCACGAGGGTGCCTGGGGCGGCCCGGCCAGTGCATGCTGGGGGCTGGACGGAACTGGAGCGAGGAGTTTGGCACGGGGTCAGGCAGGTGGCATGAGCAGGAGCAGGGGGTCGCGGTGGTGAACGCCATGTGGGAAACGGAGGGTCTGCAGACGCTCGGCATTGTGTTGATCGTGTGCGCTTCGCTCAAGCTGCTTCATCTGCTCGGGCTTATCAACTTCTCAGAGGGTAAGAGAGAGACTGATGATGAAGAGTCGATGCATCCGAGATCTTTTTTGGATGTCCTGTCAGAATGACCTTGACAAATAGGCTTGTTTAGGAGTTTTGGAAATATGTGAGAATGTTGGTGTGCATGGAAAGATGTGAAATGGCAAATATTCTGCTGCTAGGTTTGTGAATGCAATGGAAATATGGCTTTGGAGACAAGTTGTAAGTGTTTGTGTGAATACGTCAGGAGAAGTGCGTCTTTTGAGGAGCCAGGTGGACACGCATTTGGTTTTCCTAATATATTGCTGGGTGTTAGTTAATGCTTTAACTAATGGGACCTTATTGTAAAGTGTTACCAAATATTAGATTCAACTATTAAAAAAAACATAACAAACCAAAATAATCAACACTTTAACAAATTGACCTGCTCAGAATCTTTTTTCCTCATGCTTTCTACATTTTTCAATAGCATTATTTTTTATAACAACATATGATATTATTTGCTTGCCGTCACCATAAAAGATGCAGAATCAGTTTCTTCTCTTTTAATTCTGGGTTCAGTCGCTAAAAACAACATAGTTTCATGTCAAACATGTATTCATTTCTGCACCTGTTCACATGCAAGCTGTACATTTCTTCCCAATTTTTATTTATTTTCATTTTAATTCTAAACAACGTATATAGAATGAAATAGTTATAGTTCTCAAGAAATGAAAACTCTGTCATAATTTACTCATCTGCAAGAAAATGTTCACGCTCCAAATGTAAAACAAGAGTAACCCATGTGATTCGTGCACTATATTCATCTGACTCTGAAGTCATACAATAGCATTCACACGCATCAATATCTTGCACATTCAAATATGGCTCATTTATGACACAAGACTGAACTTGCAGAGAACAAATCCGGCTCACTGGAAGACAAAAATATGTACATGAACTTTACCAAAACAGAAAATTTGAATGTGGAAATCTGAAAAGCTTTTGTGTTGCACAGAAGAAAAGAAGGGAAGTTAAGAGATGACAGTTTCCGTTGTTGAGAAGCATAAAAAAAATTTTTTAAAAGGGATAAAGAGTGTGTATAATGAGAGTATTGACATATTGTTTTGCATATATGTCCACAACTTTTGTCTTGGATAGCAAGCTATACTGTAGCTGTACATGTAATTGGTTTGTCTCAATGAAAGTAAAATTGTTTGTTTTGTACAGAGGTTTGTCATCCCTGCTGAAATTTCCATCATGAATTCCATGCTGGTCCAGGCTGGTTTGTGCTGGGTAGAGCTGAGTGGTGTTCAAGCTGGTGGACCAGCATAGTCATGCTGTTCTCAAGCAAAACTGAGCTGGTATAGCCGGTCCACCAGCTATTCCCATGCTGGTGGTGACCAGTAAACCAGCAACCAGCATCCCAATCTGGTTCCAGCATGCAAAACATACCTTATGCTGGTGTATGTTGGGTGCATCCACACATAGATATTCAGGACACGTACACACTGTAAAGTTCCATCTTGTTTGTTTGTTATCCGCTATTTTTGACCAAATAATAATACAGCAACCAAAGACTCATAATGTTCTGCAGTTTTACCTAAACTGCTGTCTACAGAGGCATTGCTTTTTTATTTATATGTTTGTTTTGCAGAGCGTACACTTGAAGTGTTGCCATGTCCACTTATTATAAGCGTTTTTAGGCTTGTTGTTTGAGCTTGGCTCATAAAGCGATCCAGTTTTTGGAGGTGATAAAGTAGGCAGGTGCGGGTTGCAATTTTGGTCCTTTTGTCAATATAAAGCATTTGGATTTATCTCGGTTTATTATGGCCTTGTTCCAGTGTTGGGGGTAACGAGTTACAAAGTAACGGATTACAGTAACGATATTACTTTTTTGGGTAACGAAGTAAAGTAACGCATTACACTAAAAATATCGGTAACTACACTACTTTACTATACTATAGGAACGCGCTTTCCTGCGTTACCCAAGCCGTGTTTGCTTGTGTGTAAAGTTCTGTCTAGTGGTGCGTGCGCACCGTTGCCATAGAGATCGATTTGAGTGACATAGCTGCCGGTGCGAAGGAGAGAGGGAAATGGAGACGGAGACGGAGACAGGGGGTCTCTGCAGCGCGAGTCTCCGCTGACTGCACGCGCACCTCCCCAAACGGACGAGGCGTTTATACTCGACGCGCTCGCCATTGTACTATTCTGTGAAACGACGGGGCGACTCGAGTAATTGTCCTCTTAACCATCAGGAATCAACGGTGAGAAGAAGAAAGGTCCACACGTGACGATGTTTATTTTAGTAGGCTACATCACCACCAATAACACTACAAAAAGAATCGTGTACGTAAAATCCAGTAAACCCTGAGATTATTACTTGTGACATTAGAACAAAATGTGGATATAAAAACATGTATGTAGACTATAGAACTAAATCAACGATCTCTTAAATAGTTTCTAATTTCACTAAACATTTCATTAAGTTTCGTGGACATTTTATAAAACATGGATCTTTCTATTAAAAATGCTTATTATGCTATTGTAGGCTCATTTTGTAAACATAAGCAACTGATTTAGACACGCAAACTGTGTGCCGGTGCGGTCACGGTGAGACGTAGGCTACATGCTCGGGCAGATTCGGCTTCTTGAAGTCGTTCATCCTCGGATTCGGCGCCGCGCGCGCTGTTACAAAAACTCTTCTCAAGTCTTGGAGCACAGCAGGTAACACAAAACAAAATGAACAGGCTTGTTGCAGGGTTCATTGTAGAGGAATGCTTCCCCTGCCGACTATTGAATCGCCAAGAAAAATGCATTTTAAATTAAGATTAAAAATGTAAAAGTGACCTTTATTTTATTATTTTTCATTGACCACTTCATTTTTTATTTTTATTGCCATGAGTCGAATAAAAAGCTTGTTTTGTTCTCAGGAGAAGAGTTTATTCTCATGTTTCCCAAAGCCTGTGTTTTAAAACTTGTGTGTTGACCCCATTTTAAAATGACCGCACCATAGCCTCCTTGTTTGTGGATTTTACAGTGAGATATATTTCCTTGTGCAGACAGGGATATTGTTCTTTCATATGGTTTTACATGCCATTTTGTATATATTTATACAATAAACACTATGTAGACAGGCTAAGTGATGATAGGGCTATGATATTTGTCCATAAATTAAGAAACGGGAAAGTAAAGTAATAAGTAGTGAAGTTACTTTTCAAACGCAGTAACTAGTAAAGTAATCTCATTACAATTTACAGAAGTAACTAGTAACTAGTAACTAATTACCTTTTTTGAGTAACTACCCCAACACTGCCTTGTTCGCTGTTTTTTCTAGGAAGATCTGACAACAAAAACGAGTTGATGAAAGTAGGTACTTATTTTGAATGAGTAATTACTTCATGACCACTAAAAAAAGTATGTTCTATATATTATGAATGTGTGTAGTATGAATGTAATCTGGACGTACTACATTCACCGTGTTGTTATTATCACGTGACCTACCAGCGTCAGTTGCGTCGCTTCACCGCCATTCATAAATCCTCTCCCGTGGCCTCATGGGATAGTAAAGTGTCCATCGATGCACACTTCAGAATCTCGCCAGAAGAAGTAGGTCATCCTGGTATTTTTTGCCTATTATTTTGAGTACTGGGAATTCAGACTTCTTTTGTCACATACTGTTTTTCACCTACTATATAGGGAAGTATGCGATTTCGGATGCAGCCGATGACTCGTACCTCTTTCAGAGATGGTTTCGCTTCTATATCCTGTGATTTTCTTGCACCACACACACGTGACGCAGAAGTGAGGTACATCTTTGATGCGTGTTAAAATACTTCATTAACAACTAGTTGCTCAGGGAAATTTTGCGGGGAGATGATTTGTTTTTAGATTACTGAACTCTGTGTACGTACAGAAGGGGATTATACACTAAAAGGTGAACTGACAACCGGATTTAGCTGGAGTGTGTACACTGCCTTACAGAGTCACCTTCCACACTCTGATATCATGCTGTTCCATTACTATGGGAGGCTTCAGAAATCAGAGGCCAGAGATCATTACTTTCTGTGCTTGCTTGCTCTGGTGATTAAATGCACTTCTGCGATCACAGACTCTGTCCAACAATTGTACGCCGTGCAATCCACCCAGTTTTGCTTCATTTTCCAGGTTTTGTTTTTCCATGTCTCTGTGGGTTCATTTCAATGGCTCATTTACTGTCAGTATTAGAGCTAATAGGATGTCGGCTGAACAATGGATCTTATTAGCAAAGTGTTTCTTTAAGTTTATGAAATGTCAAACACTACAAGCGGTTTAGGATTATATCACGCTGCCTATCTAATGCCACTCTAAATGCCAACATCTTTTCCCAGCTTAGTTTGAGCTTCCATCCCTCTTTAACATAGATATCTGCCATGAACCCAGTCACAGACGGCTACTCTCTGTAAATGTTTTAGCCCTGATGTCAATTATGAGCTCACAGGTGTTACTGACCCTAGATCAGGGGTCATTTAATCATTAAGGCTGTAAGCACTGTGGAACAAAAGCCCAGACAACAAGAGATCGCACCCAATCAGTGTGTCAGTGAAGATAAATATTGTCCAGTTGACCTGCACTCACACAGGTGCACATGCACTCGACGAGTGTGACTCAGGGACTCATAAAGTTCCCGTGTCAAATTAACAGCGGCGCCAAGCATTAAGACAGAGAACATCGCAGCCGCAACGGTGCGGTATACCCTCACTTCTGGCCTTTGTCTTTGACATGTATTTTTTGACATGAGATTTACAAGTTTATAAAAGGTCTGAGGATGAAATTTAGTTCAGAAGGACAGGGCTGAGGTGCAATGATAATAATCTGTCTGGTTTAATTTTTTTTAAATTATACATTTTAAAGTATTTATTTTGTATGTATTCATTTGTTAATTTGATTTATTTGTTATTAATTAATTCATTTATTTATTTTGGCCCCGTAGTAATCAAATACTAGCAAAACACAGTTGCACAATCAATTTTATTTGTTTGTTTGCTTGCTTGTTTTGCTAAATACTGCTTTCGTACAATGATGAAAAACAGGAGAGCTTACCCACTCAGTAATCGAAGACTACCAAAACACCTACATAGTTGCACACAAACATTTGTTTGTTTGTTTGTTTTTGTTTGTTTGTTTTGCTAAATATTGCTTTTATATAATGATGAAAAACTGGAGAGCTTACCCACTGAGTAATCAAAGACTACCTAAACACCTACATGGTTGCAAAGTCAAACACACTCTTGTTTGTATGTTTGATTGTTTGTTTGTTTGTTTGATTGTTTGTTTTGCTAAATACTGCTTTTATATAATGACAAAAAAATTAGTGCTTACCCTATCAGTAATTAAAGACTTCCAAAACACCTGCATGGTTGCAAACACGTTTGTTTTGTTTGTTTGTTTTCCTAAATACTGCTTTCATGTAATGATGAAAAACAGGAGTGCTTACCCTCTCAGTAATCAAAGACTACCAAAACATCTATATGGTTGCACACATGTTTGTTTGTTTGTTTGTTTGTTTGTTTGTTTTCCTAAATACTGCTTTCATATAATGAAAAATTAGTGCATACCCTCTCAATAATTGAAGACTACCAAAACACCTGGTTGCAAACACACGTGTGTGTGTTTGTTCGTTTGTTTGTTTGTTTGTTTGTTTGTTTGTTTGTTTGTTTTCCTAAATACTGCTTTCATGTAATGATGAAAAACAGGAGTGCTTACCCTCTCAGTAATCAAAGACTACCAAAACATCTATATGGTTGCACACACGTTTTTTTGTTTTTTTGTTTGTTTGTTTGTTTGTTTGTTTTCCTAAATACTGCTTTCATATAATGAAAAATTAGTGCACATACCCTCTCAATAATTGAAGACTACCAAAACACCTGGTTGCAAACACACGTGTGTTTGTTTGTTTGTTTGTTTTCCTAAATACTGCTTTCATGTAATGATGAAAAACAGGAGTGCTTACCCTCTCAGTAATCAAAGACTACCAAAACATCTATATGGTTGCACACATGTTTGTTTGTTTGTTTGTTTGTTTGTTTGTTTTCCTAAATACTGCTTTCATATAATGAAAAATTAGTGCATACCCTCTCAATAATTGAAGACAACCAAAACACCTGGTTGCAAACACACGTGTGTTTGTTTGTTTGTTTGTTTGTTTGTTTGTTTGTTTGTTTTGCTAAATACTGCTTTCATATGTAATGATGAAAAACTGGAGTGCTTACCCTCTCAGTAATCAAAGACTACCAGACCATTCATTCATTCATTCCTTTATTCAAACATTTATTTATTATTTTTGCCAAATAATGCTTTCATATGTAGATGGGAAAACAGGAGTTCTTATTACGCTTACCCCAAAAAATCTTGAGTGGCAGCCTTTCAATTTCGTTTTATTTTGCTCCAGACAGCGAAAGTCAAATAAAAGTGCAGTGATCTTCAAATATCTCTGAACTCTCAAACTTCAGAATGTGCCTTATCTCTCTTTTACCCTCCATCTCTTGAGAGTTGGATAAAATCAGAAGGTAATGACTGGTTTAGTGTCTGTGTTCTCAGAGTTTGAATGCCGGACAATTTATTTGTTCATGTTTGTGAATGCCTACACCGTTCTCTGTTGTGGCTACAGATACTGAACTCAACATCAGGTTTTATGTTTCTTGTTTGTTTTTTAAGTCCCAATTAAGACAAAATTATAATGTTCTGTTTGCTATTGCTTGATAGGTCTATGATCAGAGTTCATGCTACTGCTTCTTGCTTCACAAGCTTTGTGCTGTATGATTCAGTGTGCATGGTCTGATCCCAGTGCAGGGAGTTTCTGTCAGTCAATGGCTCTGATTCAGCACATATACTATTGAAACTTGGAACTTGGATCCAAGATGTTGTTTTTCAAGTCAGTCAAATCTCAAGTCATGATCAAAATTTGACTTGCGCCTCAGGTTACATGGTTGCAGTTGAGCCAAGACAAAAGACTCCAGAGGGCTTTATACATTAATCTCATCAAAATAGATCATGCTGGTGAGACATGTGTTTTGGTATAATAAAGAAAGCATGTGCCAAACTTTGTAGACTTCCATATGAAAGCAGTAGCAGCTCATCATAATCCAGTCATCTTGCAGTTAGTCCCTGTCTGTCCTCATGAAGGCCTTGCATCCTTTGAATATGCATTAGTGTGTGTATTAGTGTATTAGTGTTGCCACAATACTGGAATTTCCATCTTCGATACGATACCTTGAAAAATATCAATATTCGATACCATTTTCGATACCACAGGGAGAACTGCCATGTATACCTGGCATTCTGACATAATTTTGTATGTATTTGCTCGTTTAAGAGGAATAAGCCAAGAAAGAATTCGGCATCTGAGAGAGTGAGAACGTTCAGCTTGTATCGTATCGGTGTATCAATACTGCAGAAAAGGAGTATTGGAACCGTTTCAGATATTTTAGAATCAATATATATCGAAATATCAATACTTTTGACAAAACTAATGTGTATACACACTTCGCCTGTGTGTTTGCCAGAGTACATGAAAGAATAACTTGCTGTTAGAAACATTAGCTTACAAACTTTACGCCTCAGTGGAAACGAGCCTTGCTTGAGTACTATAACTGAGGACAGGGGTGAATTTGACAGTCTTTGATCATGAGACATGCTTACCAATAGACGAGTTTTTCAATGAATCATTTGCAGACTTCTACAATAAAGAAACACAAGAGTGCAGCAATTAATGAAGTGTGTATGTGTTACATTTTTAATGGTTTTGTGTTTCTTGGTTTTAATATATGGACTTTTATTTTGAAGTGTATTTTCTATTTTCCTTGTTCTAGTGTTTCACCTATTGTGTTTAGTTCCTGTTTGCCTTTGTTTTCTTAGCCTCATTAGTTTCCACAGTGATTCATTGTTCACGCTTGTTCCTTGTTAGCCCCTTGTTTTCCTGCGTATTTATACCCGTGTTTCAGTAGTCTGTTGTTGTCGGCCATTTTCTTTGCACGTCTCTGCATATTTGTGGAGTTGTCACCTCCACCTCACGGCACAAAACATAAACACAAAACCAGGGAACATGTAACAGTATGTGTGTGTATGAACGACAGAAAGAGACATTGATATTAAGTGTTTTTACTTTAGCTTCTAAGCTTTAGAACTAGTTAGATGGAAATGCCAATAAGTTAAATATGCGCTTATTTTGAATTTGATGCATAAAATAGTTTTTCCTTAGCCTGGATGCCAGCCCGAACCCCGCCCACAACATGTTTTGGTCGGGAAGTTCGGTCTGGACTCGATCCATTGAGGAGTAATTATGATCGGATCAGAAATGGTCGGCCCAATCAAATAGCCAGGGCGGGCTTTATACGATGATGGACAGATGATCTGCAGTTACATAATCATCCCGTTATCAAAGAGCGCTTGGGTTGAACTGGTTTCCCTCAGAGATGACTGCAGCTGGAGAATTGAGATGTATAGATTCCGCTATTCCGTCTGTTGTAAAATAAATCGACAGTGCATTCATTTTAAAAGACGAACAGAGAACTGCAATCAAGGCATTTGACGATCGGAAAGATGTGTTTGCCGTCCTTCCTATGGGATTCGGCAAAAGTTTATTTTATCAGCTGGCTCCGATGGTCGCTAAGAAGATTGGACGCAATGAAAACCCTGTGGTCGTTGTGGTTTCTCCTTTGGTCGCACACTCGCACTCATGGAGGACCAAGTAAAAGAAGCAACGCTCATTATTTTACTACTTCTTCCAGCGTGCGTGCAGTTGAGTTCCGTTGAAACTATACTATGCAACTAGCTGACTTACTGCGTTGCTCTGATTGGTTGTAGGTCTATCCAATTGAGTGCAGAGTTTTTCTTTTCCTGGTTCGGTTTAGACACGCCTCATAATCAAAGCCCTATGGAGCAGTATCAGACTCACATTCTGACTAGAATATGAGTATGACGAAGTCAGGCTAGTTTTTCCTAGTGAGTAACAGAGAATTGTTGTGGTGCATATAGCAAAAAGGGAAGAAAACCAAATGACAACAAAATTATTAGTTATTTTTGGTCACTTTATATTAGGTCTCTTTTCTTAAAGAATAATTGTTAGGTACATACTTGTTCTGTTGATGTATTGCAAAACACTTTTGCTGCTATTGAGGGGGGATATGGGTAAGGTTAGGAACTGGTTTGGTGGTATGGGTAGGTTTAAGGGTGGGTTAAGGGGTAATGGAAGGGTCAACAGTGTAATTATTGATTTATAGAATTTTTTTCAAATTATAAAATGTTTATTTCAGATGACTTATTTACTATTTATGCGATATTAAGTCGAACTGAAAGTAGGCAGAAGATGCTCGCACCTGCAGCATCGGTTTGGATGGTCTGAGAATCTCGGTTCACTGTTTTGACCTTGTATATGTCTGAGCTGCCTACTTACTCATTTGTCCAAAGTCACACAGCAGAAAGGACTAAAAGCTTTTACCAGCTTCTATTTCAAGAGGACAGCTATAAGTCTGACCTTTTCTTAAGTGCCCATATAGTGATCACACACACAGAAGGAGGATATTTCATGATATACATGACTTTTTTTTTTCTCTACCTCTGTCAAGAAGTCTTGAAAATGCATTACTTTTGACAACAGCATGTTTGCATTGTCATCTTATTGAGGGTCTGGGGTGAAAGGAAACATCACATAAGGTCACTTTCAAATCCCTTGTGGAAAAAAAGTGCACATAATTGTATTGAATGTGCACCTGTGTACTTGCAGATAATTTAATATTAATGATTAAATGTTTTCCATTCAAGTATGCATTTTAAATCACTGTGTTGTTGTGCTTTTTAAAAAAGCACACTTATTTTAACAATGAAGAAGCACACGTAAAGGCTACTTGATTATAATGTCAACTTCATGCAGTATTACATTTAAAGTTGATATTATATTTTAAATGTGTCTCTAATATATTTTTTTAAATTCACTTTGCACTAAAGTACATTATTTAAAGGGCACCTATTATGCAAAATTCACTTTTACATGGCGTTTGAACATAAATGTGTGTTGGCAGTGTGTGTACACAACTACCCTATAATGATAAAAATCCACCCAGTGCTTAAAAAAAAAAAAAAAAAAAAAAAAAAATCATAAGCTCTGTCTGTCTCAGAACAAGCCGTTTTCAGATTCGGGGCAATGTGACGTACTTTTGCACAAGCCCCGCCCACAACTGTTGACTGACACTGCAGTTTTAGCGTAGACCCGCCCTGAGTGAGCTGTACACACACAGTCTGCCATTGTTTCGACGCCGGAGCAGCTGTAGACAAGAATGTCTCATAAGCGATTGAGGGATTTTTGTTGTTGGATGTAAGAATGAACATAGCCGTCTTCATTTACTCTCGTGGTTACTCAAGAATGGATCTGTAGCAACAGTTCGTGACCCAGCGTACAGTCTCTGGAGTGACAGGCCTAACGTTACTGACCACGGCAGAAATGAAAGTGAGAGCGCGCGCACTTTATGACAGCTCATCGAGTCGTTTTACGGATGTACAGTTTACCAGTTTAAGCACCCACTGAAAAGGTGTGTATTTGTTTACTGCTAATTGTAACGAGTGTTTTGTGTACTTCGCTGTGTATTTTGATGATAATGAAAGGGAGAGAGAGAGTTTATGGATACGACTTTAATATAATATAGCCGAATGTCAAATAAAGTTTTTTTTTTTTTTTTTTTTTTTTTTTTTTTCAGACAATAGAACGAGTAGCTATAATATAGTGAATGATTACATTTTTATAGGCCTATGTGGAACATTATCTGAATTGAGAAAGTTAGGGAACTGGATGAACTAAGCTCTGTGATAGTGAGTGTTACAAGTAATAAGCACACGAAAAGAAATAAAATGAAAATGGTCAAACTAAATTCTTTAAATATAAAACAAAAGAAAAGCAGATAAGTGATAAGTCCGTGTCCGTGGAAAAACATTTCTCATTCGCGTCTGTCAGCGGCCGTGCGCTCCTCTCAGCCATTCACTGAACGGGAGACGCCGCTAGAGAGAGTGATTGACAGGGAGAAAGCAAGACCTCGCGCTCGCAGGACAGTGCTGGCAACATTTGGAGGTTACTGAGGTTTGTCCAAAAAGTCGCTAAAATTGTCGCTAGTCGCTTTTTAGAAAAAATGTCGCTAAAGGGGTCTGAAAAGTCGCTAAAAATAGCGACAAAGGCGCTAAGTTGGCAACACTGTATGGATTGTCCTGACACTGAGCGCAAGCTCGTGAGGCTCCGCCCTCTGGGCCGGCAGCAACAGCTCATTTGCATTTAAAGGGATACACACTAAAGGTGATGATACACAGGGCAACTTTTTGAGCAATGTTGCTGGGCAATATTGCCGAGCGATTGTTGCTTGGGCACTTTCCCATTGAAAAGGGGCAATACATTCCTATCTGGATAATTTAGATCAGTCGTGGGCCCTGTGTCTCATCTGGTTCCCTGTTGACGGCAACATTGCCCAGCAACACTGCTCAAAAAGTTGCCCTGTGTATCATCACCTTAAAACTGCGCTTTTTTCTGAGCCCCAAAAAATGTAAACATGCTGTTAAAAAAGTATCTGTTGGGTATTTTGAGCTAAAACTTCACATACACACTCTGTGAACACCAGAGACTTATGATATCTTCTTATGATATGATATCTTCTTATGAAATGATATCTTCTATGATATCTTCGACTTATGATACTGTGATATCTACTGTGATATCTGATATCTTCTATGTCTCTAAGTCTCTGGTTAAATAGAGAGTTTCTGTTTTCAAATATCTACAGACTATGTATACAGAGCTCATCATTTTTCTTCAGTATGAGTGCATAAATGGCTCATATTTACAATATTGAATTGCTTGTACATGTTTTTTAAAATATGAGGATTTTTTTCCTTTTGTAGATGTAAACTTCTGGATCTGGTTGATGCAACTAAATCTCACATTTGGTAAATAAACACCAAACACTTATGATGTGGGAAGCTTTGTTAAAAGACTTTGTAATTAGTGATACTGTTTCTCAAACATTTTTTTCTCTATTTAAATCCTATTTTACTTCATTGCTTTGAAGATGATGTGGTGCATGCAGATGAATACAGACGCAAGGCTCTTTAATTCATTATTTTCCATCAAAACAATGCAAGCAAATATCCTCCTTCAGCATTTTCATGACTTTAATTAATGAACTGAATGTGGGAAAATCATACGAACTAATCCAGCACCAGCGTACTGTATGATTATTCATAACACGAAGATGCACAGCCTCCAATATTTATGAGCTCACATTTTTGTACAATATTTTTTTCTGCAATGTGGTTATCATTCTTAAACTTGCGTCTTTGTTTTGTTTAGCTGTAAAAAATTCTCAATTATAAGTTACTCAGGAAAAGAAAGTCTAATATTATCCTAGCTTAGCTTTCCAGGAGCTTCCCGTATCTGCCGGTGGAAGCTTGACAGTGCTGACCTCTTCTTGTTAGCAGCGGCTTCATTAAAGGGGGTGTCACCAACGTCAGGCTTCCTATCTTAAATGATAGATGAGGTACACGGAGACTATCAGTGGCACAAAGACAAACTGATAATGTGTTTGATCACAAACAAAGAGATCAGTGATAGTCAAGTGTACCTCATTCATCTGCTTCCCGACTGGCTTTAGCCTCAACACGACTTCAACAATTGTATCCGCCCAGAACTTACACAGACTAACCTTTTCCTTCATAATTGCTTATCAGGTTTTTACAGCGAGGAGCACATAAATCATATTGTCACACTTGAAGCGGTACCAAGAGAGCAAATTCTTTAATTAAAGCATGTTCACCATTATGTAGAGCTGGATGGGGAAATTGTGCTGGCGGTGTTTCAGATATCAGGGGATTGGCTGTAACTGTGGGGCCAATTGTAAGGCTAATTATCCACTCTAATAGCCACTCTAATCAATATGGTTTCATTCAGAGTAACAAAATATCACTTTAAACATTATATTCATTAATGAATGCCACAGGACAAGTCTAAAATAAAGTTACTGGAAGATAAAACCACAGCGACTTGCCATTCTTTAAATTACTAACAGTTTCCTTGGGTGTGACTGCTTATTTATCACTTCTTTTTAATAATGGTAATCCAAAGTGCATAACCCAGGATTAAAAATCATGTAGCCTAACAGCATTGTGCAATATTCTATATCAAATCTGCTCCTTTATATCTGGTTATAGAATTGTGTTTTGACCAAGCGGCAACCTTCCAGTCTCTCTCTTGAATCCAACACGGAAGTGACATAAGCTGCAATCCATCGACTAGCCGCTATAGACCACCCATGTTAATATGCCCAACTTTACAGCAGAAAAAAATATGTTTACAGCCTGGTACGAAAAAGTGGTTTTGGTCTATAGAGCTAATTTTGCCCTTCATGACAACTGAGGGGGATGAATTTCTTTTTAACTCATCATTTTAAATTATATTAAGCCTTAAAGTTCTGCATAATTAAGGGCGTGGCCACTTGAGTGACAGGTGGATTGCCTCTGCTATCACTACTAGCCGTTTGTCTGCTGTCTGTTAGCCGTCACGTCACCTCAGCTAATCCCGCCTCTTTACCCAATTTCTGTTATCCGGGACTGACACACGGTGACTCGCTGCCAAGATGGCGACGGGCGGCTCCGCCCACTTTGGGCTTCAAAAATGCTCTTCAGAAACCTACGGGTGATGTCACGGATACTACATCCATATTTTTTTTACAGTCTATGGTTTTGAAAAATTGTGCCACACAAGTCCTGAAAAGTGAAGCCAAAGCATTTCGATCGCCCCCTGGTGGCTGGCTACAGTAAAGGTCTTAAACCCCACCCCCTCTCCATGTAATCAAATGGGATGCAAGCCAAACTAAACAATCCAATTACACTTCAAAAAAAAAAATTTCAAAGATAGTTTCTGTCATTTTTAGGTAGTTCTCATCATGTAGACATATGTTCAAGTGCTCGTTTTTCCAATACGTTTGGTTTTAGTTGGTTACACCCCATTTTAATAGCATCAAATAACTGAGTATTGTGTAGACTCGGGCTCTGAATGACTTAACGACCGTTGGTATTACGACCGTTACTGAGATATTTTGGCTTCATTTTTCTACAGACGACGAGCTGTCCAACTTTATGGTTGTGACACGTTCCATAACCATTATGAAAATGGAACTTCGTTGCCCTCATACATCAATGAGCCTCGGCCGCCCGACACCCTGTCGCCGGTTTGTGGTTTGTCCCTACTCAGTCCACTGTTGGTAAATTCTCACCACTGCTGACTATGATCAACCCACGGCCACGAGTATTGCTGTTTCTGAGATACTCTGACCCAGTCGCCTTGCCATAACAATTTGGCCCTTATCAAAGTCGCTCAGATCTTTATTCCCGCCCGTTTCTCCTGCATCCAAAACGTTGGTAATGAGAACGAATTCGCCTTTGGCTAAGCCCCGCCCCCTTAGTTACTGTTGCTACGTCCGACAAACAAACTTCATCTGGGCTCTGGTATCAACATGGCTTATGCTGTGACAGCTCTTCCTGCTGAAATTTTATCAAACTTTTATAAAGCAGCAAATAAAGTGTCCGATAGAAGTAGGCAAAAGGGGCTGCAATATACGTTCGAAGGCTATATTCACGACATACAGGAGAAACGCAAGGAACAACAAGGCATCCAAACAGAGGCAAAAGCATACCGGTCACAGTCAAAAAATGAACCACCGCATATCCTACTAATCGAGACGGAGGCTGGAACTAACAATATCAAGGAGCAACACTGTTCATGCAAAGCTGGGTAGGTCTCTATTCACTTCTATAATCGTTATTACAAAGCAAACGGACTACGCGAATATAACGTTGTATTTATTAGCAGCGTGTGCTAGCTAGACGACACTTGTCAGGATTTGACTTCGGTTTTGGGAAGGGAAAAAACGGACACCCCCCTCCAACCTCTCTGGGAAACGCCTATCTGTGTTACAAATGCCCCAGGCACAACGTTTAACCATATTTTTGATAAAACTACGACGGTAATAGCCTGCCGAGACCAAAAATATGAGATGCCTGTGTTAAAGTCAATGGAGCGCTGTGAAAAAGTGTCGGACCTCTGTGGGAACTCGTTCTTGGCAGCGCTGTGATTGGTCAATCTACATTCTAGGGTGTGGCTTAGCCAAAGGCGAATTGCTTGCTTACCATCTAATATACTCAATACTTGATATGTGGCCTTGTTAGGAGATGATCAATGATATTCGCTTCACCTGTGACCTGGTCATAATGTTTTGGCTCATCAGTAAGATAAGAATCAAGTACTTTACATGTGTACTTTATCAAGTAGCCAATGTTAGTCCACACATCAAAATAAGGGTATTTCTTCTGTCATGACAACTCTCTGAGAGATTGGCATGGTAATGGATATGGCAATGTTAATATATTTGGTCTTGGCGTAGTTGATCTGCTACGCTGCCACAGCAACCAATCAGCTGCGCTATGTAGATGACGATGCGATTGCTAAAAAATTGAGTCAAGGACGTATCAGCCTGCGCCATCTAGAGTTTCATGACAGAACTTTGTATTTCTTTTAAAGCATGACAAGAGATTATTAAAGCGTAATGATGTAAAAGTAAAACATTTAATTTGACATTAATACAAAGTGCACTTTTTAAAGGTTTTAAGAAACAGTCATGAAAGTGTACTCTCTTTAAATACACTTCAGTGTCCTTTTATTTCATTAATATTATATTAAAGTACTGTTTTTAAAAAATGAAATAAAAGACAGCGGCTCACATGTAAGCAGCTCACTAGGTTTTAGAGTTTAGTGTTGAGTAGTGCTCCTTTCAGTTCAATTTAGCTTAGCTCATTTTCTGTAGAGCAGCGGGTAGCTACATTTTTGAGTTGCTATAGTCCATCACTAGGCTTGTTCCATTACAGAGAAAGCATCTCTTTTAAGGCAGTCTCTTAGACAGCTCTCAGAGAAAAGCAGACTGAATAATGGCAAAAGGAGACATGTTTAGTCAGACTCTGCGGCTCTATATTACAGCAGAATAGCCTGTGCCAGAATCCAGTCTTTCTAAGCACATGATTGCAAAGAATTGCTTTAGAGATTATCCATCTCCAGCTGAACTCTTCAAACAAAATGACCAGAAATGATCTGGGCATAGATTAATGTATATGTTGGCTTTTCGTTGTCATTATTTTTTTCAAAAAAAGGCTGTCGTTTCATGTCTTCTTTTCATGTCCTTGACCAAATCACAATGAAGGTCATTCAGGAGCTATTCACGGTTGTTTTGACGCAACTCTCTCCTAGTAATTCCGGTCTTGAGTGTGTTTGTGAGAGTATTGTGTGTCCCGGATAATGCTGAGGGAAGAAAGACCTGTCCTTTGTGTCTACTGGCCATCTGTGCTTCATTAGTGTTTCCTATTTGGCTGCTCTTTCAACTTTTCAACTTGAAAAGCCTTTCATAAAACACCCTGAATATAAATGTGGAGAGGGAAAGTCATTTATACTGGTGGATTTACTGGGTTATTTATTGTGTGTACCTCATTACACACAATATATCATATATTTATTCTGTTGGTCTAACTAGTACTTATACTAAGTTTCACATTAGCTGTTTCCATCCAAAGTTGAGAATGTAACTTGTGCACAAAATCGGAATATCGCATAGAACTTTTGTAAATAAAGCACCGTGTTCAAGAGAACAAAACGTCACTTCCTGGGAAACTGGCCCAAAATATCTGTAATATCCCCAAACCAGTTCAACGAAAACTCCGCCCCACAGATGATTTTAAAGATTCCATTGGTCATGTCAATCACAGTGGTGATTGCCTACACCAAACACTAATCTCTAAGGGTTACATAAGCCGCTTTCCGACCGGAGGGACTTTTGCAGTTCCTAGAATCTAACGTTCCTATAACCCTTTTTTTCGCGTGTTCCGACCGGACTAAGTTGGGGATTTTTTAGTTCCTCAGACCGTAGTTCCTATAACTCTTTCAGTACCTAGTCTAGAGCGAGGACTTTTTTAGTTCCCTTTCCCTAGGTCTACGTTGATTGGTTCAACTTATAAGTCACGCCCACTGTCAACACATTTTCTTCACTGTCTGTTGCAATTCGCCCATGTATCTAACTCATAACTTAAGACAAACATAACGCATTAAACCAGCTAATTGCTAATGCTTGCTAAACTTACCCGTCGTTTTGTTTGCCTCCTGCGCTCTGCTCTTCTATCTTCTTCCATCATATTATTTAAGATCATATTACGCTGGAGCCTTCGTCTTCTGTGTTTCTCTGTACAGAACTCAAGATCTTTAAACGCCGCCGTTCGTACTCGTTATTAAGGTCCCGGCAAGGCAGAACAGGAACATTCCGATAGCCTCCTCCACGCTGGTTTGTTGTTGTTGTATGTGGCGCCGCCGCCGCCGTGCTTGCGTCACTCCCTTACCCCTCCTACCAGTTCCTATGGCCACTTGGCCAGTGCGAACGCAAACAGCAAAACCGAGTTTGGGGGAGAGTAGTTCTTAGAACTGTTTAAAAGTGGACAGTTCCTATAACTAAGTTCCTGTAACTACTTGGTCGGAAAGCGGCTATAGTCTCGCGTAGCCAGACCTTCAGACTGACGGCTGAAGGTCTGGAACTCATAGCAGCTTTCTTTGGCCAAGGCCCGCCCATAAGGCCGTTTGACCGACATGTCAAACAACCAATTACAGTTCGTTTCGTTCAGCGTCACGTGGAAATGTCCCCACAACAACAGACCGGCGTGCAACAAGTCAGTCAGCATAGAAAATCAAAGGAGAAGAAAACCGAACACAATACTGAATCGGCCAGCTGCGATGTCAGCGTCTGTTGTTTCATGTTTGCCCGCAAACGCGGCTGATATCCCCTTCACAGTTAGGTATTTCACTTGATCTTCCATAATAGATCATAGCTGTCAACACTGAACATTGAATATAAGGGAGATTTCCCGGAATCCATCCCCAAAATAAGGGAATTTTTTTACACGATTCTTACCCACCACAAACTTTAAAAATAAAGCACTAATCATTAAAAGTCTAAAGAGTTTATAACTACAAATGAGTGAGAGAGAAAGAGACAGTGTGTGTGTGTATTAGAGAAAGTGTGTCATTTTTAAAAAAAAAATTATCAGAGAATGTTTAAATACTATTATCAGCTTACGAGGGAAACGGTACGTGGTGCTTCGGGGGCTGCTGGAGATGATTAGGGAGAGGTCTGTGCTTCTTTACCGATCAAAGCGCGCGCTGACACGGAGTATAATTGTTTATACTTGACGCGTCCGCACGAGCGCGGCAAAGATTACGCGTTGGGTGCGCAAGACCGGCAAGACCCCATTTCGCTTGGCTATGTGCACAGCTTTTTTTGTAACAGCGCGCGCGGCGCCGCATCCGAGGATGAACGACTTCAAGCCGAATCTGCCCGAGCATGTACGTCTCACACAATCAGAGCGTAAAAATACGGGATATTTTACGGGAAAATAATAAAACGGGAAGACAGCGGGAAAAGAGCTAAAATACGTGAGAAACCCGGAAAAAACGGGAGGGTTGACAGCTATGTAATAGATAGGACGGGACACACAACTAGTAAAGTTGGATCTGCTGGGAATCCTTATAAATGCTGACAAAGGGTCGGCCAGGCTTGGAAAATAATACTCTTCCCAAATCCCGTCGGCAAACAGGCTAAAATATCTCTTTTTGTCTCCACTAAGTGCCTCAAACAAAACTCCTGGACATCTCTTAAAGAGTCTACGCCGTGAACCTCGCATACTTTTGAGAATCCTACGTTTAGCTGATCTTGATAAATGCTCATTGTCACTCATGTAAACACAACAGTTTTTCTTCCGCAATCACACGTCTGCGCTTTGTTTCCCGGCAGACCGAAAATAAACGCGACACTCGCACCCCCCGGAAATATGATAAAATTCAACCAATCAGATGACGACTTCGACATTCCTGAAGTGTTTCCAGTTAAATGTACCATATGCATCAGACGTTTAGCCAACGTTCCGTGGGCGTGACGTCTGAGGCTGAGACTAAGGGTTACATGACAACGATGCTTAAAACTGAGAATTTTTTCCTTTTGAGTTTTCCGCGTACAGACGACACCATTGTCAAAACGATTCCCATTCACACGGATCTGCGAAAACGACTAAAACGCTGTATTCTGCTGCCAGGCCATTAGATGGCGATGAAACACTATAGATTGAACACGTAATACGCATGTGCATGACGTCATCATCTTCAGAGATTCGCGTTTTTGCCGTTTACACGGAGACCGTTTTCAAAAACGTTCACTTTGAAACCCGCTTTCAAAAGTTTGCGTTTTCAGGCACCAAAAACGCCGTTGTCGTGTAAACGAACGGCCAAAACGCATAAAACGTTTTACGTTTTTAGTTGAAAACAGTGTCGCGTAAACAGCCCCTTACTCTACCCATCACCCTTACCCTTAACCTTAACCAAAGAAATTAGCTGTAGGGAGGGAATTTCACTGTACTGGTTTGGAATAAAAAAATCACACCAATGTGATTGGTTCACTGTTTAGACCAACCACATCCACTGTTGAGGCAAAGTCATGTGAGTTGTTTGTTGCGCATCAAGGGATTTATTTAGGGAATGTGTTCCCATCATAGTTTACACGCATGTCTTCTCTTTTTAATACACATTTTTAGAATTTGTGTGTATCTCATAGCTGTCAACATTTGGTTTTCAAAATCCGGGAGATTTGTGCGGGGACCGTTCGGTGCAACGAGAGGGGGATGGGATGGGGGGGTTAAGCTTTCCACAACTGGGTTATAGGTTGCCAGGTTGAGATGACAAACGATTATTTATTATGATTATCCGATTATTGTGTTTCCATCCAGTGTTTTTTTTTTTTTTATGTGATATCCTAAATTTAGCATAAAAATAGGTGGATGGACACATAGCTATTGATGCATTGGACAACTGTGGCTGCCTCATTCTGCCTGTACACCTAGGCAAATAACACAAACCATTCATTCAGAGTGTGGAAAAGTATAAAATAAGTCACCAATTGTCGCTGGTAGATTCAACCAAACGGGAAGCAAGCGAAGTGCACAGGAAATTGGAAATGTGATGTCAGGTTTGGTTGGTGTTGAAGCTTGAGCCGACGTTTCTGGCTGAAAAGGAGACAAAGAAGATATTCGAAGCTTCATTTTATTAGCATCTAAACATACGCCTCACCGCAGTGACCTATAATAGAGACCGAACGCCTCTGAAATAGGTATTGACGTTAATAGTTAGTGTCATTACAGATGAAAAGGGACAGCTATTTCCCCACAATGTTGCCATGTGCAAAATAAGAAAACAGAACAGCTGGATTGCTGATGTATCTTAACAAGCATACAAATGGCTTTGGAGTATATGTAGATATTAGGGCTGTCAGTTTTAAAGGGATTGTTTATTCTGACATGAAAATTCTGTAATTATTTAGTCACCCTCATGTCGTTCCAAACTTTCTTTCTTTTATGTAACAGAAAAGAAGATCTGTTCTGTTTTGCTGACCATTGACTTCCAAAGTATAGACAAAAATACTGATACATTCCTTAAAATATTCTCTTTTATGTAACACAGTTGAAAGAAATACACAGTTTTTGAGCGACGTGAGGGTGAGAGAAGACTTTCATTTTTCATTTCTGGGTAAACTATCCCTTTAAAACAGACTAAACTCAGGATGTGCCTAGTATGTTCTGTAAGTACTTATTTAAGTCAACGTGTCAAGTAGTCTGACCTCGTAAAGTAAGCATGAAACCGGCTGTTAGCTGTCGAATATTGTCATCATTGGACACGTCACATGAACTTTTCACTGTTAGTTTGAAATAAATCTTTTTTTAAGGTTTCATTTTCTGATCATTTATTCATGAAAATATGTATTTATTCCTGTAAAGCCTATTCAATATGCAAAATAATTCTAAGGTCTCTAAATTATCAACATGATCAAAAGAACGTTGTGTTTGTACACAAACTACATGCCTTCTGTCCTCTGTTTGATAGTTTAAAGGTTTTTAGCAAAAAAAAAGCCTTTAGTATCATTCTAAAATTGTGATAGATGTGTCTTTTCGCTGTGAAATCTTTGCTGATTTGAATAAAGTAAACGTAAGAATAACTTTTATATTGTTAGTTAGTAATATTTCAAGATGAACACTTACTGACTGAAGCAACGTACATTTACTAGCCATACATCATTATTTAGAAAAATCATGTTAAAATGTGAGTATCAAAAATGATACATTAGTATACAAAAAATGAAATTGATTTACATTACAAGCTAACAGAATTTCATCTTTTCGGCCATATAAATATCAGCATTTGCACAAAATTACATATTTTTTCTCAGTTTGTGCATCTGAATAAAATTTAGATGTTTTTTTTTTGCTTCTAGTATGAGCTCCATATTGTCCTATATCATACTATATGAGCCATAAAAGCATGATGTATCAAATATATATATATATATATGACAAATATATATATATATATATATATATATATATATATATATATATATATATATATAATGACACATATTTTCTATATGCCATAAAATGCTTTTGGTTACAGTTGAATTGAAGCACTGAAATTGAACCTTAACTCAGTGTAGTGATAGTCCATCTATCACTATCATGTTTGCCATTTTCTGCGCCATTACCTCCTAAGGTGTCTGATGTCATTTGTGTTGGTAAATGTGCAGAAAACATATTCAAGTCCATCTTTGAGCAGCAGCAGATGCATTTCTGAGTGGTTCATTACAGCACATCTGTGTGTCGATTACTGCCAGTGAAGTTCAGCAGGTGGATGGGATGGGAGGGGAAATGTGCTCGCATATTTTACAGCTTTTAAATCAGCACTGCCAAAACCAATGAAATATCCGGTAACGCTTTAGATTACAGCCCGGAAAGTACTGCGTAATTAAAGCGATTTTACAGCGTAACCTTCGGTAATTATAGTGTACCTATAACGTACTTACAATATAAGTATAAGGGAACAATATTTTAAGTTTGAGGAATAAAGGGGTAACATATACAAATATTTATACTGTAAGTATTATAGAACTAAGGGGTTCTTATTCTACTTTTATGATATAACAATCTTACATTTGGGAGCAATTTAGCAAGAACATACCTTTTTGAAATAATGGTGAACCAGCATACTGTATAGGCTTTTTAAAAATTACAGGGTACATATCTATTTATAAAATATAAAATATATACAATTTATAAAGAAATCGTTTTAACAAAAGTGCACTGAAAACGAAAACTATAGCAACTTTTGCTTAAATATTGGGGAAAGATACTCTTGTTTCATGTAGTGGTGCTTGTTACCCTCTTGTTCCATGTAGTTACAGGGAAAGTGTGACGTTGCGGGCTGTAAATTAAAGTGGTGCTTGTTACCCTCTTGTTCCATGTAGTTACGTGTGACATTGCGGGCCGTAAATGAAAGTGGTTCTCGTTACCCAGTATATTAAAAAAAATTGCAATAGTCTTAGCTTTTCTTGCATTGAAACATGTTAGCCCAAACTTAAACATATGCACTTTGTGTACCCTGTCATTTTTAAAAAGCCTATACAGTATGTATTGCCTTGGTACACAATTATTACAAAAAGGTACGCAGTGTATGTTCTCGCTAAATTGCTCCCAAATGTAAGATTGTTGTATCATAATAGTAGAATAAGTATCTCTTAGTTCTATAATACTTACAGTATAAATATTTGTTTATTTCTCCTGGTTGTTACCCCTTTATTCCCCAAACTTTACATATTGTTCCCTTATACTTACATGTAAGTACTTTATAGGTACACTATAATTACAGAAAGTTACACTGTAAATTCCTCTTAATTACACAGTACTTTCCGGGCTGTAATCTAAAGCGTTACCAAATATCCTGCTGAACATTTCATTGGCCTTCAGAAGCATTTGTTGCCTGAGTCCTTTAAACTTTCTGGTTGTCTGCATGCCAGGCATAATGAAAACATGAGCAAACGTCAACATTTTCAAAATAGTAAAAAAAAATATATATTTGCTTCATTATCTAGCGTTTCAACTCTTGTCATGACCATGTAAACCTGTAAATTTGCACAACACACACAAGGATTCCAGAAAAAGTGTACATGAAGAAAAATCCAATGGAAGTATTATTACAGTATTATAACAGTAACACCGCTAAAAAGATAATTTAGACAACTTTACAGCTCAAATGACACGCATATGAATTAAAAAATAATATGAGCTTGTCGCATAGACTGATGTTGTAAGCGCCTGACGATACAGTAAGCATGGTTTTATTTTGTTTCTGCAAATCGAGCGATGAATCAGTTTCTGTGGTAATTGACATCAAGGCACAGATGTTTTCAAAAGAGTTTAATGGAAAACTCCAGGTTCAACAGAAGTTAAAGTCTCCGTGATATCAAAATTGAAGTTTTTTTGCTTTTAGTATGACTACCGGTAGGCCTATGTTAGTCTTGTAAACTAGTGTGCTCCAAAACAAAAACTTCGTATTTAGAAGATATTAACATTCAAAACATAGTCTCTCACTTCTGCCAATATGGATAAAGGATTTTGATGACATCACTCTGCACTTCAGCATCTCATCAGATTTACTGCCCAATCAAATGCTCTCTAGAATCTAAAGCGTCCCGCCTCCTACATTATAAATAGACGCTGAAACTGCGGCTGAAATCGGGCACTTGTTTACACATTTACTATTTTCTACATGGTGAATGACACATAGTGCACTGTATAGGGGATAGGGAACGATTCAGACAGTGTAAATATCCTTTCCATTGGGGCGAATGAAGTCTGGTTTTACAATAGTGTCACGAGCGCCACAGCGCACACACAGTCTGCTCCGGTCCAGAGACACGATGCAGACCAGAAAACGTAACGGACCCATTTCAATTCTTCACAGAATGCTATTTTAAAGCGATGTGGAAGAGATTAGGAGGATGTTTTAGAGATTAGAAGGAAACTGAGGTTTTACCAAGCTCAACGGCTCTGGCTGAGCTGTGATATAAACTAAACGCTATTGGGGTTTTTTTTAAAAGGGGAGGAGCTGTTCGATATGTCCTGCCCTGTCTTCCTGTTTCAGTGGAAATTACGTCAACACACTGAATAATGCTGTGTGTTTCATCCCCACAGTATTTGTGGTTTATAATGCGTATACATTTTTTTAAGGAAACGAGGGACAAGTCAAGGTCAATTGAGCTTAACTTGTACTGAACCCAAAATATTTCTCGATTTCATAATGTCACACCCATAGTGAACCAAAGTCTACCATTTTAATACTGTGCGAGTTTGAACCCAATCAGTAATTCCTGTGCAATCAACATCCTTTTACGCTTCAGTAGCCACTTAGTAAGTAATACACCTTCAAGACAGATCATTTTATTCATGTCTCTGTTTGTGGGAGCTTGAATTGCCTGTACTCTTTTGACCTTGTCAAAATCCATAATAAAACAGATTTAAGCAGTGTCTAACGGAGCTCCCGTGTGTGTTATTTTACGTGTAACTTAGAGAGCGTGCTCGTCGTTTTTGAGTTGTGGCCTCTTTGGACAATGACCTGTTTTTTTTCCCTTTGTTTCTGAGGCTGCATTTTTGACGCCACGAGTGGGTGGTCATGTCTGGGAGCAGACTGGAAAGTAGTGAGGTGTTGACTCTCTGAGGGACAGAAAGCTGTGAAGTGTCCAGGCTCATAAAACCGCACTTGTCCGGGCTGAGGTGCATATACATTATAGATGTGGAGAAACAAAGAGAGATGTGATAGGTGGCAGCAGGAAGAAGGAAGTCATAAAATGAGTTGTAAAATCATGCAGGACTCTAAGGGAAAATTTTTGAATCAATGAAACTATCCAGACTTCATAATATACTCAACCACATAAATGTGCTATATTTTTAGAAAATTGATATAGTGTTATGCTAGACTTTTGTTGCACATGGGTGAAGTGCTGAAATGTTCCATTTTCATCAATAACGCTAACTACACTGTACAAAAAAGTTGTAAATAAAACGTTTATTGAAGCACTGTATGATTTACAAGTGATATTATTGCAGTCTTTCTAATTCCTTGCCTTTTGTGACGTAAATTTGAGTGAAACGGCTTCTTGAACAAGAAGGTGGGACTTGAGTTTGTCCATGGTGCATTGATTGGATGGTTGTGGTTTGCTATTGGTCAATCTCATGTGAGTGACAGACAGATGGCCCCGCCCTCGCACCAATAAACATATCATCAGAGAAGAGATGTCGCTGCAAGAGGGAGATATTTTGGTTAAAGATTATGAGGGCACATGAGTTTTAAGAAATAATGATGTGCATGGATATATTATTTATAATACTACAATATGCCATAAAAAAATAAGAATTGTCAATTTTGATTTCATGGTGAATTTAATTCAGTGTGTTCTTTGTAGTTTTAGGTGAAATTTACTAGCAATTTCTGAGTAAAAAAGTATTTTAAAGTAAATCCTACACCATTTTTTTTTTCAGTGTAGAGTTTCTAAAGACAGATTTTCTGCCTAAATGTATCGCCATGTTGCTAAGGTGTTGTAGGTGGTTACTAGGGTGTTGCTATGGGGCAGTTAGGTGGTTCTGTAATTGTTAGGTGGTTCCTATGAGTTAAAAAAGTGAAAGTGACGTAGAGGCCTAGTATGGTAACCCATACTCGGAATTTGTCCTCTGCATTTAACCCATCCAAGTAAGTGCACATACATTAGGAGCAGTGAGTAGTGAACACACACACACGCACGCACTGCAAACCGTGGACACACACACCCGGAGTAGCGGGCAGCCATTCACTGTGGAAGAGAGCCACCCCCCCCGGAGAGTATTTAAATGAATCACACGAGGTGATTTACTAAGGTTTGCGCTCATCAATTTACTGGTATTTGCGCCATTATTTACCGCCCCAAAAAGACCAGATGCTAATTTGCACTGCTCTTGGTAGATTGTGTTGGTCATCAAGGAAATGATCCATCCTATTTTGTAAATCTGGCCCCAAAACTGTAGATTAACCTTCAGTATGAGCAATAGTGATATTGGGAACCCTATAGTCGAGGGAGTAACTTTGGCCTTTCCAGACACCAAAAACAAAATGGCAGAATTTAGCTTGATGCAGTACAGAATTAGCTTTGTAGACCCACATCTCTGCCAATAATCAATCTTCATCACTCTGATTTGAACCAGTTCTGTATTGTACCATATGGTGAGCAGAAGTTCAAGCCCTGCATTAGAAACCTGTGAACATTTAGTTCCTTTGGGAATTTACTGTGTGACCACTGCAGCATAGTAGCCTGTCCTGTGTTTGACCGTTGTATTTTTGTACACAAACTGGATATTAATGTCTCAATTTTTATTAAGCAGTTTTTATTTTTCCTTTTTTATTTGAGCCTTTTTTGGTTGATCTATTTCTTTATTCAGTGATAATCTAATAGAATATTTAGTATTCAATGCTATTTAATGTGTCTCATAAATTAGCCTACACTACTGGTTAAACATTTGGAATAATTAAGATATTTTATCTTCTGCTCATCAAGGCTGCATTATTATTTCATCATAAATGCAGTAAAATATTGTGGAAAAAGTTTTACAATTAAAAATAACTCTTTTCTATTGGAATATATTTTAAAATTTAATTTATTCCTGAATTTTCAGCATCATGTCACATGATCCTTCAGAAATTATTCTCCAATATGCTGATTTGCTGCTCAGCTATTATCAATTGTTGTTGGT
This sequence comes from Rhinichthys klamathensis goyatoka, assembly GCF_029890125.1. Classification (NCBI taxonomy): domain Eukaryota; kingdom Metazoa; phylum Chordata; class Actinopteri; order Cypriniformes; family Leuciscidae; genus Rhinichthys; species Rhinichthys klamathensis. The sequence goes on from NW_026607050.1 coordinate 362,729, forward strand.
GTGTATTGTAATGATGCGTTGAAATTCAGTGTTTATGAATGCCACAACTCAAGACTCAAAAGGCATATAGGAATCATAGGAATGACCCTCGAGCACAAACGTGTTGCACTGGTTCATAAGTCTCGTTACTGTCTTGTGGTAATCGTGCTGAAACTTTTGTTGCACTCCAGAGACTCTACAGGCTTTATATGTGGAATGACTTGAAGGCATGTTTTCGGATAGATATAAATCTCCCACATTTGATGTATATATGAGCCCACTGTCACCCGCTGCACATATCAGAGTTTTGTTGATCTCAGCAAGAATTTTCCTGAGAATGGCAAAAATGCATCATGACCGACTCGCCTTGTTCTTGCATTGATGGAATGATACCAGGCATAAAGCATCCTTATGTATTAAGAATCTCACCTTAACATTGTTTTAAAGATGAAAAGTTTGTCACATTACATTTGAATTTATGTTCTAACTTAACTTACTACTATGGGACTCCTCCAGTGCTTGGACATTTTCCCTGCATGGCATGTTTAATAGTTACACCTATATCCCATGTTAACCTATTAATAGTTAAGAATGAAATCCCAAGACTTTATGAATGAGACCTGAGACATCATTGCATGTATTATGTGCATGCTGAATGATCATGCAACACTGCATATACTTTATTTTTCTCATGGCAGGGGCGACATGCAGCATGGTATCATGTGAAATGGCTACTTGTGTTATTTTTTGGTGGATCTTTAATTTAAGCTGAGGTCTTTATTAAAAGTACCATGACTACCCAGACAGCCCCCATGGTGACCACTGCTGTTACCACCCAGACACATCTTTCGGAGTGATAACTGCCCTGTGCTGCAGCTAGATAGAGACTCAAGGGTCTCACTCCATCTTTCAAAAGAAGTGTTTTCTTCTTACAATCATATCCTCTTTTGCTGAGTATCAAGGACTTCTTCTGAAATAACTGAAATAATTCTTCTGTTATTTCATAAGTCAGCACCGATAATAGTCACCAAGAAGTTTGAAGTACACTACCAATCAAAAGATTGGACCAAAAAAAGCAAAAAGCTTACTTTTATTTTATCAACCAGCTTTATGAGATGCATCCTCGAATGCTTCTTTTAACCATATTGAAAGAATTTGTGGCTGCTTTTCCTTCACGATCTGATCCAACATCCATTAAAAAAAAAATCTAAAATTATTTTATTTTTGCATTTTTTTTACTTTTTTAAGAAATTAATATAACACTATTGTCTAAAAAAGTATTTTCAAGCATTTAAGCATAAACATTTAGAGCAAAATATTTTTTTCACAATAATAAAACATTTTATCAAGCTTTTTTTGTTTTTTGAGTTTATTGTCATGAAATTAATACATGTCTAATCTTTAAAAAAGATTTTAAAATATTTTTTTTATTGCTTTTAACTAGTAGTGCAAGACTATCAAAATCAAAAATACTTATTTACTTTCGATAAATAATGATTTATAAACAAGTGCAAATAGATAAAAGGTTGACGGTACATGTGGTTTAACCCAAAACCTAACTTTATTTTGTTTATTTCATGATTGCTCCGTTTATCTCATTTACCATCATAAACCATTTAAATGGCTTTACACACCGTCACACTGTTGCCATTCAGATAAAGCACAGAGTGTGTAGCCTTCATGGTCCTGATTTAAGATCAGATGTATTGACCTCATCTGCGGCCCTCGAGATCACCTCAGCATCTCCCCACAGGAAATTCAATCCTGCTACATAAGCATACGTGTGTTGAAGGGAAGGCCATACTCATTATCTGTAGTGCAGCAATAGGCATGTTTTGTCCTTAATGAGAAAACATGCCATAAAAAACCAGATTACTCATTGATTATTGGACCTTGAGATACTTTTTGAATTGCTGTTTTGTAAATCTTTATCGTACTGACAAGTGATTTTTTTTTCATATTAAAAGAGGACCTATAATGCTTTTTTACATTTTCAACTTTCTTTAGTGTGTCATGTTGCTGTTTGAGCATGTAAAAGGTCTGTAAAGTTATAAAGCACAACGTCATGCTCTATATCATTAAAGGGTTAGTTCACCCAAAAATGAAAATTCTTTCATACTCGACCTCATGTCGTTCCAAACCCGTAAGACTTTCGTTCATCTTCGGAACACAAATGCAAATCTTATAGATGAAATCTGAGAGCTTTCTGTCCCTCCATTGACAGCTACGCAACTACCACTTTGACGCTTCAAAAAGTTCATAAAGAGATCGTAAAACGAATCCATATGAATTAAGCGGTTTAGTCCAAATTTTACTGAAGAGACACGATGAGGCCTGATGGAGTGAACAGAGACATTATGTCCCTCCTGCCACAACCTTGAACTCCCCGATGTATGGCCAGGACACTGTCTCAGCTCCTTAGCACAAACACAAAGAGTGGATGCATGCTGCCATCTTATATACCCGTATGTGTGGAGGAGTGGCTATGCATGCAAATTCCACTTGCCAATTTCATTGGCTGTTTTCATAAACTCAGAGGTGATTGGGGCTCCCAAGTGAGACCCCTAATGGCATAACGTCGACGTGACTGACAGAAAGGGAATCATAATTCCAACGAACATTCGCAAACTTGCATGGTTGGAACTACAGCTCTCGAGCTGTGGTTAGATGCATAGTTTCTTAAATGACATTTGGACTTACAGTAAATAGGTCATGCTCTTGGGCACAATAAGCAAACTAACATTCACTACATTCTATGTTCCCTATTTTAACGATCTAAGCGCATGGTCTAAAGCGCAGGGCGCAAGCACACTTAGGGTGTATCCGAATCCACTTTTGCTAGTTTATTGGCTGGAAAAATGGTCTGCGCCCGACGCATGGTCTAAAAGGGTTGTCCCTATTCTCTTAATGAGTAATGGGTGTGTTTTGGGCATAACGTGCAATAAGCAAATCAGAGTCTCATCTCCCATTCCCTTTAAAACCCAGTTGCATTCACGGCATGGTGGAATTTGCAAGCGGAAAACCTGAACGCTTCTCTAGCAAGGAAACGGATCTGCTCGTGCGGGAACCAAAGTGTACACGCGTTGTGGATCCGTCTATAGGCGCACATTACTTACGCGCTCTTTAAATAACAAAAAAAAATATTGCGCCATTGACTTTGGACCAGGTTTTTGTTGGTCAATGGCGCAGTCTATTTCAGTTGCCTCAAAATAGCAACGCGCCAACAATGCGCCTGACAGTGTTGTAGTCGAGTCACCAACTGTCGAGTCCGAGTCGAGTCTCGAGTCCCAGTGTTCGAGTCCCAGTGTTCGAGTCCGAGTCCAAGTCCGAGTCACCAAAGAAGAGTCCGAGTCGAGTCCAAGTCGAGTCACCATTACCTGAGTTCAAGTCCGAGTCGAGTCTCGAGTCCCGTGTTCGAGTCCGAGTCGAAATTATATACACTTAAGCCAAATCAAGCAACATTTTTCAGGCACTCTTTCTTGCAGCTAGAAACGTGTATGATATCACTAGAATTGCCTTTGACCTTAGATCAAATCATTGTCAACTAGCTGTGGCACGATTATATTTATTTAATTGTTTAAATACATTTTTGGATGATCAGTCAACTGGAATGGATAAAGAAAACAAAAAAGAAAGCCTAATTGGACAGAGGAGGAGAAATGCATTCTTCTTGACGAATATGGTAAAAGAAAAACAATTTTGAAATTTTGAAAAGCAAACTAAATCCCAATGTAACTGCGGCAAAAACCAGCAAATGCAGTGCTATATCGCTATAACTCCGCAGGAAAAGAGTGGTTGCGATGTGTGACATAGTAAAGGTCGCCGTCTAGTTTGTTAGCTAAAATAAACATAATTGTGTTATCGTATGATAAGCGGGATTAAGCGCTGAGCGCATCCGACTTTGGCTCAGCGCTCCTTTGTGGTCAGCTCAGCTGCTGCAAAGCGTGCCAAAATCGAAATGGCTGATTAGATGTAGAGGAACTTATCTAGTGTTAAATGAGTGTTACGTTATCTCTCTCACGAGAATGCAGCGTAAAGTGAGTGACGTCAGTGAGTGTGTTGTCAAGCAAGGAGAGCGAGCGGTAGCAGTGTCTGTGAGGGAAAAAATAGATCACGGCCGGTCTTGGACCCCGAAACAGGAAAAGTGTAACATCTTATATCAAATTTTTATAACCTATTTAGTCAGAAACAACGTCATTCATTTGATGAATGCTCAAGTCCGATCTTATATATTCTCGAGTCCGAGTCCAAGCACTAGTCATCAGTCCGCGAGTCCGAGTCGAGTCACGAGTCCAGAGCATGGAGTCTCGAGTCGGACTCGAGTCCAGAGAATAAGGACTCGAGTCGGACTCGAGTCCGAGTCCAGGACTCGAGTACTCCATCACTGGCGCCTGAACACAGCTCGTTTTCAGATACATTTGCTATTTAAACAACGTGGTGCAGGACGTGAAAATGATAACTGCGTCGGGCTGAAACTAGCAAAAAACACTTGTATGACAGGGCCCTATATCTTTCATTGTATATACTGTACATTTCAAGATATATTTTAGTGTGCCAACAGTTCCTGCTGTTTTTGAAGTGTGCATTTGCGTAAAATGCGCAAGGGAACTACGATGAATCAAACATCAAATAAATGACTCGGAACAAAAACAGTGAAGTAGTCATTAGGTGCCATGATCGTTACAGCAGCATCTTTATTGCTGAAGTTATTAGTCTTCCACCTACGTGTGACATTATTAACGACAGTCATATTGCTGAAACAATGTGGTTCAAACGACAGAGGAGCGACCATGTTACTACAATTTCGAGGAAACAGTCGTGACTAGTTGGTTAGTTTCTCCAACGATGCATCATACCATGGTAGTTACATCAGCAAGTTACATCGTTGTAGGGAAAACACACCCCAGAGCGTTACTCACAAGACCTCGTAAAAGGGCATAATAGGTCCTCTTTAAGGTCAGTGAACTGGTTTAATGTGGAAATAGGGCAGGTATTGCCTACACTGCAGGCATCTAATGTCTCCACAAAGACAGTAAAAGCTCAAGTCACCTACATTGTGAGAACCAGCAAAGTGTACCCAACAAGGATACCAGACTAAGATCAAAGATGTAGAAAGATTTATGTGATGGTTGGGTCGAGGTTTAGAGAATAGGAATATAATTCGCTCAGCAGCATTAAAAAAAAGAACAAGTCATCAAGTTATTCTAACAGACTGACAAAGCTTAATACTGATCCTGGATCTGCACGAAACTCAAACTACACATCCATGCCTCCTTTGCTTCATGAACTAGCCAGAATGCCGCCAGCATGCCGCCGCCCGATGCTCCGTTCCAGCATGGTTACTGTGTTGACACTCACACTGTATCTCCTAGGTAACGCTTGCCTTCCGAACGGCAGCAGGTGTGGTGTTGCGGCACGGCTCAAGAAGCTGTTCATATGCTCTTCTACCAAAGCCCCATCCACCAGTACACAAAGCAAGTCCTCTTTCAACACAAGTCTGCAGCATCTTTCCTCAAACAGCTCTATTTCTATCAGCGTATTGTCCATACTCTTGTGAAAAAGAAGTGCACTTGATTTATTGAATGTGAACTTATAGTGTAAGCCTACGTCATATCCTAAAAGTATATATTTTTTAAAACTGTACTTGCAGATAATATAATATTATTGAAATAAAAGGCCACTTATGTGTATTTAAAGAGAGCACACTTTCATGAGTTAAATACACTTAAGTATGTCACATTGAAAGTTTTACTTGAAAGTAACATAAAAAAGTAGACATTTTACAGTTTTTTTTTTCCCCATATTTCTTAGGTCTGTATGACCATAAATGAAGGAGTATTTTAAGTCTATTTTGCTATATGTGTGAAAAATCAAGCAAAACATTTGCCGACCCCAGAGGGTTAAATCATTAAATATTTTGTTGTGATTTAAATAAATACACTTATTTTGACTTGTTGAGTAAACATTATAAATCACATGTAACTACTTGTATGAGTATATAAGATATAAGTGTATAAGAGTATTTTTACTATCACATTTAATATATTTGAAATGTACTAAATTACAACTTTATTACAAATGTGTAATTATAAGTATATTTTCAAATGCATACAATTTTCAATAGAAATGGCATTAAAGAATAATTTTAGTTGATCATAAATGCTTATCACTACATTCAGCAGTACATTTTCACCATAATTCAAACATAATAGAATTATGAAATTGCATGTAAAGATGTCCTGTTAAATGAATGTAATGTTGAATCCAATGAAAATGTATTATAATTTAAAACTATAAAATGCAATTAGCTGAAGTGTGCTTTTTGACACAATTAAGTAGGCCTATAATTTCCACAATATGTACTCTTAAAAGTGTACTTGTTTTTCACAAGGGTAATGTCACTCCTTTCATTTCTTTTTATTTAACTTTTCTTAACTATTTCATGTTTGACCTCTGTATCTCTCACTCTTTTCATTATTTTTATGTAATCCAAAGACATTCTGCTAAGTATATCATACTGGATATGTTATAACCGCTGAATACCCTCTCCAACATTGTAGCAAATTTTTAATATCAAAAGTATTGAATTCTTGAAGTAGACTAGCAAATGATGAAATGTCATATTAACTGCTGATTGTTAAATGCTCTATTTTGTGTTTTTAACGAACACATTTAGATGCCAAAGAATGCTGTTATTGAAATACATATGCATCATGCTATGAAACGGGGCTGTTAGCATGAAGTGGTAATGATGCTACGATTAGTCTGTCACATTTGATTGCTATACACCCAGAGGGACACTTCTGGGATGAGAAAATGATGTTTATATAGGTCAGTTCTGTTTGCCAAACGGTTGACGAGTCGTCTTCTGTGGATCACAGGGTCATATGTCTGCCATTTGTCTTCCACGCTTCAGGTGTCAAAAGTAATCGCTGTGCCTTCCATAGCCACCATCACCTCCCATTGATTAATGTTTTATTGGCTCCTGCTCCACAGTGATTATTTTTAAAGATTATTTAGCCTTTAGGGGTGTAAAAAATGTGTAAATCTCAGTCACAGGTCAAATCGGATGCTAGATGATCTGAGCTAGAGAAACGCAATGTCCGAAAGGGCCGTTCAAGTTCCAAGAACGATAACTATAAAGATAACCATAATGATAACTGTATTTGCATCCACACCAATGAACGATAACGGTCTGTTTATTCTAAGCTCGTGCGCAGCGGTTTCAAAGTGTGCGTACAACGTTATTGGACATGTTTTTGAGGTTATTGTTGCATTTACACGGCTTTAACCTGCAAATCCCTCAGCATGCTACTGTATGTTTTGAGTGAAGTTAGTGTAATCGATCTAATAATCTAACAGTGAATTCAGATTACGTAAATTAGTCAATATAGTGGAATAAAAACAACATCTTGTCTTTTTTACCGCAACTTCAAAGGAAGCAAGACAATTTTGTCCAAACGAAATGAGCGAAACGGTACCATTTATTCAGAGAATATGAACAATTGTTTTTCATATACATTTTAAATGCGCGAGCCCTTAAATTACAATGAATTCTGATTGGCTGTCAGTATTTTATAGTTCAACAGCTGGAAAAAAATCGTTACGAAAGTGATCCCAACGATATCGTTTCTCCACATCGTTATCGTTATAGCTGTGGTGTGAACTCTGTTATTCTTTAATATTGAGACATATTTTTAGAACTATATCTTTATCGTTATCGTCCTTGGTGTGAACGGGCTTATATGAGCTGAAAGCTTTTTTAGATTTAAGGCTAATAAGGTTGAGACACCAAGACCTGTTAAGATAATATGGACATATGGAAAGTCTTAGAACAGAGCTTAAAACATGCTTTGGATATTTGAGGTTTGGTTTCATCTTGAACCTCTGAATGAATGGAACATATTTGCAATATTAAATGTGTGCTGCTTTTTTTGAACAACAGTTCAACAAGTTAATATTGAGTAATGTACATTCAAATTTAGACACAATATATCCTCAGTTACTTCGTGTATTTTTGACAAGGAAAATTGTTTCAATTAAAGCCAAAGCATAATGTTGCAAGTCTGTGAGCAACACACCAGTGGTTCTTTGTTCCTAAATTAATCCGTGCTTTTCAACAAACTGGTTGAGTGAATGCTTCACTGACTCACTCGTACAGACATACACTTGTTTCAGTCATAAATGAATCAGTGTTTTTAAACAAATCAGTTGAAGTGATTCAGTGACTCACTCATAAAGACTGGCTGTAACTGAATATGCATACTTGCCTACTATATAGTAGGCGAAAAACATTATGTGAAAAGAGTAACATGTCCACAATTCACAGTATTTATAAAAGTGTGCAAAAAGTAGCACTAGCACTGAGTTTTTAAACTTTCACGCTGAGGCCATGGAAGAGGATTTGTGAATGCCTGTGAAGCCTATGACGAATGTAGTACGTCCAGATTACATTCATACTACGCTCATTTATACTGTATATAGTACATACTTTTTAACAATTGCAAAGTAAGTACAATTTTGGACATCGTCAGTCACTTGTTTCGTTCATTAATGAATCAGTGTTTTTTGAACAAATTGGTTGCAGTGAATGATTCAATGACTCACTCATACAGTCACTTGTGGCTTTAGTAGTTAACGATGTAACTATCATTTGTGTTTTATAAGTACTAATGTAGAAAAAAATATATATTTTGGATCTCATTAAATGTTGTACATCTGATATCCCCTGTGAAATATAAAGTCCTCAATAGTTTTGTCATTATTTGGTACACTAATTATTAATTAAAAGAACTGTGATTAATGCTGTTAAGATGAGTAGTTGAATCATAACCCGGATGTTTTGTGTTTCTTTACAGATAGTGTTGAGGATGAACTGGAGCTCTCTGCTGTACGGCATCGACCAGAAGCTTTGGAGCTGTTGGAGGCTCAAACGCGTTTCTCACGCAAAGAGCTTCAAATCCTCTACCGGGGCTTCAAGAATGTGAGTTAATGCTTCTAACTACATATCTGATATTAAAATACAAAGTTTAATTTCGATTAATTCTTTTCTTATTTTGAATTAGATTGCATTTACTTGAAAGTTTTCCTTTTGAATGTTGCTTTGATGTGGAACATGCCAAACTTGGCAGGAAATCTGTCACGCTTGCTACAATAATCAGGTCAGGAAAGGTCTCTAGAGTGTCCCTGAGGCATAAATGTCCTTTGTTACCTCTGGTGCACAATGTAATGAGACAACACCGAATTAACTTGACCCAAATTGTCAGGTGACAGAGCATAAGAGTGGCACAATGGTCCTTTATTATCAGACTCTCAAGGGGGGGAATCATAATTCTTCCTTAAGACCACACACACGCCGCTGACAGGTGATGACTACACAGTTTTTCTAGCACCCTGTCTTATAGTTATAGTGATGGCCACTTTCGAAACACTGCTTTGTGAAGCTTTAAAACCTTTGCGAATCAATTGTTTCTAACCAGTTATTCAGGGCAAAATCACTTAATTTCCGTAAATGAGGCTTGGCTGTATCATAATTGTTTCGAAATGTTTCACAATTTCAATGGTTCGCCACTAGGGGGCAATGATTTAAATGGTTCACCACTAGGGGGCAATGATCTCTGTGAACCAGTTTCTATATCAGTGGGTTTTTAACCCTGGTCCTGATTAGTCTCCCGTTGCCAGACCTTCGTGCTATGTTTACACGGAAACGATCTGAAGTGAAAACGCAAAAGTGGCGTTGCGTTATCACTTTTTATTCTGCGTTTAGACGAGCGTTATGGTTGGGAAATTCGCGTGCATAGTGACGCAAAAGTGTGTGAAATTCGATGTAGTATGCACTCCAGGCGGCTAGGTGGCAATGTGAAGCACTGCCACACAACAACACCAATATCTTAGAATATTTTGTACAACTGCTGAAAAGACTCTTGTATGTTTATCAGAGCTGCTAGGGCAACTTGAAGGTCCGACGTATGGAAATAATCTGACATGTTGGTTGTTATTTTCCTGTACTGGCGCATGCATGTGACGTAAACGCGTGCGCGACGAGAGCCACCGTGAGCAGATTTGCGTTTTTTACCGTTTAGACGGGAACGCGATGGTGGAGCGTTTTTAAGATTTCCACTCTGGAGGGTGGTTTCACTTTTTTGCGTTTTTAAGCCCCCAAAACGGTGTTGCCGTGTAAACGAAAGGCACATCCGATAAAATATTTTTACGTTTTTACCCGGAATCGTTCTCGTGTAAACGGGGCCTCAGACTGACAGCAGAAGGTCTGGACTCCATAGCAGCTTTCATTGGCCAAGGACTGACATGTAAAGCAACCAATCACTGTTCCGCGTCATGTTTAGAGGTGTGAAAATGTAACGTCGATAATAACAGTCTGGTGTGTAAAACTCTTGGACGTATTTTAAAGAGTCTATGCTTCGAACTTTACAGACTTGACATGTAAACCCGAATAAGTTGGCACAACTCAAAAAATTTAAGGCAATAAATTGCCTCAAATTTTTTAAGTTAAGAAATTCAAAGTTTAAGTAAGCAGAACTGACATATTTTTATTTTGTATTTGTACATTTGAATTGTTCTTAACTTGAAATGTTTGAGTACACTAATTCATACATTTAACTTAAAATTTCAAGTAATCTCAGTGTGAACACTTTTATTAGTATAAACTTAGCTAGCTTTAACAAGCTAGTTTGCTAACATACTATTTTGTTAACATCTTAACAATAGTATGCTATACAGTAACACTTTCAGCAATACAGAGGTTTTATTTGCTCTCAAATCAAGCTCATGCACCACTTGTCACCATGATGGTAACTATCCTAAAACCAACATTAACAGAAATTCTTCTAAATTAGCATAACGAAACATTAATCATTACTAAATCACCCGCTTAACATTAATCTTGCACAAAAAAACATTGTATTACACTTAATTTTAGCATTTACTCTCCCTTTCGAGTGCCATCGGCAAAGCATGCTGGGAAATATACATCCCAGCCGTTTCAGTTAAACTTAAGTTCGTCTAAATTAAAAGAAATAATTTCATAAAACTCAAAACAATGAAACAGTTCAGTTTACTTAAAATATATCCATTCTGTGAACTTGAAAGAAAAAGAAAGTGCTAAATACTCATAAAAGTTAATTTGACTGAACTAATTAGTTTAATTTAAGTTTTTCCTACTCAAACCAATTAAGTATTTTGAGCGTTAGGGTTTACAGTTTAAATCCAGCGTTTAGTTGCTCCTGAAAAGCGTTCATTGTCACAGTTATAAACACGACAGCCTTCTTTTTCCATGAGGAGGTTTGGCGTCACGGCATCTTTGTTTGGCGTCACGATGCCTCCTGCGTTTTAAAGGCTTAGTGAAGCGATGCTATTCTGATGCTTATTAGTTCTCTTCTTTGAGTTTGCAGCGCACCAAGTCTGCCAATTTCATCAATCCACATTGGCGCTGAAAGTTTCTACTCGTTTGATTTTTTACTGTGAAGTACTAAAACCCTTCAAAATAGATTTAATTAGTAAATCATTGTCAAGGGTCCTGTTCCAAATGCAGCCCCAAGGCCTCACGTTATTCCTCCGACTCCACACTTTGATGGTGTTATTGTAGAGCTGAACAAAAGGGCATATCAGGGGCACATGAGCTCCTTCTGAAACCTAAATTGTCCACCCTAGTCTCGTGAAGTTCACAGACACACACACACACGCAACAGCTATTGCAAGTCTGGAACTCCTCAAGTGTGTCATGTGGGACAGGCCTGGTTCACTACAGCTTGTTATTCTTTTGTTGATGCATTGCTTTGTTGCTCCGTCCTGGTTTCGCTATCATCCTGATTACAAGGAAAAATAGTAATACACAAAGCGAATAAAAAGTTGGCACTTGTGTCCATGATAACAACCTTTTGAACAGGTATAGTCAGACCCTTGCCATTAGAAATAATTTTCTCTTCATCTATTAACATCTTTTTCTGTATTTCAAAGTACCAGTATTAGTCAAAGAGAAAAGGTTTAATAAAAATATTTATATTTATTGGAAACAGCACTGCTTTTTATTACTACTCCTTAGTTCTCATTATTACTGGTACTTTTGTTTACTCATCCATGCAGAAATCATCCATTCATACACCATGGTTCAAAAGTTTGGGGTTAGTAAGATACAGTATATATAAATTAATACTTTTACTCAGCAGGAATGCAATAAATGATCACAGGTGATGGTAAAGATATAAATGTTACAAAAGACTTATATTTTAAATAAATGCTGTTCTTTTAGTAAATCTCTATTCATTAAATAATCCTGAAAGAAATGTGTCATGCTTTCCACAAAAATGTTAAGCAGCATTTTCAACATTGATAATATTAATAAATGTTTCCTGAGCAGCAAATCAACATATTATAATGATTTCTGAAGGATCATGTGACACTGAAGACTGGAGTAATGATGCTGAAAATTCAGCTTTGCATCACAGGAATAAATTACATTTTACAATATATTCAAATAGAAAACGGTTCTTTTAAATTGTAACAATAATTTATTATAAATAATATTTTTTGATAATATTAATAATATTTCACATTATTTCTGTACTATAGTTTATTTTGGATCAAATAAATGCAGCCTTGGTGAGCTAAAAAAAATATTTTTTCAAAAACATTAAAAAATCCAACCAACAACAAACTGTGCAGATCTTAAACCTTTAAATGGAAATGTATGTCAATATCTACCAATCCTCATGGTTACAGATGAACACAAACAGAAATATCAAAATGTCCGATCTGCTCTTTTCCATACAAGGAAATACAAGAAATGAATGGTGATCACTGGCTGTCATGGTCAGTTGTTCAGAAATAAAGCAATAATAAAATAAAACCAAAACCAAATAGTGCTGAGACAGTTTGAGGCTGTTTGGGAGAATTTCACCTTGTAGATCATGCAAAATAATCTTTTCATAGTGGATTTTACAAATGGTGGTCATACTTTTTTCTTACTAGGTTAATTACACTGTATAAATGATCAGGATCTAAATTAAACATGATTATCTGTTAGTATATTTTACCACTAACAAAGTATTTCACAATCTTCTCGTCTCCATTCAGACTTTTCCTGTGTGTTATTCCAGTTGTATATTATCCTTGTGACTCCAATGAATTAGTGGTAAACTGAAACCCAAATGTGCCAGATAACCTGTCTCTGATCCTCTGTGTGCAGTCAGTGAATGAACATGGTTCAGTAAGCTGAAAAAATCATTTAATTACTGCCTGTGTATCTTAACGGTGTTAATGAACCTTGCTTTGCTCCTGGAGTTTTGATAATGTTGAGAAGACTTTGGCAGTGATGGTTTCTGATGAGAGCGGCGTGTCTCTTAAAAGGTAATTACACGGGGTCTCTCTCACGCTGCGTGCACAAGAGACAGAGACAGTGGATGACAGCAACACAAAACAATCCCTTTTAATTAACCAGAGCTCACTGTAACAACATAGAACTTTCTCAGACACAGCCTTTTATGTCAAAGATGTGAAGTCAACTTTCTGTTGGGCTTCTTTCATGTACCAGAGCCCAAGGTAATTGGTAGTGCACATTTATTACTATTCTTAGTTATTTATTTAAAAAAAAATCTGGATGCTAAATGTTGGGTAAAACATGCATATTGTGACAATGTAAGCATTCGATTTAATTTCGGTCAGTCTAACTCCGTCACAAATAAAATACAATTTTAACAGATCTTCAACATTACTTATGTGTTAAGTGTTATACAGTGCTTAGCATAAGTGCACCCATGCTAAAGTCGACTTAAAAGAGGAATAAAAAAACATCTTTTGGAAATTGATCTTAATGCCTTAATTAAAAAAAAATGAGGAAAAATCCAACCTTTAAGGACACCAATTTTCTTTGTGAATGAATAAGGTATCGTAAATAAATAAATGTTCTTCCTTAAAATACAGGGCGCATAAGTCAGGACACCCCTATGTTACAATCCCATAGAGGCAGGCAGATTTTTATTTTTAAAGGCCAGTTATTTCATGGATCCAGGATACTATGCATCCTGATAAAGTTCACATCATCACATACCCTTCACCACACCTAGAGATTGGCTTGGTTTTATTTCAGTTTGCCTAATAGCTCTAGGTATGGTGAAGGGTATGTGATGATGTGGGGCTATTTTAATTCCTCATTTTTTTAATTAAGGCATTAAGATCAATTTCCAAAAGATGATTTTTTTATTCCTCTTTTTAGTCAACTGTAGCATGGGTGTGTTCACTTATGCTAAGCACTGTGTGTGAAGCACCATGACAGTTTAAACTAATTGCCCCCATGGGGATTAATAAAGCTCTAAACTAAACATTTTAAAGGACTTCTGTGTCAATATTTACTCACCTTTGATTTCCAGAGCAATGCAAAAGGAGATATCAAAATAGTAATCCGCTCTTTTCCATTAAAGAAAATGTGCAATATTCATGGTGATCACTAGCTGTCACGATCAATTGTTTAGTTTAAAATCTTTTAAATAAAATAAAATAAATGAGATGGCCAGTCAAATCAAAGAATGTGGGCTTTACTTTTCACAGAAGACAAACATGACTCTTCAGTTTTAATTGGTGAAAGAATGCGAGGTAAGATGCAAGTAGCATCATATTTGACAACTGTTTTACAATACAAATACTATGGACAGTAATATCCGGTAATGCAAGCTTTGCATAAAAAATATATCATTTTTAAAGATGGAATGTCGACAGGGCCGTTTGAAGGAATTTGGGGGCCCCAAGCAAAATGGACATGGAGGCCCCCCAAGCCCCCCCACCCCACACACACACTTACACACACTTTATATGAATAAAAAAGGTTTACAGTGCAAATACTGCTGTTGCATACTGTGCATAAAAAAAAATAAAAAATTACAGTGACATAAGCTATGAAAAAATCATGTTCCTCTGCCTTTTACAGGTTAAATAATGTTTATAGATGGGTAAGGTTACAAATGATTTATTAAGTAAAAAGACTGTTTGCTAACAGTTAAATGACAATTAACTAAATATTAAATAACTAACAATTTACCATCTATTAATGATTGTTATTATAAAGTGTTACAGAAAACTTAAAGATATGTTAGCATTTCCATATTTTGATATTAGAAGGGAAGGGATGCTGCTTTCACTACCAATGCTTAAAAACATCCCAAGCTAATGTTTGATGCATGGAATTTATTGTGTGGTTTTCCTAACCCCCATTGGTAAATAGATTATCACGGTGGAATAGTTATGCTATGCCACTTTCATCAAAACCTACTAGCTATAGCAATGTCATGTCATTAAATACGATAAACAGTGATTCTGGAACTCCTTAAACCGTTTAAAAACATATTACAGTATGTAACGTTAACCATATTCCGTCCGTTCGGAAAAAAAAATCCACTAACTGTTCGTTACAAGCAGCATTTGCCGTCAGGCAGGTAGGTAGCTAACATAAACATATTTTTGCTAGCCTTATGTTACCTGACACCATTTGTACAAGACAAGTAGAGCTATTTTTATGCAGTGTAATTTATTACTTTAGCACTATCTGGTATTTTTCTTAACCTTCTCTTCCTTTCTCTTCTTTCTTTTCTGGCTTCCTGAAGCATAATTCCGCTTCATGATAACTCCCGAGGAGGTTTGTATTTTGCCGGCAGCAGAGATCGCGTGGTTGGCTGGCTGCTGTCAGCAACTACTGAGGGGGCCCCCTTGAGGGGGATTCCGATAACAGTGTCATTGCACTTTACTGCATTGACTATCAAAGGGGCGCTCACAGTTTGTCGTTGCATTTTATTCTTAAACAGTCGTTGTCTTGGGGCCCCAGTCCAGCTCGGGGCCCCAAGCAATTGCTTGGTTTGCCTGTCCTGTTCCGACGGGCCTGAATGTCGACAACACAAACCAAACTCTTCCTCTCTCATAGCCTGGTTAAAACCAGACCATTCTCAGTTGTAACTGAGTTATGGTCTGGCAAAGCATCATAGACAAATCATTTCCAGAGGGGCGTCACCAACGGACGTCGCGGATAGACCTAAAACCAATCAGAGCGATGAAGGAGATGACGTATGCAGAGCGGCGGAGAAACATCTCCGAGTGTTGTTCTTTGCTCGGTTTTTAACAAAAAGGAAACGTTCAAATCGCTTAAAACAGACGCGATAGCTGATTCGAACGAGTGATGTTCGACGGCAGCATCCATCATTGTAATGTAGGCTACAAAATCTGCTTCAAAATCCCAGCGCTGTCGTCATCGTGTAAAGCCCGCCCCAACGTTTCTGATTGGTGCCTCGATTTCGACGGATTGGAAATGAGCTTGAATGAGCTCTTTGCCAGACTAACTTTCAGAGCAAATCTAAATTTGCCGGAAGTTGTCTGGGTTTACCCAGGCTAAGTGAAGAACATAGACTGGCCTTATGCAAATTTGTTACATTGTCATGTGGGTATGTAACAGGAAGTGAGACTGGAATTTCAGAATCGATAAAGAATTTATTCTGAAATTTCAGTTTTAGGAGACAATAGCCGTGTTTCCACTGTCGGGCCAAAAGTGGTCCCTTCCCGGGCTTGATCCGGCCTCGTCCGGGCTTCCCCGCGGCCAGTGTCCAGGGTTTTTTGGCCCGCCGTATACCTTGGTCCAAAGCGGGCCAGCTCGGGCTTGAGGACTGGTTACGAATAGAGGCAGAGTTTATCTGAGTCAGGAGACGGTAGTGCCGGATGATTTCATATACCAGCTAACATCAGCATTAAAGACTTTTAAAATCATTTTAGCCCAAAACACACTTTCAGACAGCAGCGAGTGTTTGAAATAACTTCTGTTTGTGATCCAATGTGGATTCTGATCACCGTATAAGGCAGAAATATTTATATGCAATGCAAAAGACTATGCACGCTAACCATTACCATAGTAAACATGGTAAATATGACCGCTTGAAAAAATCAAGACAAATCATAGGCTACCACGATCGTTATTTATTTTCTCTGTCATTATGTCTCTTCTCTTTATACCGGACTGTCTGATATATTCATATGTAGCTCTGCATGAATAAAATCATGCTGTGGCAAGGCAGCATGGGGAAACAGGCTACTTAATACCAGTATAATACTATTGCACAAAACTTATTGTCAGTTTTCTTTCTAAAAGACAACTACCACAAGTCATAAACTTGTCTTGAGCTTATTTTTTATAATGGTCTTTTTATTTACTATTTATGGGATCGTTTTTGCCTACTCTTTAATGAGTACTGTGAATTCTGGACATACAGTACTTCTTTTGTCACATACTGTATTTTGCCTACTACAGTACTAAAGCAGTCATTAGCCGTATTTCCACTGTCGGGCCAGTGCGAGCCAGAGCTTTCAGAGCCGGGCTGGGCTACTAGCCTCTCGACCTGTAGCACCAAGCCCAAAACCACACTGCGTTTCCACCGTCGGGCCAGAAGCTCCGTAGCGCTTCACTAAAACACGCCTCTCTGAAACAACGTCACACAAACCAATAATTTCACCAACAAATTGGAAGTTTTATTAGAAAACTAATCAGAAAGAAATCACTGGAAACTAGCGATATCGCAAAACGAACATGATCAAAGTAGAGATGCACCGATTGATCGGCTGGTGACCGGAATCGGCCGATTTTCACGTGATCGGCCATGATCGGCGACCGGCCGGTCAGTCTGACATAATCCGATTTTATGCCGGTCAAATGCACTCAAAGGGCGCTGCATGATTAACATCGCGCAACATCAGCATCACACGTGCACACGGAACGCACACATTGTGAATTCCGGCCGTTTCACACCGCAAGCGGGAGCAGCGCGTTTTTTTTTTGTTCGGCGTGCATGTTAATCAATGAGTGCATTCACACCGGGAGCCGGAGCAGCGCGTGAGCGTCGAGCAGGAGCGTCGCGTGAGCAACAGTGAAGCACGGTTTTCGGTGCAGAGTCTATTTTTGCTGTGCTCAATTTAAGTGAAAGCACACTTTTGATGGACAAAATAAATATGATTTCATCCAAAAAAGTGCCCAAAATGCACAGAATTTGCATATCTGTCTGGTGTGTGAATTTGCATGCTAGGCTATGTCAGAAAGAAAATGAAGACTCAAAAATATTTATAGGAAATTTACCCATTTAAACTTGTTTTTATTATTTCCCAATCGTTTCCCTGCACATGCTCCACTTGTCCTATTTAGCTTGGCTGGACATGTGTCAGATGAGAGAAGAACTGTGTGAGAAATATAACTTGCCATTGATGTACAAGTGATTGCAATAGGCCTGTGTGTGTGTGTGTGTGTGTGTGTGTGTGTGTGTGTGTGTGTGTGTGTGTGTGTGTGTGTGTGTGTGTGTGTGTGTGTGTGTGTGTGTGTGTGTGTGTGTGTGTGTGTGTGTGTGAGAGAAATATCTTTATACTGCATTTTATTTTTATTTGTTATTTATATATTATTTTATTGCCATTCCCTGTTTTCATTCAGAAGTTTAGTTTGCTAAATATATCAATTTTTTTTAGTTGGATATTGGATGTGAAAAGGAAATGGTTCTTCCATAACACTGCACTTTAGATGTGTGTGAATTTCCTACACAGTAATTTATAGTTCTATTTGATAGCGATTATCTGTTCAAAAAATGTTGTAAAATGTTCTATTAAAGAGAAGATAGAAAATAAATAGTTGTGTGTGCTGTAAAGTGGTTTGAAAAAATGAAATCGGAATCGGCTAAAATCGGTATCGGCAGGTCAAACTCAAGGAAAAATGGGAATCGGGATCGGCCTAGAAAATTGTAATCGGTGCATCTCTAGATAAAAGCAACCATTTGTTGCCATTTTTGTTGTTTACTTAAAGATTTATAACCCAGACAATCAATGTTTTACCACAGGTTTAAAATAATAAGTGATACAATACAATTGATCACAATGAATCAATTTGTGTCAAGATTGCACATTAGTCACACAAAAATTCGGACTTGCTTTACTCTACTATGACTGCACGCTGCGAGGCAGTCTGGATTCCATGATCCAGATTTTCGCCTCATCTAGGGAACCAATCACAGAACGGGGAGGGAGCAGCAAGACGATGACGACGTCTATGCGACACACCGAAGCAGTTTGTTTATACCTATGGATCCAACATGGCAGCAGACGCGAAGTTACCTTTCGATGCAGCCTTATGGCCGTTTCACACCGCAAGCGTGAGCGGCACTTGAGCAGGGCGTCAGCGTAACTACATCGTCACTGCAGCTGCAGACGCGCGAGAGTATTCACACTGGAAGTGTTTGTACAGTGTCACAGCAGCGGCTCCAAAGCTACATATATAAGCGAGCAATTCTTTACAAGGACAACGATACATTTGTTTTTAGAAGTTGGTCATTTATAACATTGATAGTCTTGAAAGTTTGTTATGGAGAGGTGTACAACATTCGCATATAAATGTTAAACAACAAAACAACCCAGAAATTGGCTCCAATCTATTAGTTTCATTCATACTTTCGAAATGTTTACAAGACTGCAACTCCGTGGATAAAAAACAAAACACACAAATAAACCACACACTCGGGTTTGATTTGGGTTGTGCTAGCTAGCCTATGTAGCTGTCTGTGTGTTACATAAACTAAAAGAACGTTTATATATAATATTTTCTGGCTAGTTTACTTTAGTATTTTTTTATGTATATAATACACAACTTTCACCCAAACTGAATAATTAAAAACAAGTTTTTACCGGGTAGCCTAAATCTTCTATAAATATTTTAGAGTCTTTATTTTCTTTTATTTGCCTACTCAAGTTCTTGTTCAAACTCACTAGACATGCTTATTCTGTGTATTTTGGGCACTTTTTGTGTGAAATCATATTTATTTTTGTCCATCAAAAGTGTGCTTTCGCTTCAATTGAGCGTGAGCAGTGCAGCAAAAACAGATTCGACGCCGAAACCCCCGCTTCACTGCTGCTCACGCGACGCTCCTGCTCGACGCTCACGCGCTGCTCCTGCTCCCGGTGTGAATGCACTCATTGATTAACATGCACGCCGGAAAAAATAAGAGGCGCTCACGCATGCGGTGTGAAACGGCCGTTAGATACACGCCATCGTGTACACATAAATCTCTGACCGTCGTCTTCCTCGTCTAATTTCTGTCGCTCTACATACGTCATCTGGTATAATTGAAACGATTGGCTATGAGCTACGTACAGGCGCATTAGATAGACATTCTTAGCACCCAATAAATGCCTCAAATACGAGAAAATGAACATGTGGTTCCCAGACCCAAGTCTCAATGAGACTTGGGTCTGACGTTAGCCAGGCTAGGTATTAAGTCCATCTCTTTCAAATTTGTGTCACAGAAATATGAAGCTTATCATCTATAGCCTGTTTATGTCCTAAATGTAAGTCTCAAGGGAACATGAGGATGAACTGAATGTGTTAAGAGGCATCAACTGAGTCAGATTTGTTCCAGAAAACTTGATAAATACAGATTTTTTTAGGTCCTAAACACTTATTTTAAGAGCACACAGCAGAGATTACGCTGGCTTCATCACTGTACTCGGATGAAATGCACAAAGGGACAGTGGAAGTTCATCATGAGGTCAAACTTTCACAAAGTCTTCATACTGTAAGATTCAGTATATACAATGTTTCTGTACAGTAAATCCATTTAAGCATGACTGAATCCTTTTAACCGGGCCAGCAGATTCAAACTGTTTTCTGAAAGTGTAACAGACAGTTCTACACTGTTGTTGAAGAATGATCAAAGAACAAATCCCTCTCGTACTGTGCTTGGATCACAAACTGTAAGATTTTCCCAGCTCAGCACACACCACCTCTCAGTCCTCCTCCTCTAGTTGCTCAATACACCGCAAAGGGAATACTGTAATGAGGTTTCATATCTGGCTCTGAATGCCCGAGGCTGGTTTCTGATTATTTGATTTTCATGTTATTTTATTGCTGAGAGTTTTGCCATGTTCTGTTACATGTGCACACTTTATAAACCTATATAAACAATTAGTTTGCCCTGCAGACGGACTCTTCATCAGCTCCAAACATTACAATGTGTCTCCCATTGTGAAGTCCTTAAAGGCATAGTTCACCCTAAAATGAAAATTAAGTCATCATTTACTCACCCTGGTGTTGTGCTAATGCTGTATGCCGTTCTTTCTTAGGAGCATTTTTTTTTTTTTTTTTTTATGTACCGCTCACACTCGTCCATATAATGGCAGTGAAGAGCAACCAGCATAAAGATTTTTTTTAAAGACTCAAATGTAACCGAAACTACTCAACCCTCTCCGAGCAGGATTCGAACCGGCATCTCCGGCCGGACGCGCTAACAGGGATGCTAAAGAGAGTAGTCTCTAGCCTCAGTCGCTAGTGATGCCAGTGGAGTGAGGTTTACAGGTCTAGCTTGCTTCAGTTACACAGAAGTATAACAGAATGATCCCATGCAACACATGTCGGTTGTATATTCCAACAAACTAAAATTGAATGTATTATTTAATTACATTTTTGACCTTCGCTGCACAACATGCCACAGTCCAACTCGGTCTTGCCTAGAACAAGAACACAAGCTGTGAGAAATCGAGATGAACAAAAACGCTACATACATGCCTAGAAATCCCAAAAAATACTTTGACTGAGGCCCTGTTTAAACCTGGTATTAAAGATGCTCTAAGCGATGTTGGGTGACGTCACTTCTTGTTGACGTAATAACCTAGAATATTGTCAAACACTTGATGGCTGCTCTGTTAAGTCTTGGTTCTTAAGCTCTGTTAAGTGGTTGCCCTGCACGCTTAATAAACAAACTACAGCTAGTTCAAAACGCAACAGCTCAAGTTCTTACCAGAACCAGGAAATATGACCATATTAGCCCGGTTCTGTCAACACTGCATTGGCTGCCTATTAAACACTGTATACATTTTAAAATATTTTGCTGATTACTTACAAAGCACTAAATGGTTTAGCTCCGCAGTACTTGAGCGAGCTCTTAACGCATTATAGTCCCTCAAAGTTCCGGCCAGTTGATAATACCTAGAATACCAATTACAAACCTGCGCAAATATATTCAAACGCACATAACTATAGAATCAATTCTTAATGTGCATGTGAACACCATCGTTTTTCACAGGTTCGCGTTTAAAGTCTGTTTAGAGAGAATAGTGTCGTCTTAGCGGCCCCTAATTTAATAACAAATGATCATTTCGACGGAAGTGAATCAATCAAAACTAACTTTAGCTGTAAAATAACATTATTCAAGAGCCGCTATAAAACCAAACCAATCTCTGTTACCTTAAATTACTATGTTTATCTCTGTAAAGCTGCTTTGAAACAATCTACATTGTTAAAAGCGCTATATAAATGAGGATGACTTGACTTGACTTGACGTTCGAAGTATTGTCAAACAAAACGGAGGCTAGCTAGACCCTCCCTCCTCCTCATCCCGTCCCCTCCCCCTGTAGTTTTACTGATACTTCATTCAATGTGTAATGTCGCCAAGTTAGATAAATGCTTTCATATAATGCAGAAAAAGAGAAACATACCAGAAAAACACGATAAAACGTTTCGCCACCTGAGGTTATAACTAGCTCCCTTACAAGGACGCAATAATAGCAAGATAACGTTAGCTTTGCGTTTCCCAGTGAGCAACGTCTCCGTCGTAAACAAATTTAGTCAAAGTTGTCAATAGGCTATGAATGAACATTCAAATTCATAACAAAGAATGGGTGAAAACAATCATTCACACAAACTGTCGCCCTACTGTGAGTTTGCTTGATCATTTAGAATAGAGATCGATAGCTAGCTGCTGGAAACCTATATTGTATTCACCAAAGTTAGCGCTGACTGCATAGTTCTAGCTAATTTTATATCCTTGTGTATGTTAGGCGAACATGAAAGTCCATTTAGAAACACCAAACTGAATTTACCCACCTGTCCAGCAAAAACAGAGCTACCTGAATGTCGGATTGGAAGCCCTTCTGCCGGCGGAGATCTCGCCACCTTTCAAAGGCTTTTCCAATGTAAATTTGGGACTTTGCGCGTTCCTTCTCCTTTTCCCTCTTCTTTGCATTTTTGCAATCTGTTCATCGGAGCGTCGTCTCTTTGGTCGTGTGTCGGCCATATCAAACTTAAAGAGTTATAATTCTAACTTCCCTCTCCATGCTTCTCTCTCCTCCACACCCCCCTTCATGTGCACGCGCACTAACCCCATACCCAAACCCTTCTAGTCGGTTATTGGCTGGAACACTGTTTGTTATGTTTCGTGGAGCGGGTTGCCACAGTTTGTTTTTGTTGCCGTTTGTGGAGCCTGGGGTGTCTGCAGAGACCGCGTTTTTTTACAGTGTGTTCAGGGGACAGGCAGCTAGCGGATAGTGAGGAGATGTTTGCTGTATGTGACAAAAAAGGTTTTGGCCTAAAAAACGCGTGACATCGCTTAGAGCAGCTTTAAGATGCGTTTTGGTCGATCGAATCGCAGGTAGATGAGGGAGACACATTCTCGTTTACACCTGGTGTTTTAATCCGTCTCTTTTGTCCACTTTCAACCACTTTATTTCTTCGAGGGGAGGGTCTATTGGCGGGTAAATGTAAGAGCTTTTTCAGATCTTTCGATCAAATGGACAAAAAAATGTTGACAAATGTGAATGAGATAACTTCTTGCGACGACAAACACTACAGATACATTCACCTCAGAGAAGTACATGGGCCCTATTTTAACGATCTGAAACGCAAGTGTCAAAGCGCAAGTAACTTTGTGGCCGGATCCCGGTGCTGTTGCTATTTTCCCGGCGGGATAAATGCCTCTTGCGCTTGGCGCAAATCTAAAAGGGGTTGGTCTGAAATAGCTTCATTATTCATAGGTGTGGTTTGGGCGTAACGTGAAATAAACCAATCAGAGCGTCATCTCACATTCCCTTTAAGAGCAGGTGCACATGTTGCATGGCGGATTGCTATTATAACGGCGGATTTACCAGGCGCGCGCCAGGAGCGGTTCACAGCCGAGGAGACCGACGTTCTTGTCAGGACCGTGAAAGACAGAGAAGTGATGTTGTATGGGGATGGGAGAAACCCACCCAAATCAGTGTCGGTTAAACAGGCGTGGGAGGAAAGAAACTACATTTTTTACATCTTCATGGACACCACAATGATTTCCCTCATGTGTTAATATTTTTCCTTGTTATAATGTATGATTTGCAAAAATAAAAACTGCTGCATCTGTGTTGATGAGAGAATCAAAGTGTATGCGCATTGTGCACCCGCTACATTATGGCCAAGCATGTGCGCTTAAAATAGCATTATGAACAACTTGCAACAATTGTTTTATAGAACAGCAAAATAGCATGAGGGAAAGTTTGCGCCGGAACACGCCTCCTCTTTGCGCTGAACCGCCCCGGGGAGCGCAAGTGTATTTCTTAGTTAACCGACGTGTGTCTGTGGAGGGAAAAGTCCGCTTTGCGCGGGTGCAAAATAGGAATGATACATGCGTCAGTGTACAAAGTCATTTGCGCCGGGTGCAAGATAGAGCCCATGATTTGTATTTCATGTGTTTTTGTTCATCTTGATTTCTCAAAGCTTGTGTGCTTTTTCTGGGCGAGATGGAGTGAATTGTGGCACGTCGTGCAGCTGTGCAGAGAAGACCAACGGGCAAGGTCAAGAATTTCGTTAAATAATACATTAAATTTCAGTTTGTTTTTCATCAAACCCTATTGTATACCCCCAGAACACTCCGGCTATGGATTTCCCCCTCCCCTTCTACTCAGACTTGCCAGTTTTCCAAACGATTGTCATTACATTGGCAGATTCGGCACATTTGGGCAGTGTTAGTTCCGACTTCAGTAATATTTGATGGTGTTACAATGGTGAAATTACTGTAAAGTGTAATGTGTAAAGAAATACACATTCTGAGACATGGAATTAATAATTCTGGGTAGGCTGTGCCTCCCCTAATGAGCTGCCACTACCATTTACTCTTTGAATACATTTTTTTCCAAAGATAGTTTCTGTCGATTTAGTATCACGGTGATGTATGTTCAAGCAAGCATTTATTTTTCAAATAACTTTGGTTATAAATAGGTGTAACGTCATGATTGACAGCTTTGCTTGCGTTTGAGTCTTTGGGCGCGGGACCTTGATACCGCGGCTTCACCCCACGATCACTACTACGCTGACTCGGACTCCAAATGACGTCAACTGCCATTTCTGGGACATTTTGGCTTCACTTTTTGACAGTGAAAGGAAATGGAGATCCTTCTTCCATCTTTTTTTACAGTCTATGGTAAACCTGGAAATATCAGGCAAGGAAATGAAAAGCACAATTTTCAAATTGTGCTTTTCCTTTTCTTGAGAGAAACAGGGAAATTAATAACATTTAACAAGAGATAGAAAAGTTTCGTACTGAATGTAGAGAATGTTTCTAGTCATGCTCAACTCTGAACTATTTCCGCTGATAAAATTGTTCTTTGTTAGTGCAATCTATATATATATAAACTCAAATGAAGTGGATGATTTAGATTGTTTAGTAACTTGTGATCATAGACAATAACTGAAATCTCTATTAAGGACATCTGAGCAATTTTCCGCAATTACCTTGCTTGAAATAGTTATACTTTAAAAGCGGATTTCATAATTGCTGCAATTCCCAAACCATTAGTGATAAAGCAACAGCAATCATCTTGAAAAAATATATAATTCCTGGGGTCCAAATAATACAGTTCCAGACATTTTAAAGTTGGATAGTGCCTTTGGGTTGATTTTAAGATCCTTCATATGACATATGTACAGAATCGTGTGTTTATCACTGCAGGAGTGCAGTATTCATAGAATGCTTAAATTACACCATCTATGGAACTACAAAATATGTTTTTGGACACAAGTTACAGGCATAAAAGCCCAGTAAAAACAGCTGATGATGGTCAAACTAGAATAAATGGACATAAACATCAGATTTGACTTTGTTTTCTACTATGTGAGATGTTTTGTATTTATCATCATATTAATGCACAGCTTGTCAGCAAAAATGACACCTCTATTACTCACTTTAAATTGCAACAGGCAGGATGAATACATGACCTCAAATTGAATATTAAAGCTACTTTCCTGCTACACTTTCTTTGCTACTTTACTCATCTGTTTCTCCTTATAAAGCTAAATGTTATATGTCAGAATCCAGTATTGTGCTTTCCATAAACGAGTTAAAAGAACATTACAGTTCTCAGTTCTTTTGGTAAACATGTGAATTAAAACAATACATCTAACTATTCAAATTAGAAAGCGGTGGCATCTTCCTCGAGACAAAGATATTCCTTTTATATTGTTTTCATGTCTGTCATCAAGGAAGATTTAGTTAAAAAGGTGATTTCACTTTGTTTTAGCTGGTTTATCATATCAAGGGAGTAATGCTGTAACTAGCTAATAAAGGTTTGCTAAATACAGGTCTTATAAAGTTCAGTCTGTAATCGTTTTAACTGTCAGACTATCACTTGTTTATGACATTTGAATAACAACACTAATGTGCATCTGTTATATCTTCTGCAATCTCGAAAATAATCAAATGTTTTTGGCTTCAGTAAACATCTTGGATAACAGCCATAGCAATTCCCTTAACAAGAATAATGAAGAAACTGCATTGCTGATGTTCTGAGGCGCCAGCCATCCTCTCATAATGCATGTTCAGTGCATTCTCTGGCTTGAAAGGATCATTTCAGAAAAACCACTCATAAACGTGTTACTTAACTAAAACATGTGAGACCGTTTCATCAGACAAGTTTGACAGCTTAAACTATTGGTCGGTCATCTTGAAGAGGTCGATCTCATTTTCAGAGCATCGTTTTTAGTGCAAGTCATCAACTAAAATCAAATGCAAATTCAAGCACTAAGCATCTCACAATTTATTAGTGATGCAACATGCCAACTTCAATGTTGAATGCTACAAATCGTATATGAGGTTAAAATTATCTAATGATAAGTGATATTACAGAGTGGAAAATTTTCAAATCTGACAAGCATTTGCTATCTCTCTGAGCTCATTTATTCGAAATGGAGAGTCATAATATGATATTATGTTCAATGCAGCAAATGCTCTTTCCCTCTCATGTTCATTTATGATGCGCATTAGAATGCATCACAATGGCGAGAATGGACAATGGATATTGTGTTTATTGCTTAGGAATGATGTCATTTCATATTTGGACTTATATGCGCATAATGGTTCTCTTGCTGAAATCACTCCACAATATCATCTAAATAAGATTGTCATGGAAATGTCTGTATCTGTGTTTGCAGGAATGCCCCAGTGGTGTGGTCAATGAAGACACATTTAAGGAAATTTACTCTCAGTTCTTTCCACAGGGAGGTGAGTGTGTTTAAAGTTATCTATTCTCTAGTACTATTTCCTTTACAGTTACACCACATACAGTACAGTGTGATTTTTAATATAACCTGATCTGACCTTTTATTATACTTTGTTGGTGTAACCTGGAGTACTGGATTTACTTTAAAACAATTATTTTCTTAAGGATTGCTGGTAAATTTCACAAATAATTAAAGTTACACATTGAGTTAAACTCTTATAAATACTTGTGCATTTAACAGTTTTAATGCACACCTTCCAGCCAATCATAATCGAGTATTCAGACAGACCATGGTATAAAACGTTTAATGCACATGTAGTTCCAGTCAGTTTAATAATCGTTCTATATTAATGCACTCGCACACAGAGATTGGAGATTTAGCTGCGCGCACAGAAACATTCGGGAGCACAGAAATTTCTCAACGCTGCCCCGAAATATCTTCGCTACTGAAACGCTATATTATATTTCTTAGCAGAGAGGGGGTAACATTGCTGTTTTTGAACCTCACAGCTTCACTATTAGTAGAAAGATGCTGCACAGACGCAGGTAATTCACACACACGTCTCTCTCACTCTCTCTGTCGATAATTAACTCACATAAATGTTGTATTTCATTCATTCAAATAAATGTAATTTTACTGCACTACTTTGTTGCTGTGTCTGATTCAAAGCGAACAGAATGCTAGATCTAACAAGATGTAACTGACGAAAATAACCGTTATTTTTACCCTTTCCGGTCAAATAATGTGCTGCAAACATCAGTAACAGCTTTAACTTGTCAGTGCTGGCAAATGACCATGATAGCTATAAGTAGGGGTAATCCAAGGCTAACTGTGCATTAAACTATTTGACTATCATGTCGGGCAATTCTTTGAATCATTTAATGCATACGCTAGCTGTGAATTATTCCTTAAATAATATAATATATTGTTTTGTTATTGATAGTGTAAGGGGATTGATATGTCTTCAACCTAGAAACTGTATAACATAAAATAGAAATCAAACATGAATTTATAGGACTAAAAAGCCCCAGATGGGAGTTTCTCCTCATCATTTCAGGAGTCCACCACACACACACCACTGATCTGAATAGAAGTCTCTCAGAGGAAATGGTGATTCTCTTCTCTTTCGAGTCACATGATTTGTGCACAGTCGAAGGAGTAGTTTTATAATTATAGGTTTGAGCTTCTCTACATCATTTGTTAGGGTTTGTGACAAATCTCTCTCACGTGACCCTACTCATTTCCTGCACATTCACATACACACACTATTTGTATTATTTATAGTATAATGGGTCGTAGCTTGTGCAAGCTTACACATCCCCTTGGTTGTTGAACATAATTAGCTGTGCAATGAGTTAATGGCATTGCTGTGACTGAAGCTGAGCAGTTTCCTGGTTTATTTTTCAGATGCATCAACGTATGCACATTTTCTGTTCGATGCATTCGACACCGACCACAATGGCTCTGTCAGTTTTGAGGTAAGTACTAATACTAATGGACCATTCTGACTGAATGCAATCTCTCTTGCATGCATGGCATTAATAGTAAACCTAATAATACAGCATGTATATTGAATTGCAGTTTCACATTTGGACACACACACACATATCTCTCTCTCTCTATATATATATATATATATATATATATGTGTGTGTGTGTGTGATGTTATGTTATTTTGTTCCGTTGTATATTCAGAATCGTGTGAGAATAGTGATCTCTATTTTAAAATGTGAAAAAAAAATCTATCTCAATTCTCAATCAAGAATCGTGCAGCTCTACCAGACAGAGCACCTAAATACTCTTTCCCCTATTGATTTTAACCTAAAATCCTGAAAAACAAAACCTCTGGCATGTTATGCACCAACTACCCATAAACACAATTGGAGCTATTACAGAAGTAAATGATTTGTTCAAGTTTCATCAATGTCTTGACTGACAACATATTGTGCAATTTGTATCTTACTGAGACATTATTCAAACACCACTGAACCTTCAATTTGCACATAACGAGGAATTCATTCTTTGGCTATAAACAAACATCGCTGGTCCCCAGCGATACAGTAATTAAACTAAATGAGAATATCCTCATCTTGCTTTTTAATAACAACGCTTGGCTTGTCCTTTAGCCGTTTAGCTACCACTAAGACTTATTTTGTCATATCTGGTCATTAAAAACCTTGAACGCTCATGTGAAAAGTTCAGCCAGAAAGAATTTCTCTCATCATTTGGCGAAAAATGCTTATGTGGTTATTAAAGACATTTATTTCCATTCACATAAGAGACATGTGAACTCAAACCATTCATTATGCCCTTTGCGTGCCGACTGAATTAGTGAGATAATACAACTATTAAAATACCATGATGTATAATATCATCTTGTGAAATGAATGTTTGTATAGCAGAATAATCATGAATCATGTTCTAGCTGTAAATTACACATTTATGTTGTTATGCAACTAATACTGGTCTTTCATTTTATCACAGGATTTTGTCATGGGTCTTTCCATTCTCTTACGAGGCACCGTTCAAGAGAAGCTTAACTGGGCATTTAACCTGTACGATATTAATAAAGATGGATATATAACAAAAGAGGTAACATGAAGAAAATCAGTAAAACTTTATAATAAGGGTCATTTCATTAACATTCATTAATTTGATAGGTGACATGAACTAACAATGAACAGCCCCAAACCTCTGATGTTTTCAGAAAAGGCCAATGGAATTGTTATGTGGAATTTGCATGTCTGGACACGCCCCTAGACATAAGGGTATATAAGGCAGCCAGCATGCATCATACACTTCAGGTGCCGAGATGGCGTTTCAACCCCTCAATGACAGTTCAAGTTGTGGCAGGAGGGATACAACATCTTGTTCCCTCCACCAGGGAACGGAGGTTACACTAGTAACCGAGACGTATCCTTTCTGTCGCTCACTTCGACGTTGTGTCGAATGAGAGACACAAGGGGTACCTATATTAATTGCCACAAATGTACTATGTCACGAGACATGGCGGTGCAGATGCGGGCAAGCCTCCACGTGCCAACAGCAAGTGCAGCTACGCTAACTCGCAACCTACCAACTCCCAGGGTAAATGACATCAGGTCTCCCTAAGAAGGTGACCTCCTCACTCCAGCCGTAGGGCCTCTTCTCATTCAAAATAAGTTATATTTCGAGGCCGAAATACACCTGGTTGTTAAAATTGAGAAGGATTCTCTTTCTCATTGAGAATGCAACACTACAGAGACCACATCCTACCCAAAAGGGGAGGTAAGTATGTGGAATACATCCTATGGACTCACCAGTGGGGAGTACTACATAGGGAAGAGTCCCTGTGGTGGGCTCCACCTGACGAGGGGGAAACTACCCACCACAGCGACCTGGTGTCGGAGCTAGCTCCGTCTAGGGAAAGACACTGGGTTCACCGACAGGGAAACTGAACAGTGAAAGAATATATCGTATGGATATATTCCCACTGTTAGGGAATCACTACATACCGAGCACTAGCCAAATTACAAGGGCTTATCTGAAAATGGGCATACCACGAGTAATGGGCCTGGTAGTGAGGTCCTCCACCGAACTCATCTACCGTAACAGTGCTTAATGATGGAGAAGGGTGGCCCAGGGTTCACCATTCAAGGGAAACTCTAACTGGACCAGTTGCCCGAATTTTACCTGTTGTTACCTGAGACTCGAGAAGAAACTGGTTCCATAGAGAGATTATAAATCTTGCGAAGGTGTTGGGTGTAGCCCAGCCTGCAGAGCACCGTTCGCCAGAGCTGGCGTAGCTGTGATACTCCAAGTGGAGTGAGCTCTTACTCCCAATGGGCACGGTACACCTTGGGTCTGACAAGCCCGGAGTATGATGTCCATGATCCAATGGGCCAGTCTCTGTTTGGAGACAGACTTCCCCTTCTGCTGGCTTCCAAAGCAGACAAATAGCTGCTAAGATTTCCTAAAGCTCTGCGTGCAGTCCAGGTATATGTGCAAAGCGTGCACCGGACACAGCAAAGACAAACTCTCATCTCTCTCATCAGGAGGGAGTGTAGGACCAGAGAAAGTTCAAAGAAAGGGTAAGGCAAGGTCTTGTAAGATTCAACCTCTGCGCACCTCTCAGGAACCTAACAATCAGGTTGTGCTTCCCCAAAGACCTGCCACCTCACCTTTCGTGGTTACCCGCTATTGTGCTTGAACAGTTTCAAGCAGTTCAGCACTGACTGTTTACAGTCTTGTGAAAGACGTGCTGTCATGACGATCGAGTCCAACTCCACACCGAAAACAAGAAATGCTCTGCACTGTGGAGAGCTTGCTCTTTTCCCAGTTGACCCGAAGTCCCAATCAGGCTAGGTTATCTAGGACCAGGTTCCTGTGTGCACACAAGGATTGCATACTTCGCTAGGAGGACAACGATCTCTGCTCGGAGGACAGCGGCATTCTCGCCTCGTGCTGAGTGTGGCTGATCGCCATTCTCCGACCTCAGGAACCAATCATCCAACCGTGACCGGATGAGTCCACTTAAGCCCAATGCTCGCGGCGACCCATGAAAGCACGGCTACCAACTCTGCGTCAGCCTCAGACTGTACTGTCACACCGAAGGTGGAAGCACAGACGAGTCATCCACATGTCCAGGGGCGTGGCCAGAGATGCAAAAAGAGGTGTCTGTCTCTCATTCGAAACAACGAATGAGTGACAGAAAGGGAATTATTATTACCTAGATTAATAAATGCTGTAATATTTTGCACACTGTAAAAATTATTTTACAATTTTTTTTCAAAACTCTCAGATTTAATTAAGTTTTTCTAGCAATTTCTTTGTAATTGTTTGTGAAATTTACAAGCAATTTCCGAGTGAATTTTTCTAATCTACACCACGATTTTTCCATTTTCCAGTGTATTGTCTGTTCATGATTAAATTAAATCTAATTAAATCTTATTACAAAGTGTTATCAGAAAATCACATGACAAGTGATTATGTAACACCAACAAACAACATGCCTGTCTATTGTTTGGTATTCACAGGAAATGTTAGATATCATAAAGTCTATCTATGACATGATGGGAAGATGCACATATCCCACACTTAAAGAGGAAACTCCACGACAGCATGTGGAGATATTTTTCCAGGTAAGATCGAATATTATCAGTATATTCCATATCTAACTTATTCCATCTTGATTTGTTTTTCAAATAGAATATAGGCTCACACTTTATATTAGGTGCCTTTAACTACTACTACTACTACTACACACACATATAAAGTATATATATGAGCAATATCACACGAGGAGCAGTGCGATATGGCTGTATATCAGCACAACGGTGATATATACAAAACAGTTATTTCAATTGTTAGGTAATCTCAATGTGTTGAATTGCAAAACAATACAGCTATTGAGGGGGGATACGGGTAAGGTTAGGGACAGGTTTGGTGGTATGGGTAGGTTTAAGGGTGGGTTAAGGGAAGTTTAACAGTGTAGAAAAAACAGTGTAACTATAGATGTAATTACAGAAATACTAAAAAATACCTGCATGTAATAACAGCTGTCATTTATGGAAGCTTGTTTCCGCCACTGAATGAAAAATAAAAAAGGTAATTGCGACTTTTTATCTTACAATTCTGACTTTTTTTCTCACAATTGCGAGTTTAGTTTACATCTCGCAATTCTGACTTTATTTCTCAGAATTGCGAGATGTAAAGTCAGAATTGCGTGATATAAAGTCAGAATTGCGAGATATAAAGTCAGAATTGCGTGATATAAAATCGCAATTGCGTGTTATAAAGTCAGAAGTGCGAGATATAGTCAGAATTGCGAGATAAAAAGTCAGAATTGCGAGATATAAAGTCAGAATTGCGTGATATAAAATTGCAATTGCTTGTTATAAAGTCAGAATTGCGAGATATAAAGTCAGAATTGATTGATATAAAGTCGCAATTGCGTGTTATAAAGTCAGAATTGCGAGATATAAAGTCAGAATTGATTGATATAAAGTCGCAATTGCGTGTTATAAAGTCAGAATTGCGAGATATAAAGTCAGAATTGATTGATATCAAGTCGAAATTGCGTGTTGTAAAATCAGAATTGTGAGATATAAACTATTCTGAGGGGGAAAAAGTTAGTCTTTTTCCCCCCTTAGAATTGGCCTGATAACTCGCAATTGCGAGTTTATATCTTACAATTCTGAGAAAAGATGTCAGAATTTCGAGATATAAACTCGCAATTATGTGTTATTAAGTCAGAATTGCGAGATGTAAACTCGCAATTGTGAGAAAAAAAGTCAGAATTGTGAGATAAAAAGTCGCAATTCTGTCTTTTTTTCTCGCAATTGCGACTTTATTTCTCATAATTGCGACTTTATATCTCGCAACTGCGACTTTATTTCTCAGAATTGCGACTTTATATCTCGCAATTGGACTTTATTTCCAACAATTCTGACTTCATATCTCGCAATTGTGAGATAAAAAGTCGCAATTATTATTATTATTATTTTTTTATTCAGTGGCGGAAACAAGCTTCCATAGTAATTAAAAACAATTATAATGTAAAAACATGTATGTACACAATAAGTGATTTGTATCAAATGATTAATGTAAATGTTAATTACATTAGTGTATGTACAGTTATATAAAATGGGACTAAGTACTTCACCTCAGTATTTACTGGTAAAGCAAGTACATTTCCAGAATGTATCTATGTCTTGTTATACATCACAGCAATCTTACAGATCTAGTTTCTGCTGATGTCATCATAGATGGTCTAGATGTAATTTTAAGCAAGAAAAATGTCTATGAGCAAATTGACCTTCTGACCTTTTTTGTGTCTTGACAGAAAATGGACAAAAACAGGGATGGAGTGGTCACTATAGATGAATTTATAGACTGCTGTCAAAATGTAAGCCTATTTTTGGTATGAAGGTGATGTTCTGCATTAATGTCTTTCTTGAAAACATTTACAATAGGTTTTTCTTGAGTAAAGAGAAAAGCTCCTTATTCAGTGTCATCCTGAGGACTGTCCATTATTAAAGTGTCCATTTGCTCCCCACAGGATGAGAACATCATGAGATCAATGCAGCTTTTTGAGAACGTCATTTAACGTCTGAATGGACTCTGTTGGCGGGCCAGCTTATATAACCACCTTTATACTCCACAAACTCCGAAGTCCTCGATGAGACACAAGTCTGATTACTAACAGTGATTCACCCATAAACCAAAATTAACAGCATTTTTAATATCAAAGAAAAATTATTTTTTACATTTTTGTCGTATCCTTTTCCTGTAAAAAAAACACAAAAATTATACCTTCATTTAGAGTACAGCAATTTATGAAAAGCCTGTTTCCACCATGGAAAAAAATTTAAAAGGTAATTGTGATTTTTCTTATCTCACAAATCTGACTGTAAATCTGAGGAAAAGAACTACAATCCCATGAAGCATTGCTAACAGCATAATTTAGGTTTATTGCAAAATATGCATATATATAAACAACAATTTATGTATTTTAAGAGGCAGACTCGATTACTCGTGCATCATGGGAGTGGGCGGAGCTAAAGAGCTTTTCTGATTGTTTTGATCTCTGATTAGTGGAATTTTATGTTCAGCTTCATGGATAATGTAGTTTTTCACCACAAATTCTGCTATTAAACACTCTTATTTTAAAAAATAAGTTGAAATAATCCAGGCTGACGCAAATAATATCGATTAACAACCTAGTAGATCACAGTAGGTCTCTTTAAATGTTTATAAGTTATCATTAAATATCTATTTTAATGGACAAAATGAATGAAGTTTTTACCCAGTTGTGAATAATAAAGTCAGAATTGTGAGTATTAAACCTGCAATTGAAAATGTATAAAGTCTGAATTTCGAAAGCACAATTGCTAGAACAAAAGTCGCAATTACCCTTTTTATTTATGATAAAAAATATAATTTTATTTATTTATATATTTATTTATTTATTACGGAAATACTCTTCCATTCAATTCCATAGATACATAAATCAGCTTTTTCTGCAAATTGAAAATGACTAGAAGCCATTTTACATCTAGAGGTACATTTCATACATTTGCAGGAATTTACAAAGAATATTTAACAGACAATTACAATGATTACTTCTTTATTGAACCGCCATTTGGCCCTCATGGTTTAACACTCATTGTCACATCAACTCATTTGTTAAGTTACTAATGTGTCACACATAAACATGGCATAGTATACAAATTCATAACATAACACAGATTCATGGCGTTCTTAAGCACAACAAACAGTAATAATTCATACTTCTTGCCTTCTTTCTTTCCATAAGTACACACATGTGAATCTGCAGCCTTTACATTTCTACAGAATCATTCCAGAATGTTCTTACAACAGTGGGTCCAGCCAAAACAGGTGGAAAGGTTCAAATAAAGATGTATGTTTTCTAAAATATATTTAAAATAGATCTTTACAGTTTTTTTTATTTATTATTATTATTATTCTTTGTTCAGAATCATTTGCCAACTAGAACAAGATGTTAAATTATAGATTTGGAAGCGATTCAAAGCACACGTTGTATTTGTCTTAGGAAACACTGTTACAAAGTAATGCTGCTTATATGTATCTAAAGTCCTTGTGAAAAAAATGTCACATTATGTTTACATGTTTCAACACTGTATAACTGTTCTCAAAGCATCTTGCTGTGTGGGTTTATTTATAAGCGCATCAGGTTGCCTGTAGCCATACAGTAGCCTATGTTTTCACTCAGAGGTTTTTATTCTGTTTGACCATCAGTATTTGTTTCTGCAAAAGAGCTCTGTTAATGTCAAAGAAATGTCTCATGTCTTTCATGCATTTCGGGATGTTAAAACGTATTACCCCCCCACCAAATTTTATAGAATATGATTTAACTGTGGGCAACTGTTATAAATGCAGTCCAACAAGACTATAAAGAGTTATAATGCTCTCCACCGTCGCCACCTAGTGGTAAGTGACTTCAGTTACAGCACAACGTGGCTGACAACATACTTTTGTAGAGAAATATTGGATAATTACACGATAACAAACCGCCAAAATAAATTTAGATTTTCCAATATCGTTCTAATATTATAATGCTGTCTTTAGAAACACATGGGCCCAGTTGCAACAAGCTTCCATTACAATCATAATCGTATACGAATAGGCTGAATCCTTGGATGCAAAAGTTTCCTTCAACGTGCATTTTGGTTAGTCACGGGGAGCAGTTACCTCACAATAATCCTCAAAGTTTGACAAGTGATCACGCAGCTTTAATGGAAGTCTAAAGATAACCTGTATACCAGAGAATGAGAGAGAAAATAAGAAGAGTTGTATAACTTTGTATAAATATAGAGGCCAGTCCAGACATCGGGTTGAAAACTACGGAGCCCCTAAAGGGACATGGTAAAGGAAAAAATATATGAGATGGAGGTGGGAAAAAATGTCGTTCTCCCAAATGTTTTGTCCCTTTAGGGGCTTTATAGAAAATAAATTATTCCACTGATTTGTATTTAAAATGTGTGTAGATATTTCATAAGTTACAAAGTACGGAGCCCCTAAAGTTAGGCTACATGGTGGTGGAAAAAAAAAAGGTTTTGCGTTCCCCCGAGAAACTTTACGTTCGCTCCCAAAACCTTTTGAGCTCTTCGCGCTTTGCAGCGGAACAAACGTTTTTGCGAGGGAAAGCAAAGTTTCTTGGGGGAACGCAAAACATTTGCGAGATCTCATATTTTTTCCCTTCACCATGTCCCTTTAGGGGCTCCGTACAAATGGGCATTTTTGATGCATCTCTTTTTTTTCCCCACATCCTGTATTTTTCTTATTTAATCAGAATATGCAAATAATGTTTATTGTTTGAGGTTCTATATACTGTCTAATAAGAACACTTGATTGTCTGTCAATTTTTAGTTTTGCGATGCCTGCATGCCTGATTGACATCAGCTTTTTCAGGAGAAGAGTGCATGAGCTTTTCCCTATTCTAGAAATCAGTGCCTTTCTTTGTTAATGTTCATCCCAAACTGTATTTTCTGTCTGACTGCATTGTAATTGAGTTACAGCATTGAACATGATCCTTTTAAGTCCTTTTCTGAAAACAATGCTGTCATTGATTGCTGTATTTGAGGTTTCCCATTAACATTCTAATAATGCACAATTTCTTGCAAGCGACATGAACCAGCTGCATGTGTAGAGCGTGAAGAACGCTTTACAGCAGGAGTGGGCAACTCTGGCCATCGAGATCCACTTTCCTGTAGAGTTTAGCTCCAGCCGTGATCAAACTCACCAGTAGCTTTCTAGGGCTGCGTCTGTAAGGCGGCTGACTTGTTGCCTCTCTGCCTTATCACTTAGCGGGCAGCGTTTGCGCACGAAGGTATACCTCACAAAACTGATTTGGCAGCATAAAGGTTTAATGATCTACAACAAAACAGAGAGTTTTGGTGATAACTAAGCAAATATTTACCCAGACAGCAACATAGTGTCGGTCCAGATCCGGGCCACATCTGGTACGCGTGGAATCCACATGTGGCCCGGATCTGGGCCGACACTATGTTACTGTCTGGGTAATTACTGCAATACTAATCTTTAGCTAGAAATGACAGCAGAAGAGGAAAACACTGGTCAGAAACATACATTTAAACATAAACTGGCCAATCACAACTTTCAGATGCCATCTTTATTTTTTAGCTCACCTGTCACAGAATGCAAAGCACTGGATTGTCACAGGATGGAAACTGGATTCCCATGGATTGTGGGATATCAAAGGCAGCGAACGATACATCTATGCTGCCTTCAAAAATCAATCAGAGGAAGGTATCTAAGGAGACAGGGATCTATTGGATTCGGGCATGGCCGTATGCCTTCCTAACTTGGAATGCATCTTGCGAAGGCAGCATTTTAAACTTTCGGACGCAGCCATAAGTAAAAATGTTTTGCCTTTCCCTCTCTAACTTCCCATCTCGTTCACTCTGATGTTTGTCATTGCTTACATTTACATTTATTTATTTCGCAGAAGCTTTTATTCAAAGCGACTTACAAATGAGGAATACAGCAAGCGATCCATCGTGAAGAGGCAAATAAACAGGAAGTGCTCAAAATACAAAGTTTCAGACATTGCTCAGAGAAGCATAAACTAGAATAGGAAGGGATTAAAGGAAAGTGAAAGGATAGAATTTTTTTTTTATGAAGTGCTCACATAAGAGACGGGTTTTCAGCTGTCTTTTGAATATTGTCAGGGATTCTGCATTACGGATGAAGGCGGGGAGCTTGTTTCCCCAGCAAGGAACAGTGAACGAAAATGTGCTGGAGAGTGATTTTGTGACTCTCTGTGATAGTACCACCAGCCGTCGCTCATTTACCAATTGTAGGCTTCTGGTAGGGATGTAGACTCGTAAGAGTGAGTGGAAGTAGGAGGGTGCTGAGCCTGTGGTAAATCTGCAAGCAAGCGTTAACACCTTGAACTTGATGCGAGTGGTAGCCAGTGCAGAGAAATGAAGAGCTGTGTGACGTGGGCCCTTTTGGGTTCATTGAAGACAAGACGTGCTGCAGCGTTCTGAATAATTTGAAGAGGTTTAGTTGCACATGATGGAAGTCCAGCCAGAAGAGCATTGCAGTAATCAAGCCTGGAAATGACCAGGGCCTGGGCAAGAAGTTGTGTTGCATGCTGTTAGGAAAGGCCTTCCTGATCTACCTGATGTTGTGTAGTGCAAACCTGCATGACCGAGAGCGGTCTTTGCAATGTGGTCTTTGAAGGTCAGCTGGTCCACAAAGATTACTCCAAGTTTTCTAGCCGACTTGATGGGGTAATTGATGATGAACCGAGCTGGATGGTGAAATTGTGCTGTAGAGTCGGATTGGCAGGGAAGACAAGAAGCAGTCTTCGTGACGTTCCTTCATCTATGCCGTGATGTCCTTTAGACAGCTTAAGATTCATGCAGCTACTGTGGGATCATCTGGTTGAAATGAAAGGTAGAGCTGTGTGTCATCAGCATAGCAATGGTAGGAGAGATCATGTGCCTGTATGATGGGTCCCAGTGATGTAGTGTATATGGAGAAGAAGAGGGGTCCAAGAACTGAACCCTGAGGAACCCCGGTGATCCGTTGATGTGCTACCCTTTCCAGGCAACCCTGAAATACCTACCTGTGAGATAGGATTCAAACCAGTGAAGTGGAGTTCCTGTGATGCCCAGTAATGAGAGGGTGGACAGAAGGATCTGTTGATTCACAGTGTCAAAGGCAGCAGATAGATCCAGGAGAATGAGAACTGAAGATTTGGAATCAGCTTTCGCCATCCATAGGGCTTCAGTGACCGACAGTAATGCAGTCTCGGTTGAATGGCAGTTCTTGAAGCCAGTTTGGTTGACATCCAGCTGGTTATTCTGTGAGAGGAAAGATTGATTGAAAACACCTCGTTTAAGTGTTTTCGTTATGAATGCTAGGAGAGCGACAGGTCTGTAACTATCCACAAGTGACGTGTTTAATGTGGGTTTTTTAAGCAGTGGGGAAAATGCCAGTACGCAGAGAGATGTGTTGATGTGTGTGAGAGCTGGTAAAAGTGTAGGTGAGATGACTTGTAGAAGGTGTGAGGGGATGGGATCTAGAGGGCAGGTAGTAGGATGACTAGATGAGCTTACGTTGCACAAGTGCCCACTACTTGAGGAATCCTTGCAATGGAACGCCCTAAGCCCTTGATCACTTTTGGGCTACTTCTGAAAACTTAGGCAGCTGACTTGTTGCCTCACTGCCCTACCTCACGAAACTGATTTCGGACAGACTTCTGGAGACAGCATAACGGTTTAATGATCTACAGCAAAAGAGTGAGCCTTGGTGAAAACTAAGCAAATATTTATTTCTCGCAAGAAATGACATCAAAAGTGGAAAATGTTGGTCCAAAATGTACATTCACACACAAACTGACCACCATTAACAACTTTCAGACGCCATCTTTATGTTTTAGCTCAACTGTC
Organism: Rhinichthys klamathensis goyatoka; assembly: GCF_029890125.1. NCBI lineage: Eukaryota > Metazoa > Chordata > Actinopteri > Cypriniformes > Leuciscidae > Rhinichthys > Rhinichthys klamathensis. The sequence continues at coordinate 402,959 of NW_026607050.1, forward strand.
ACAGAATGCAAAGCACTGGATTGTGGGATATCAAAGGCAGCGAAGGATTCGCATCTACTGTATGATGCCTTCAAAAAACGTTCGGATGAAGGTATCTCAAGAGACAGGGTATGAAGCTAACTTTGGATTCAGACATGCCTTGATGCCTTCCTACCTTGGAATGCATCCTTTAAAGGCAGCATTTTTAAACTTTCGGATGCAGCCTTGGAATCTTCTATACGCTGATTTCACGCAGCCGCCATTTTGAAATAGCTCCGGTGGGAAGAAAACCGGAAGTGTCGCCTTTAATCATAGGAGAGTCGCGAATACGATGGCGTATTGTTGTGTTTAATATAGAAATTAGTTATTCTAAAAATGTACATACATTTCTTTCATACTTTAGACTATTATACAGTGAAATTCATTTATAAATAAAAACAATATTTTTTATATAAATATAGAATTCAGAACGTAAAAAAAGAAGCAGGAACGAACTATAGACATATCCTATATTGGATATTAACATCCAATAGTGTAAATCGCAGCAGCAGCTTCAGGTTGGTAGTCCAAGGCATTGATCTGTACTTCCGGGGTTCTTCCCACCGGAGCCTCGCTTTCGATTTCAAAATGGCGGCTGCGTGAAATCAGCGTATGGAGTGCGTGTTGCTGTTGTGACGTCACAATCATGTTGCATTGTGGTCTATGGATCTGCCTGATGTGTACATATGAGTGGACTCGCTCCCTCAGTCAAAATCGATGGGTCGAGGGTCTGTCCAAATAAACTTCCCTCGCGTTCTTGGCGAAGTAGAAAATGGCGGCAGGAATTCTCCCAAGGGGAAGTTCCCGATATCTAAAAGTGGAGTTAAACGCAGCCTAGTAATCCTGAAGACCTTTATTAGCTTGTTCAGGTGTGTTTGATTAGATTTTTTTTGAGCTAAACTCTGCAGGAAAATGGATCTCGGGGGCCAACGTTGCCTACCCCTGCTTTACGGTGTTAGTGATTGGCCCTTAGTGATGGGTAGAGCTGTCTGGAGCAGATCTAGTGCTCTGTGTGCCTATCCCAAGCTTCTCTGTGGAACTAGATGAGTGCATTTTGTAACATAGTCAATAAACCGCTCAGAATGTACTGCCCTGCTGGTTCATTGTATATGGAATCATTGGTAATCTTGATGCCTACAAAATAACTATGATTAAGCCATTCATTTGAGTTCAGATAAACACAAAACATACACGCTTACAAGGTTAACAGGGACTACACCTTTATTCAAAAACAGCTGTATAAAGGCTTCAAATTGAAATGTACATGACAGGCTGCCTTTGGCTTACAGAACTGAATCTTTTCTGTGTTCGGTACGAAGAAGCACATGTGTGTCCGATCCAAAACATTAATGAGCAGGTACAAAGGCTAAATGCATGTGACCTGAGGTTTAGTTGCTTACAAGTCTTTAAAATCCATCTCAAACTGTAATAAAATGTACAGTATTGGTCCAGAGACGTACCATTAGAAGTCAGAAATTTATTTAGTATAATAATTGCTCACTTTATAAAACATCTCAACTTTGGAAATGTTTCAAAGAGCAAAACTGTATAAATGACAAATAATGACTGACATTAATTACAAAATAAAAGGGACGTTCCACCTTTAATCAACATTCAGTTCTTTTGATTTAAGAAAGTGTTCTGATATGTTTCTTTAAATGTCTAATGGTTAAACAGGAGAGCCCAAGTCTTATGGAAATCATAGGCATGATGTTGAACAGCAGTGTGGCATCCCTTTACACATTTTGAAGTATTGGAAATATACACACAAAATGTAAACGTGTGATGCGCAAAATAACAGCGAGTAAAAAAATTAAGACAAAGATGTTCTTTAAAAAAAATGGTTTTAATTTTTGTACATGACTAGATTTCAGTTATGTGTGATGGTGTCCTCCCTGAAGTCATAAAAAAAATATATTTGCAAGTTTGGTACTGTATAGTTCCAGTCACAAAGATGTCATCTATTAATTTAATAGACACAGCACAGATTTTCCACTCAAATCCACACATTACGAGCCTGCTTTGTTCATTTTGTCTGTGTGTTGACTGTGAGAAATGTTTCCCTTTGGTAAATTAAATCTGGAGGGATGATTTAATAAAGTCATTGAGAGATTCTCAACATAATGGCTTCTCAGAACAGAGAGATGTGGCGCATTTGAAGGTGTTCAATCTAAACACCCACTTACCAGCATCCCTCATGTGAAACAGAAAGGAATAAAGCACAAGGGTCATACTCAACTGCAGAAAAAGATTTTGGTCATATATCATAGGCAGCTGCAGAGGTTATAAGAGAAGATGCCTGTGCGCTATAACACACTTATCTGTGTGTGTGTGAGAGAGAGAGCCTTAAGTAAGCAGCTGCCTGATCTCACGGTGGACATAGCACAGGAAGTCCATATAAGACGCCCCTCCGTGAAGACCCTTATCCTCCACCAGGTGCTGACGGAACAACATCTCTGCTCTGTCCTTCTGCTTCACTATCATCAGCTGCACACAGAGACACATCAATTACACTGCTGATCACAGATCAGGACAGAGAAAGAAAAAAAACTACTATTCAAAAGTTTGGGGTCACAAAGATTTCTATTATGCTTTTGAAAGAAGTCTCTTATGCTCACAAAGGCTGCATTTATTTGATACAGTTACATACAGTTAAAACAGTAATATTGTGGAATACTGTAACTATTTTGATATACTTAAAAAAAATATTCCTGTGATGGTACAGCTGAATTTTCAGCATCATTACTCCAGTCTTCAGTGTCAAATGATCCTCCAGAAATCATTTTAATATGCCATTTTTCTGCTCAATTATTATTCATCCTTATTGGAGATCAATTATTAATGATAAGTCTATTACACATTATTACAAAAGCATTCAGGATTCTTTTGAGGAATAGAAATGTCAAAAGAACAGCATTTATTTGAAATAGAAATCATTTATAAATGTCTTGATTGTCACTTGTGATCAATTTAATGCGTCCTTGCTGACTTACCCCAAACTTTAGAATGGAAGTGTATAATGTAACAAAGATATTAAGCACCAAAAACTGTTCTCAACATTAATATTAAGAAATGTTTCTTGAGCAGCAAGTCAGCATATTATAATGATTTCTGAAGGATCATGTGACACTGAAGACTGGAGTAATGATGATGAAAATACGGTTTTGCATGACAGAAATAAGATATATATATTCAAATAGAAAGCCGATATTTTAAATTGAAATAATATTTCACAATATTACTGTTTTTACTATATTTTTAATCAGCCTTGGTGGGACGTCTTTCAAAAACAAAACAAAATCTCAATTATTCCTAACTTTTGAACGGTGGTATTATATATACGATATATATGAGAAACTACTAGTATAAAGTTTGCAGTAATTAAATGTCTAATTATTATATTAATTTTATATTAATTATATTAATACTGCATCACAATCTTATTATTCACATTACACGCTGAAAATCGCAGTAACACCAAACCTCTTTGTAACAAGAGCGAGACGGATGCATAAACCGCATGCAGGAGAGAGGAGATGGTGAGAGAGAGCTGTACCTTCATGGATGTGGCCCTCTGCTGTGAAATGCTGGAGATGATTGAATGGAGTTTCCTGGAATGAGCATTATCCAGCACAGGTAATGACGTCTGCTGAAAGACAATTATACCTCTACAGTTATCACTGCGGCTCTGACGCTGGTTTCCATAATGAGAAGAACTAAAAGAGCAGTTCCTTGATTAAAGCAACACAAGCAGTGAGATCAAAAGTGCAAAGAGGAATAAGGTTATTAGTTAGATATAATCCAATTCAGCAAAGATAAGCACTGTACAAGCACAAGTTAAATAATAGTTGCCCAAAAGCTTTTTATTTTTTATTCACCTACATATAGTTTCAAACTTCTGTATAGGATAAATTATTACTTTCTTTTTTCTTCTATTTTTTTGTTCAAATTGTTATATATCAAGTCAAGTTTATTTGTAAAGTGCTTTTCACAATATGCATCGGTTCAAAGCAGTTTTACAGAAAGTCATACTGTTATTTCAATAATGGCTCAGTGCTTTACTACAGAGCAAACTTTTTGGTGCTGGGCGATATGACGATATATAATAGGGCTGGGTATTGACACAAATTTCACAATTCGATTCGATTTCGATTCGATTCAATATTGATTATTTTGGATATCAGGTACAATACATGGCACATTTTCTCAAGGAAAACAAATCTCTTAACTAATGCTGTAAACTATGGGAGTCAGTTGTAGCCTTCTAGGCTTCATTAGCCTACTACAATATTGAAGGTAAAAATTAACTGATTTGTAGCTATACAAACACTTAAATTACACTTTTATTTATTTTTAGAATAATAAAGTTATATGAAATATAAACATTTAAATGGTGGCTGTCATAAAAACTTGCCAGATTTATTCAAACATGCATTAAATATCGAAGAACATTAAAAATTATAATGAATATGTAATGCAAAATGCTCCTCTTTAGAGTTAATTTTTCTAGCTGACTAACGAGTTTATGATCACATATGGTTTTTCTGAGGTAGGCCTAAATGTGACGTTACATGACATTGTTTACAAGTTGTTTTACTGACGTCTTTCCACGGTTGAAACACTGATTGAGCGATTCCATGTGACATGATACGGATTTCGATAAGTTGTACTCTATCTTTTAACACACTTTCAGATGCTCGTTCATGTTTATTTCGCGCTGTAACTGGTATTATTAAGGCAGAAGAGGAGATCATGTGCGCTCCGCGCTGCTGCTTCTCTTGAGCTGAGCTGAGCCAGAGCGATCTCACGCCACAGCGCCAAAACGGTATTTATGTTTTTGAATTTCATAAGAAAATGGACGTAATTTGAAATTTGAGACTTTATTTAGTATCAATAGTAACAAAGCACAAAGATTATTGCGATTTATTGGATGGGATGCGCGCTACAATGTTCCATTCATTCATCAAATGAAAACAGGATGACTAATCGATTTAAGAATCGATATCGGTTCGTAAAAATGAGAATCGATTAATATCGAGAAATCGATATTTTTTTACCCAGCCCTAATATATAACATTGATTCAAGTGATTCTCCAGATTTTGATCTAGCTATATTGTATTTATAGTGTTGTCTAACACATATATCAGTGCAGCAGTGACTCTCGCACACATCTGAGCACTCAAGGCAATTCGAGATTTAAATATGGGTCAGTATTGTTGAAATAAGAGATTAAAATATTGGTTGGTTTTGTTCTATTAAGTGATCTAAACATCGGTTGGTTTCGTTCTATTAAGAGATTTAAGTATCGGTCAGTATTGCTCTATTAAGAGATTAAATATTGATAGGTTTTATTCTATTAAGAATAATGTCATACCCCTTCTGAGTTCAGGTGGGCGAGAGAGGGCACATTGAAGAGGTTCTGGATGAGGTCAGGTGAGCAGGCCTGTCCCAGCCAGAGGAACATAGAGAGCCCGTTTTCCAACAGGAAAATCCCTGACTCGCTGAGCCGCTCCTCAGAACAGCGCACTGGAGCTGGGATTGACTCACTGGACACATCCATAGTGTGCTGAGAGAGAGAGAGAGAGCAAATGCTTAAACTGTAATGCACAGTGTTTGAAATGAATGATAGAAACGATATACATGTTATGTGTGTAACTCACCAGCGGGATGAGCCGAGGGTAGAGTAGGACCTGGGTTTCCTCCACTCCCATCGCCATAACCATGAATCTGTAGAAGGCTCTGTCATCTGTGGAGAGCTCAGTACTGCCCACAAGAGATGGAGTCTTCAACAGACTGTTCATGTAGACGGGAAACACCTTCATCGCATCAGGCAGGATTAGCTGTAGGGTACAATGTTCAAGAGGAGCAGTCAGTTTACATGTCAAATCAGAGATACACACTCAACAAAGTCTGATGTGAGAAGGATGAGAATGAGAAGGAATTTTCTGTGTTGAATTTTTTAACAGGTGTTCTACCCTTATTTTGAATTATGCATTGCATTGTGTTTTATGGTTGACGGAAATAGCTGTAAATTTAACTGAAAAAGGTACTGATCATTTTCTGCTAGGATCTGCTAGGATGCTGTCTTTCTAGTGTTTTTTTTCTTACAGTGCAGTGCAAAGATGATGATATGAATCTATTAAATATAATTAAAATATGAACGAGACATGGTGCTGAAGAAGAAAAAAGATCTAAAAAATAAAGTTAATAAAGATATAAAAATGTCAACAAAATGGTTTCTGAATTTCAGCGTGAGCTAAAACTAAACCTTTGATTTAAATAAAGTATAAAATAAATATTGAAAAACTTCAACTTCCTAAACTAAGTTTAAACTAACTAACTAACTAACTAACTAACTAACTAACTAACCTAAAATTTGAAATATTGCCTAAAATTAGTTGAAAAATAAAATAACAAAGTGAAATAATAATAAATCAAAGTTAAATAGAAATATTAAAATGAAAACTAATAACAATGACAAAAGCACATAACAAAATGGCTAAAACTTAAACTAAATTAGATCACACTTTATTTTAAGCTGTCCTTGTTACAGTGTAATTATACATTTAAGTACTGAGTAATATTAATCAACTGTTTACTTACTATTAATTAGGGTTAGATAAGGGTTTGGTTTAGGGTTAGTTGCTTGTAATTGTGCATAATCTTCTGTTTTTATACTAAAATTGCACTGCTGCATTATAACTTAGTTTAAATAAGTTCACACATGATATGTGTGTGAAGCATTAATGAGGGGAGAAGATGTTTTTATAAGGGTGTATATTTCATATGAACATGGACGGGCATGAATGTGAAGTGTGACACTGACCTGGCTGGCTGCTGAAGGAGTGGCGCAGTTCTTCCTGTAGCAGGCCAGCATGTGAGCCGTCTGGTTTACCAGGATTTCCCTCACCGTCTTCAGTGGCTGGTTGAGCATGGCCCGATACGCTGAAGGATAAAAGCATCCACCACAATCACTGACTGAATAACTCACTGAAATAAAATAAGTGCTATAATAAAAAATAAAGCAAAAAATAAATATATATACCGGTATATAAAAGACAAAAAGCACAACTGGAAAAGACTCGAAACTCCTGAATTATGCTTTATTCCACTATAAAGCCATTAAAAAAAATGATCTGATAGCATCAGAAAGCAAGGTTTTTATAGATTGATTTAAAATTCTCATTATTGTGCATTTTTGATTTTTAAAAATGAGCATTGTCACATGTTATGTTCAAATCTGAGACAATAGCATGAAGTTTTTATTTACGTTCTTGTACGAGTTAGAAAGCTGGTCACCTGACTTGGCGAAGAAGTTGATGAGGGCATCTGTCTCACAGCTTTTGAAGAGCTCAGAGAGCTGTGCGCTGCAGTTCAGACTGAGGTTGTGAATTCGCAGCCTCCTCTGTCCACCGATGGTGGTGTAGAGCAAAGCACACTGGGAAACCACAGGAAACAAACTTATTTGTGTTGCTCTCACCAGCAAGTGAATTCCAAGAGCATCCCAACAAACCAGTTCAATGAGGACTCAAATGCACTCGAGTTACCAAGAAAAAAATATTATGCATCAAACAATTGTATTACAGATTGTGTCAAACAGTGAGAGACTTAACATGTGAGCAGTTTTGATGCAGTAAGTATTCCCAAATGTCTTTTTTGTATTCTTTAATAGTCTTGTCTTTGTCATTGTCTCAAAGCTCAGTGTTGTACTTGAAGACTGACCTGCATCACAGCTCCAGACTCCTCGCTGAGTGTGTCGTCATGTTTAAACTCCACCGTCAAGGCCTTGTCACAGTCCACTGCTGCCATCTCCACATCTGTAGTGTTGCTCATGTGTACGGCACCAAAGAAATCTGTGGCCCTGAAGCCTTGAGAATCATGCAGATATTAAGATATGCCATACATTCACTCACTACCGCTCAAAAGTTTGGGTTTCGGTAAGATTTCTTAATGTTTTAGAAATAGGTCTCTTAAGCTCACCAAGGCTGCACTTGTATGATCAAAAGTACAGTAAAATCAGTAATATTTTGAAATATTATTACCATTTAAAATAATTGTTTTCTATTTGAATACATTTTAAAATATAATTTATTCCTTTGAGGCAAAGCTGAATTTTCAGCATCATTACTCCAGTCTTCAATGTCAACATAGTCCTTCAGAAATCATTCTAATATGCTGATTTGCTGATCAAGAAACATTTCTTAATATGATCAATGGTGAAAACAGCTTAATATTTTTGTGGAAACCTTTTTTTCAGGATTCTTTGATGAATACAAAGTTCAAATGAACAGTATTTGTTTCAAATATAAATTAATTGTAATATTATAAATGTCTTTACTGTCACTTTTGATCAATTTAATGCATCCTTGCCAAATTACAGAATTCCTTTATTTTGAAAAAATCAAATCAAATCCTACTCAACTTTTAAACGGTAGTGTGCATAGTGTGTTTAACCTTACATAGTGTTCAAGTACTTTTCTCTAGAATGTTATTACCTGTGCCAGTACGGACACGCATGATGGCATCGAATCCGATGGACTTCTCCACATCTCTCTTGAGGTCATTGAGAAAATGCTGACCATTAACCTCCACCTGAAAAGATATAAAGGTATAAAGGTTTGAGGTTTGACCACAAGAGGGCAGCAATATAAACCCAGAGTTCAGCTCATATTTGATACCATATTCAAGGTGTCTGTGCTTCAGTATGTCTGTGCACGTGTGTACCTGGAAGTTGCTGTACTTGTAGATTGAGCCTCCAGTATGTGAGGGCACGTCGCCCATGGTGGCCATATCCACATACTGATTGGGAAACAGGAAGAGGTCGACACAACAGCCCTGAGCCACACAATCTTTAGTCAGCTGCTCATACACACCCCGCTGAGGCTGGAACAGAGTCTGACAACACAGACAAACAAATCATTCATTTTAAGATTTTGATGTTTAATACTATTTTATGCAGATGCAAGTATGTAGCTGAGATTTTTGAATGGAGAAATTTCATTCAATTTCATATTCAATAAATAGTCACCTTCTCCTTTTCTGTACCGACTAGTTTTTTGTCATCTCTGTTTTTCAGTTTTCCTGGAGCCTCTGCTGTTGGGATGGAGGAGTGGAAGATGAAGAGTTTGCCACTGCATTCAGCTGCCTGAGGAGAGAGGGGAAAAAAATCAGAAAATATAAAATCTAGGGCTGTCAAAATGATTACTTGTGATTAATTGCATCTAACAGTAAAATTTGTTTTTTACATAATATATGTGTGTGTGTGTATATATATACTATTATATTTCTATAAAAAAACTTTTATCGATTTATCGATTTGACAGCACTATTCATGTTCATATTAATTGTAATCAGTATATGCGAAGGATGTGTATACTGTATATATATATATATATATATATATATATATACATTAATCTGGATGCGTTAAGAGTACTTGATTAAAAATATTTGCCCAAAAAACAACTTAAGTCACAGACTGAACATGTCATTGAGATTATGAAACAACCAGTGCTGTCGCCAGTGACGACAAGTGGAAACATTGTCTCGGGCCTGTGAATTTAAATGACGACCCTAGAAACAACTGTGTTTATCAAATAAAGATTGTGTGCAGTATTAAAGTGCACTTTAGTTAAACAATGTAGAAATAAAAACTAAGTATGCAAGTACGTTTAGAAAGGGAGTAAATCGTTTTGGTAAATAGTTCAGCCTATTAGATTTGTTTGTACCTTTAGGGCCTCCACACCAGCTTGCACGACTGGTGCAAAAACAGTCTCACTCTCGTTGGTGTCAGCAAACATGTCAGGGATCTGATCTAAAAGGCTTAAGAAAATATTACACAAAATTACATTAACAGCAGAAATAGGCAACGTGTGTCTCAAAGTCAAGCCATTCTTAAATATAACGAGCAATGTTGTGATAGGCAGGAAAAGCATGCTTGAACTGAAGTGTATATACTGTATACTATTATGTTTCTATATATATATATTATACATATATATACACTGTGTGTGTGTGTGTGTGTGTAACACTAGTCTGTAGTTCTAGTCTGAGCTGTTGACATTCTCTGAGAAATTATTCATATTTCTATGGCAACACTCATACCTGTAACACCAAAATGGTTCCATGTGTGGCTTTGTTAGTGATGTATGCAAAATTCTTCATCACTAATTAATTCTTTTGCAACAAAATTACGAGAAATGAAAAATATGTTTGTATACATACATATATATATACCTTAAATGCAGTGTCACTTTGGATAAAAACATCTGCCAAATGCATGAATGTAATGTTTAAGTATCGAATAACCAATATGCATATATATACAACAAAATATCTGCATTATGAATATTGCTGTAGTAAGAAAAATTATTAACAAATACAGTTATGAAAAAGTGGAATGTTTCCAATAGAGATTTCAATACAGAAACTCTTTTATTTCTTATTATGATTTATTATATCTAAGTTTTTCGAATGGAAAAAAAAAAATTGTAGGGAGGGACTAGATTTTGACCATGGGTTTAGTATTGGTCAATCTCATGTGAGTGACAGGTTGCCCCGCCCTCGAGCCAGGAAACACATCATCAGAGAAGAGGGGGAGGAGAAACTATTGGGGGTTTATTATTAAAGATTAGTATTTTTTATTTATTTTTATAAAAATACTGGTGTGGACCAAAATGATTTATAATAAACACTGCAATATTCCATAAAAGAATTGTCATGGTGACTTTAATTCTAAAACTGAATACTGTATATGACTCGATGTAAGAAGCCTAGAAGTGTCTTCAGATAGAAATGAGCATACTTGTTGATGACAGGCCGAGACTCCTGGAAGTTGACGAGGAATCCATCGAGAAGAGGTACAAACATCTCAGCCACATCAGAGACCACCATCATCTGTGGCTGGGCCAGAGCACTCTTCACATTATAGAAGTGCAGGATCTTGTTGTAAGTGACAAAGCCCACTTTGATGGCTGAACTTTCGGCTCCCTCCTCTCTTTAAAACACAAAGAACATAAGAAAAATCAATCAATAACTGCAGTATCACCAAAATCAAGCGATCAGTAAAACCAAAAAGATAAATTAATAATAATAATAATAATAATAAAAAGCTAAAAAAAATTAGGACACTGAAGTCGCACTCAAAACAAAAAGAAAAACTATATCTTAGCATTTAGCTTATGCTAACAAATTTCCCAAAACGTCACTTTTCTAAGCCTTTTTTGCCATTACTTTTAAATGGATAGTTCTGCCAAAATTGGAAATTCTGTCATCATTTACTAACCCTCGTGTTGTTTTAAACCTGTATGGGTTTCTTTCTTCTGTTGAACGCAAAGGAAGATGTTTTGAGGAATGTTTCAATTGTGGGGCACCATTGACTTCAATAGTAAGTGGAAAAAAACACTATGGAAGTCAATGATGACCCACAACTCTTTGTTTATCAACATTCCTCAAAATATCTTCTTTCGTGTTCAGCAGAAGAAAGAAACTAAAAATAAAGAAATATGCACATTTCACCAACTAACATATACCAGAGCACTGTGTAATAGCTGATAGTGGAGAGCTGCATCTAAGCTGTGCTGGCCAGTAAATTACAAGCATCCCACATTGACATCTGCATCTGGGGTTTGTAGCTCTCTATGGCTACATTTACAAGACTGTAAAACATGGCGATGGTTTGAATCACTCAGTCCATACATGCCAAGTCTGTCATTAAACTAGAGACAAACTCTCCAATACAAACCCTATCAGGCATCTTAACAGACCCCATCAGCTCTGGGTGTCCAATGTGGTTTTCATTAACGAAGTAATTTAGCAAGCAAAGCCAGGAACAGAGGAGAGAAATCAGATATAATACCACAGGCTTATTTGGAGTGCACTACCGGACTGCTTTCAGAGTGAGGTCAGCTCCCAAACAAATAAGGACGTACCCTTAGGAACCAGCAGATGAGAGGTAAGGACTGGGAGTTTGAAAAAAGTCTGAAATATGCAAGTTCCTCAGCGGCGAATCAAAGCTCACCTTTCAGCTGGCCGTCACCCAAATAAACGGTATAATTGGAGCCATGTGTCCCACGAAACTTTTAAATACTTGGAAATGTTGCAGTACTAAAGTCGTTCAACCTCCTGACTTCCTTCAGGCAGACATTTTCAAAAGATGAGATATTGGAATTGTTTCTTTCCCTATTTTTTTTCTTGCTTGTTCTCCAGTTACCATATTTGGCAGTGGAGCGTGGCTCTTTTTCAGCTGGATTCGTTCACATTGCAGGCTGCAGTAGCTGAGATGAACATGTGTTCCACCTAAGAGGTGCCGAAAGAATACGGAGGGGTGGCTTCTGCTCAAGGGTTCCACTGTACTCCACAGATCCTCCAAGCCAAACAACTGGAGCTGGGCGTCAGTGTGTGGGATGAGGGATGAAAGCAATCCTATATCTTCATTCAAACCTGGATCTTTACAGTATAAACTGTCCAAACAATAAAATACTATTATAATGATCTATTCGCACTGACAATTGTAAGCCTGTTGGCCAGTACAGAGTCGACAGAAGCACATGGGAAGCTAACATGACATGTCAAGCAGTGTGACACATGTAAGGGCCTATGAAATCTGCTTTATTTTTTCACAATTCCACAAAAAATTAATTGTTTTTATTTTTCTGGATTCTATGATCCATGATTTTAATAATCAAAATGATGTCTAATCAATTCAATTTATAAAACTAATAACTTTTTAACATTAAAAAAAAAACAATAGTGCCCTAAGAATTTGTTTTATTTTTTTCAGATATTGTGTGTTGTCTGTTTTAATTTTTCTGGATTCTGTTTTATAATTTAACACAAATTTACTATCAATAATTAATAAATGCATAAAACAAACATTTAACCTTTCCATGGTGGTCAAAAAGTACAAATTCTTTTTTTTTTTCAATGAAATGAATGTACTATATTTTAGTTTGATAACATTTTTTATTAAAGGGGATTTTATGATACTATAATTATATTTATATAATCCATTTATTACCTGTTAACCACTTTTTGAGCATGGACCTGAAAATTTAATTTCCAACTTAAACTGTCATAAATCTTAAATGATTTGGTCACTTTTTAAAGAAGACACTTGGCAGATTAATGCGAAGTGAAAACAGTTTAAAAAAGGGGAAAAAATAAAAAGAAGGTTATAGATTTTAAGATATGTTAGTGCAAGTTGCTTTCAGTTAAAACGGCTCAAACATGCATTTTAAATATAGACAGCAAACATTATCTCTCAACTTACTTTGGAAGTCGGTCAAGCAATGTCTTCAGTTCCTCGCATATTAGTTTGACAAGTCCACTTTTTATGTTGTTGTAAGAGACATCGATCATGAAGATGTAGGCAGGAGGATTGGGAGGCTTATTATTCTTAAAGACAGAAAAGAACATCAGAATGAATTGTTAGTTCATGAACTTCAAAGTGGCTATTTTTGCTTGTTTTTTACAGACTTGGTACATATTTAAGCCATATCATATGGCAGAGAATATATATAAAGTTTGCAATCAATTATGTAAAAGCACATCAATTGCATGAGAAAGCTTTTTATCTTTTTATATAAAGAAATGGCAAGCTGAATGCATTGGCTGTAATGATTGTATTAAACACTGCAGGAGCTGATCCTCAAGTATTAATAAACATCTGAGAGAAATAGGAGCCCAGACAGCAGATTATAGTGTCAGGCTGAGATGAGGAACCCAGGCACGGACTGGGGCCAAAAATGTGTCATGGATCTCTTTAGTCCGATAACTGAATTGAAATCAAGTTCATTTGAGATTACAAGCTACTTTTCACCCTGAACCGTCAGAATGTAATGCACAATGCATCAAATGTTTCAAAAGTTTACACTCCCTGACTCTTTAGCATCAGTGCATGTTTGCAGCTTTTGTAATAGCCATGTCCTTAAATTGTCCTCAGTGTGAAAAGATGGATCTCAAAATCATACAGTCACTGTTGGAAAGGATTCAAATGTCCTGTGCTCAGGACAAACAAAGAACATCCAGGTCGTGCATCATCCAGGTAATGACACAGTAATAAAAATTAAGCGTAAACTCAAGGTAATATTTTTTTATTCACTTTTTATTTTGTCTTGTGGACTATATGTAAACATCTGTAATGTGAAATAGCTTACTGTAATTATATAGGGCAGTACTACAATTTTAACATTCACAAAACAAGTTGAATTTAATATTTTGACTTTGTATTGAATTTTCATTAATATTGTGTATTTGCACATACTATGCATTTCCAAAAAAGCAAGTTAAGTTTCAGCTGACAGAGCAGCTTAAAAACAAAAAGCAAGTTCTCATTGTTTAAACCTGAATGTTATGAATATTGATACCTTGCAGTAATCCAACGTGGCAATGAACTCATATGAGCCCAAAGACAATTCTGGTCTCTCATACATATCCATTCTTCTCCCCATATGGTCCAGATGCTGGAAATACTGCACTGGAACTAAGGTAGTGGAAACACATTTTTAGAAACACTTTTTTTTTTTTTTTGCTATGATAGCACAGACAAATAATCCCTACCATATGCTGACAGGAAACACAGCGTACACATGCTGTGTGTAAAAAAAGATTTCAGCAGTCTCCAATGGTACAGTACCAACCTTCATTAACACAGCTGCAGAAACCACACTGGTAGCGTCGTCCTCCATCGATAAACTGCATGTAAGGACACATGTAGGCCTTACAGCGGTTGCAGCGGATTGGTCCAGTCTCACCGTGATTTACAATGTACAGAGGAGTCTATAGAGCACAAGCAGATCACAGTGAGAATAACAAATAAGACCTACTGTAACATTTGCCGTACCATTTTATACAGAATGCTAATCTATGTAGTTACACAAACACTACGGTTCAAAAGTTTAAGGTCAGCATTTTTTTTTTTTTTAATACTGTTATTCAGCAAGGATGCATTAAATTAATCAAAAGTGACAGTAAAAACATGTATTTTGTTACAAAAGACTTCTATTTAAAAGTCTTTTCAACTTTCTATTCATCAAAGAATCAGCAGTTTTCAACATTGATATAAATGAGAAATATTTCTTGAGCAGCAAATCAGGATATGTGATTGGTTTCTAAAGGATCATGTGACACTGAAGACTCGAGCAATGATGTTGTAAATTCACCTTTGCCATAACAGGGATACCTTTAAATATTATATATATATATATATATATATATATATATATATATATATATATATATATATATATATATATATATATATATATATATATATATTCTCTTTTTTTTTACTTTTAAAATTTTAATAATATTTCACAATATTACGTTTACTGTATTTTAATAAAAAAAGTAGTGTTTACAACTGTTTGTTTTTTTAAAAATCACTTAATTTTAGATGGAAAACTTTAATTGTTACCTTCATTAACTGACTTCACTAACTCTTAAAATGAAAAAAAAAAGGTTAAGCTAATATAATTTAGAATTTCAATTTCTTTTTTCAGTCATTATGGAGTCATCTAGATCAAAATGTGGAGTGATTTCCTCCTTAATTTGACAGTACAATAATATATTTATCTGACATGTTCCTTGGAAACTGCACTTAAACCCATTAGCCTCTCATGAGAATACTAACACTTCCTAAAAAGGCTCTGAAGTATAATGATGAAGTGTAAAGCAATGAAAGATTCCAGAGTTAAACAAGTCTTGAAGGTATCAAAACCACTATTAAACCACTGTCAAAATAAACTGAGGGGACAGCCATGAATTAGGGTTTGAACATATTCCAAAGGCAGTATTTTCCAAAGACAACACCATCGACAACAGTGTTGATTCTTAAAACAAAGGATCATTTACTTCCTTGTGTTGTTCCAAACCTGTATGATTTTCTTTTTTCCATGTAACACAAAAGAAGACGTTTAGCAGAATATTATTCACACAGCTCTTTTCCGTACAATGAAAGTGAATGATGTACAAACGGGACAAAAAAAACCCCCTCTCAAATCACATTAAATCGAAGATAATGCTGAATTAATATGTGCATATTCAAAACACACAAAAGATATTAGAGACCTTCGGTGGGGATAAATAAGTTATAAGTTAATAACTTAATTTTGGATCTGTTCATTACACAAAAATATGGTATGACTTCAGAAGATTGGAAATACAGCACAAATCATATAAAATACTGTTATGATACTTTTACTGTGCTCTTTCTGTCATTTTTGGATCATTCACTTGTTAGGATGGAAAATAGTATAAAAAAATCATCATCATCTCCTTTTGCGTATCACAGAAGGAAAGTCACATGGTGTGAAGCAAATTTTCATTTAGGCAAACCCCTAGTATCATTTTAAGACTAGAACAATCCTTGGGAAAAAGAAGTGTGCTTAATTGTATTGAATGTGCTCTTTTACTGTATTTAAAATCTTAAAAGTATATTTTTTTTACTGTACTTGAAGATGATATAGTATTTATGAAATAAAATGCCACTTAAGTATATTTGATGCGAGTACACTTTTTAAAGAAATGCACTTTGTACTAGTCATATTAAAAGTTTTACTTTAAAGAGCATTTTAAATAATTATGTTTTAATAATCTTTTGAGAGGGCTTAATAATTTAACTGTAGTTTTACTGAATATTACATTTAAAGTGGATATATTTTGAATGTACTAAATTGCAACTTCATTACAAATGTGTAACAAATAGGCCTATATTTGAATAAATGACATACAAGTTTCAATAGAAATTACATTATTGAATATTTTAGTTTACCATAAATGCTTCTCAGTGCATTCAGCAGTACACTTTAACCATATTTCAAAGACCATAGAAGCAATTATGAAATTTCCTATAAAGATGTACTTGTCAAAAAAGCCCTCAACTAAATGCATTTAATATAAATTGTATCATATTTCATTTAATTGCAATTCATCTGCAATTAAGTGTCCGAAAACATCCATCACATTCAGTTTGCATTTAAATATGTAAATATATATGTGTCAAGTACACTTTCACAAGTATGCAAAAGAGTAATCTTTTCACATGGGAAGATATAGTTTTACAGCACTAAAAATGAGGTGCTTTCCTCGTGGTTTTTTATATTTTAAAACTAAAAATTCCTTAGAAATGGTCACTTATGTGGTAGCATTCCTCACTTATAAATCATGTCTGCTAAATGAATAAATGTAAAAAATAAAAATAAAATAGAAATCTAGTACATAATCCCAAAACTGAAGAACTGCAAAAAAATCTGAGTGCTGATAATATGCTGCATACCTCATTTTTGGGCACGGTAGCGAAGGGTTTGATAATGGCTGCCAGAGGCACTTTGCACTGCTTTGCAAGGTCAGCAGTGCAAGGGAAGGAATATGTTGTGCACCGCATGAATCTTGGGCTAGCATTCCCTTAAAATAGAACAAAAAATGAATATATTAAACAAAAGTACTTTTATGCTAATATTTAGAGTGAAGTGAAAAGATGCTTACCTTGATCCTGTACTGTGAAATCTGTGGTGACCAGTGGAGGCACCTGGCCCCTAACGTTTGTGACATACACCTGGCCCCCTCTCTTAACCTGGTCATCTTCAATCACTTGCGTCTGGAGGAGACAAGTCAGTGTACCTTGAAATGTGCACAGATAAAAATACTTTTACACTGTAATGTAGCATTTTGTTCTCTTTTTTTTATTACCGGACTTGGAATAGAGTCTGGGTCCAGCTTCTTCTGAGGAGGGCCTGCCATTTGGGATGGAGCTCCAGGGAAGCCTCCTGGGAAAGCACCTGTTTGTGGCCCTGCCATCTGTGGTCCTGCCATTTGTGCACCATAAGGTCCTGCAATTGGGCTCCCTTTAGACCAGAAGCAAAAACAATGGTTATTTAGGCTCGTCAACATTTTCCCCTAAAAATAGTGTAGAAGTGAAGTGTATAGTTTCTACATCAACAAACAGAAGTGAAAAATTAAGATAGTTTTCAAACAGGTATTGCAAACACAACACACCATCCTTCTACATTTGGTTAGACAGATAGTCCCGTCCCAAACTCACACCATTGCTTAAGTAAATGTTGCTGAGTTGGGTTGAGGCCCGTCTCATGAGGCAGGATTAAGTGGCTAACCAGTAAAGATTGAGCAAACTCTGTGAAGGTGGATTGGTAATTACAAGGATTAATACGTATACTACCAGTCAGAAGTTTGAAATAATTACAGTTTTGTAATAAATTGATTACTATTTTGGCGGCTTAGTGTGTGGATGTTTCTGTGTGTGTGTGTGTCTGTGTCTGTGTCTGTGTGTGTGTGTGTGTGTGTGTGTCCCAAGCTATGGAATTATGGTTGGGGAAAGACCTGCCAAGAAAATTCATGGACAGTCTCTCGCGTATGGCAAGAGATGGCCATAGACTCACCAAGACTCGGATACGACTGAAATGGTAATACAATAGAATAATTTTTAATACAATTAAAATTGTAATTTATTCCTGTGATGCAAAGCTGTATTTACAGCATCAATACTCCAGTCTTCAGTGTCACATGATCCTTCAGAAATCATTCTAATATGCTGATTTGCTGTTCAAGAAACATTTTTTATTATTATTAACGTTGAAAACGGTTTTAAAAAATATTATTTCGTGGAAATCATGATGCACTACCATTTAAAAGTTTGGGGTGAATAAGATTCATCAAAGACGACACATTCAATTTATCAAATTCATATATAATTTTACAAAAGAAATCCCCTTTTGATGAACTTTCTATTCATCAAAAAAATTCTGAAAAAATGGATCACATTTTCCACAAAAATATTAAGCAGCAAAAACGGTTTTGAACATTGATAAATAAAAACCATTATGAATAACTGAGTACCAATAATAACTGAGCATAACTGACCATGTGACACTGAAGACTGGAGTAATGATGCTGAAAATTAAGCTTTGCATCACAGGAATTAATTACATTTTTAAATAGTTATTTTAAATAGTAATAATTTTCGATCATATTCATTTTCGATCATATAAATATGGAGCCTTGGTGAGCATGAGAGACTTTTTACATTTTTGACCGGTAGTGTAAAAGATTAAAAGCGTTTTAAAAATCGAAACAGTATTTTAACACTAACAAACTACACACTTCATCTTTAAATATACGTTTTTGAACTCTTTCTTTGTCATTGTTGCAAAATGTCCTAGTTTTAACCTGGTTGCTGTTGATAGCCTTGGGGTCCAAGTGGTGGCTGGTGGACACCTGGTCCAGGAGGGCCAGACATTCCCATAGGTGGAGCTGACATAGAACCCATAGTGGCCATTGGTGGAGGAGACCCTAATGAAGGCGGCTGCTGTCCAGGTGGAGAAAGAGGAGGATGTCCCATTGCAGATGGTGATGTTTGGAATTGTTGTGGTGGTGATGTTTGAAATTGTTGTGGTGCTGCTGAGATTGAAGGAGACTGCATGGGCCTTTGACCTAAAGATCATAGTACATGGGTATGAAATGGGCCAGTTAAACATCCACTATCTGAACTTCAAATTAATCTAAAATGGCATCTAACTTACCATATCCTGCAATGTTCATGGAACTCATTTGATTAGTCAGCTGTTGAGTTGGAGGTGGGGATTGTGCCATACTATAGAAAGCACTTTGAGGAGGCTGCCCATAAGAAGACATGGATGGAGCTGAAGCAGCAGGAGGAGCGAAACTGATGGGAGTAAAAAAATATATTAGGAGCTATATGTTATTATGTAATTCACTTTCAACAACAGTGAAGTAGTGTTTACCTGTGGGGATGGGCCCCGTTCTGCTGAATGTTAGCACCATACTGGCTGGATACTGGTATTGGAGGCATCCCAGAAGGAGAGGAGGCAGGTGGCTTGAGCACACCTAGACAAAAAAACATTCATTTTAATGCAAGCACATAATACTGTGAAGAATAAAAAGAGCCAGTATTAGAACGTAGGGCTGTGCGATTAATCACATTTTAGATTCAATTTCGATATTGGCTTCCGACAATTATGAAAACACGATAATCGAGATAAAACAATTATTATGCTGGATTCTGCTGTTTTTCTTTAAAGAGATACACTTCCGCCCCCTCCTTAAAAGCCCGAAGATTCAAATCAGTCAAATCATGCAATGTGACCGTGGTAAAATGGTGAGTATTCACATAAACAATGTAGGTTATGTCTTGAGCGATCCTATACATTTGGAAAATACATTGGATGCATGAAAAAAATTACTTGTATACCATTTTGGTTATATCACCCACTCCTAATAGTGTTAAATAATCGTGATTATGAACTTTTGGTATAATCAAGCCGCCTTATGAGAACATAAGGGATGATATATCAGATGAAACTAGTGAAGAACAGTTTCCTAATGGTTTGACTCTGTTCATTTAGGCTGAGGCTTTGCTGAGACTCTTATATTAAGGACAAGATGAAATTTGCCAGTACTAAAACAACAAAACTGAAGAGTTAAAAAAATATCAACATTTTTCAGCATCATTTTACCTGTCGGTGGGGCAGAATAACCCTGTGGTGGGGATCCATAGGCCCCATAATGCGATTGAGGTGGGGGGTTCCCAAATCCAGTAGAGTATCCCCCCATTCCAGCCTGGGCTTGGGAATATGGAGGGGTGGCAACATAACCTTGCTGACTCATCCTATTGTTATACCTCTGTCATTCCAGTCTGGGACAAAAAAAAAGGTGACCTGGAGAAGAAGAAAAAAAACAGGCTGAATTACAATCGACTTTATATGTTGTCAATGTCACGTCCCACATGTTTCCAACAAACGTTATTCATTTTGCAGGTTTAAAATAGCCTAGACATTAACAGAAAATGCAGAAATAGACATAAACGTTTAGTTTTGAAACATCACCTTTACACAGTTATTTCAAATTGGGTGCATTCAGCATAATAATAACAAAAGATTCAAACTTTACACCTACTATAATTTAATGGCAGTTATTTTTACCTTAAACTTTGTTAACAGCTGTTCTGGGTTCTCCAGATGCCCCAAACAGTGATTTTCTAACAATCATGTCAGTTTTTAGACACATGTACTATCACTTTTGTTATTAATGTTTATGTTATGCAGTTTTGGGGGGATATATGGCATTTTTTTAATTTATTTGCCAAAATTAGTAATTATATAACAGGTTTATTTAAACTAGCAACATTTTATGTAAAATTCACATTAAAGAAAATCAACATGTCTGGTGAAAACATGAAACGTGCCATAGTTTAGTGGAAGATTACTGCCATCAACTGGAAAACAAACACTTTTGCTAGTGCTTAATGAATAGTTTGTGCATGAATGATATCTGGACGATGACATCAATGTTTTCTCCAGAGCGGCTATATATACAGTATAAATAAATGAACTAAATTAATAACTTTTTTTACAACAAAAATGAACCATCACTGAACTTATTTAAACTGGACTATGACACTATTTTCTTCTAGATCTGCAGTACAACCGAAACAAACTTTGTTGCATTATTTTCCTATTATCACTATAAAGCTTCTTTGAAACAATCTGTATTGAAAAAAGCCCTATATAAATAAAGGTAACTTGACTTGAATGCTAGATGCTCTTGCTATTTGTGTTTACCTGTAGTGTGGCTTAGGTGCTATTTTTGTATAGTTTAACCATCATCAGCCATATATATATATATATATATATATATATATATATATGCTTAATAATATCATGAAAACAATGACGGGGTGAAATGGGATGTGGTGTATGGGGCACCAGGTAAAATATTGCCTAGGGTATAAAGATGAGATAATGAAAAGTGTTCTACAGTTTTGAGTTTCCCTGATATCATTACTTGAACCCTAAGCACGTGTGATCAGGAACTTTGACACTTGACTGAGATAAGAGGAGTTTATGATAACACAATTGGCCAAGAATACAAACCAGCACATACAAAATGTGGATATACCGGTTTGACTAATGAGCCATCACATTAATGAACTTAATAACTTACCGTAAATAATACAGCAATGTACTTGCAATATATTGAAATGGGCAGCATTTTGGTTACTGTATATTTTAAATGTCTTACCTCTGTATTTGATTAAATCATGTAATGTTAATATATCAACCTATCTGAGATTTTCACTCTGTTTGTTACAGGAAAATGTACTGGTGTTTATAATGGTGGTAACAGAACGGAAGGCCACGTGATGACTTAAAGTTGCCTAAAACATTTTTTTTTTTTTAAATGCAACTTCGTCACTGAATTCTCACTTTAAAGGGATACTCCACCCAAAAATGAAAATTCTGTCATCATTTACTCACCCTCAAGTTGTTGCAAACCTGTATGAGATTATTTCTTCTGCTGAACACAAAGGAAGATATTTTGAAGAACGATTGGAACTTTGGCACCATTGACTTTCATAGTTTTTTTTTTTTTCTACTATGGAAGTCAATGGTGCCAAACAACTGTTTGGTTCCAATCGTTCTTCAAAATATTTGTGTTCTTTGTGTTCAGCAGAAAACTCATACAGGTTTGCAACAACTTGAGGGTGAGTAAATGATAACAGAATTTTTATTTTTGGGTGGAGTATCCCTTTAAATTTACCTAACTGATAAGAAAAACAAGGCAAAAAAAGTGATGGTTCATGCAAGGAATTTCCCATAAAGGTGATTCATATATTCATAGTTTATTTGAAATAAATCAGTAAAATACATGGTTGCATTGTTTTTTCACAGCTATTCAATTGTCAGGTTTTTACTGAATTAAAACTTTTACTGAATCCACATAAAAAAAAAAAAACTAAGATTCTTATGTAGGCTAATTATAGGCCCACAGTACGCATACTTCACAATAAACGTTTTATCAAAATATCCTACACATTATTCTACTCCATATGTAACACAGCAGAGCTATAAAATAACTCCAGCAGATAAATAAACTAAACTGTCCTCTGGTTTATTAAATACAAATTTGCTAAACTGAACATGGCTGGTCTTACTCTCTAATTTTTGTCAAGACTGGCCTGTCTGAGAAATCATGTCAGTATTTCTGTAAGAGGCCTTTAAAACTTAGACTCGTGGTAAGATCGAGTTTTCCTAATATCATTCAACACGATATTCAGAACAGTGAAGACATAATAGAGATGCTTCAGTGATACAGTACAGTATAGTACAGTATCAGTCTGCCACTGCCCCAAACTGCCACGTCAAAGACCGTTATGACAGACCTGTAATCTTGAGCTACAGCTGACTTTACTGAATAAAGTCCATATTGAAACACTTCGCCATGGCCAGAATCGATAGATTACCGGTGATAAGGAAGCGCGCGCACCAGCTGTCACTCCAGTGATACAAAGTTACGAAATATTTTCTGCTAGAGACGGAAACTGACGTATAAGCCAAACTTACATGAATGGCGCTGGTAAACCACATTTAAAATAAGGGTGCCTTTCAAAAAACCATCTTTGGTGTGTTTGTTTATTAGTAAATACCAAAATAATAGAGACTTACCTGAGAGAAAACGATGAACTGCGTCCTTTCCTCTGTTGATGTTGAATTGCGTGCCGAGAGTGCCACGTCAAACTCCAGCACAGCGCACCGGTGTCTGCGCGTACACGCGTCATACAGCAGGCGCCTCTGCGCATGCGCACACTGGTGGGAACCACTACACGTCAGCAGCCAAGTACACAGATGTGCGTAGCGAGCAGAAGCCATTCTGTGCTGGCCTGTATAGATATACAGAGAATGAGAAATTGATGAAAACTGTATATAAATTGGCTAAATAAGTTCAGATTATTCTAGACTGCTCATCGTGTGCATATTTTTCTGTTGTTTCGTTTTGTGCACAATGTTGTTGAATGAATTTGAGAGTGCTCCAGTCACTATGGAGAAATATTTTGTTGCAGTTATAATACATTGTATTTTTGAGGGATTCTTAAGACATTATAACATATACTTTTCTAATTCACTATTTCAGGTTTCTTGTTTTCCCATATAGAAAATAGAAACTTAAATAAGTCACAGTCAGATACATCCAAGTCAAACTGTAACCTACTATGAGAACTTAAGGACTACTTTTGATCAGCCTTTTTATTATTATTTATATAATTTTGTCTCCCAGGTTATACCCTTTGTGAAAAAGAGGTACACTTCAGCCTACTTTTAGAAAAAGTTCTTATCACGCAAATAGCCTATTGAAACTTGTATGTCATGTAAAATATAGCCAATTTGTAATTACATTTGTAATTTATTTTATTTGTTTTTATTTGGGAAGCTGAAGATGCAATTTATTTAAATATTAAATTTATTAACTTTAAATGCAGTATCGAATAACACTAAAATAGAATAAAATGTATTTATTTCTATATACATTTATTATATTACATTTTTATTATATAAATAAGTAATTAACATAAGCTTTAGTGTGTTGTCAACTCATCAAAATTAGTGTAGGCTACTTTTTTAAAGCATAGCAAAAGATTATTAAAACATCATCATTTACAATATACTTTATGTACAGTTTTATGCAAACGTCCGTTTTGAAAGTGGTTTAAGAAATATAGTCATGAAAGTGTACTTTCCTTAAGTACACTTAAGTGGCCTTTTGTTTCATTAATATGATATTATCTCCAAGTATTTGAAGTAAAAGTGCACAATAAATACAATTAAGCACACTTTTTTCATAATTATAAGATATGGGAAAATGAACTTCATTAAGTCAGTTCTCTTTCTGTTTGTCTTTGATAGACTGTTCCTGACCCTTAGAGTCGCTTTTACCACAACTTGATCTGTCAAGTTTATTATACTGCAATTTACTGATATTAGCACTGCCGCTTATCTTTTTGACCTCCCACAGATATGAACGGTGGCATTTGGCATGTTAAATATTCTGTCCTTGTGTCTCTGATTGATTTAATCTGATTTTGCTAATGAGCATCTTGATTAGCACTGACACTGCTTTGGCTCTGTGAGACTTCAAACATTGACTTACCTAAAAGTGTTGTTGTCCAGTCACAATGGAAGAATCTTTTTGAGAAGAATACCTTAGAGAATTTTTAAAATGGTATCTATAAAAAACCCTCTATATTTAAAATAAATGGCTAGGCTTTTCAGCAATAATTAAACAACAAAACAATTCATGAAACAACAAAAGTGAAAAAGCTAACATACATAATATCAAAATATTGGTTTGGCCAACAGAAATGTCCCGAGAACACTTTATTCTGTTAAATTGCAATTAACATGCAGTAATGTGTCCGAAAACCTTACATTCAGTTTATAAATTTTATAGCATATTATTTCTGAAATAAATACTCTTTTTAGAAGTATGCAGGGCATTTCCCCCGAGGAGGCAAGGGAGGCAGTGCCTCCTCAAAAAATTGGATGTGAAAATAATCCATATCACAAAAATAAAACAACTCAAATATTACAAAATGTGACATTAAAAGTGTATAAATCACATGTTTTTCTAAAGTAACTCTGTTACCTCATTCATTAAGAATGAATGAGGAAATGACACCTGAGAGGAGGCAATGCCACCATCCCGCTAGTATGATATGATTGGTTAATGCGATAAATCCTGGCTCTTGTCTTCTGCTTTTGCTAATAAGCTAATGGGAAGACTAATTAAAGTAAGTAAACAACTCAGACAGCCTTAGCCATCATCGCTTTGTCACGTCAAAAAACTTGAAATGGCCTGAAAATAAATTGACTATTAGAACAGCTATTATTATATACTTGGTTTTAATAAATAGATCATTAATAATATTGTTAATGTAAAAATACAAAATAGGATTGCATTTATTTTCTTTTTTAATGTAATGCAGCTAATGTTTATTTAACCAGGAAATGTGACAAGGCTAACTGGGACATGAATTTACATTTGATTTATTAAAAAAAAAGTTTTTAAAAATCTGTGAGGACTTTGCCTCCTCATTTCAGAACACCACTGCACGACACGCCACTTCAGCCAAAAGTGTAGCATATTTTTCACAAAGTTGAACCAGAGATTTTCCTCCTCGGGGAGTTTTATTTAATACGCACTTGAAACGCTATGTGGTGCGTTGCTTTTCAGTGTCGGTTAAACCTGCGTACAAGTCAAGAACAGTTCCTCTCCTTTAGTCTCTGAAATGGATGACGCCGAAAAGAGGGCCGGACTCCAGATGTTGTGGATTTACACCCACCAAAGCCAGCCTCCGATATCTCACTGAACAAACTGAACAAACTGGATTCCTCTCAGACTGGAGGACCGCTTCAGGAGGATGGGCACGGGGGAGTTTGTGTGCGTGACGCTGCGTGGCGGCGCGCCGTGGGGATTCAAACTCCTCCAGAACGCGCAAGACCCTCAACATCCTCTCCATGTGCTTGAGGTGAGACTACATGCTACTATTGTGATGATGGTGACTCAATTTTTAGTACGTGTTGGCAGAGGACCTAATGACGCTGATGAATATCCATAGTTTTCTTTTTCTTTTATTGTAGGCTAGCTGTTTCTCCTATTTCTCATTGGAGGATTTAAATGCTATAATAAAGCACACAAATGCCCTTTCACAAGACCCTGGTGGTCTTATAGCTTTAGTAGGGTTTTGGGCACTTTTAGCTGGATAGACATGGGATGCCAATTGCTAAACACCAGCGTGGACAGACTGAGATATTAGCTAAAACCAGCAAACCAACTTAGGCTGGCTTAAGTAGCTCTTATCATCAGGGTGAAAGTTTTCTGAAGTTGATGTTAGGCAGCATTAAAGTTTTGCTAGGCAGCATGAAAGTTTTGGTGATAAAGTCTTGGATAAAGGTGAGTTTAATGTACATTTGAGAATATGTGGAAGATAATTGGCTGCTCCTGAGAGTTGTCTTTATAGCCATGGATGAAGGTTTTATATAAATATAGGTCTTTCTCTTATTTAGGAAATAACACAAAACAATGTCTGTCTTTGATGGATATGGGCAATGTTGTAAACAGATTCTTGCTTAATGACAACATATCTTAGTGGCCACCCGCTGAGTTCAAATTCGGCAGTTGTTTTGATAAATGTTCACTGCCAAAGTTGTTTTTCTTTAGCTGAATTTTACAGGGAGATCTGTGCTGTGCAGTCTCTGCCTGTCCCAGACTTCAGCAAGGGTCCTTATATGGTCACAGCAAAGCTAACAATGTTTGTTGGCCAAGTACAGGGTATCTGTCATCACTCCCATAGATATCAAGAATCTAAACTGTTAGTATTGAGAGGCTGGAATAATCTGTTGATCTTTTTTTACTAGAGAGGAAACCTTGATTTAGTGATAATGAGCATTAGTAAAACATATTTTCTTATATCAGCAGGTTTTGTGAGTGTCAAATTAGAATATATGAATATTCTGCATGTTTTATGGAAATGCTCAACACAGTCTCTGTCCCTGCATGTGGAGACAAAGACATACTGTGTGTTTATACTCAAAATTATTTGCTTACTTAACAGCTTAACAAGTTTAAAAGATCTTCAAAGACATGGAATAGTATAACAGTATGTTTAAAGGGATAGTTCACCAAAAATATACAATTGTGTCATTATTTACTCTCCCTCATGTTGTTCCAAACCTGTATGATTTTCTTTCTTCTGCTGAACACAAAAGAAGATATTTTAAAGAATGTTGGTATTGGAAACCAGACATTTGATGGACCCCATTGACTTCCATATAAGAAAAAAAATACTATGGAAGTCATTGGCTTCAACTGATGTGTGAGTTGATGAATGTTTACATGTGAATAAAAGCCTAAATTAAATCTGTTCATCATTAAAGCGATCGAGTCTCTTATCATATCGACACACGGGTGAGTAATTAAAGACAGAATTGTCCTTTTTGGGTGAACTATCCTTTATAAAGCACACTTGGAACACCGCTCGCCCAAATCGGATTAGAGGACCGGAACTTACTCTTGCATAAATTACAAATAGATGTTTCAAATCCACATGTTGCTTATTGAAATCCAACTCTTGTGTCCATCAATGTAGGCTAACTGATGACACATACCTAAAGAAATACTCTGGTAAATGTAGCTACTGTATAGGTACAAGAACTGACAGATAATTGACAATAACAGTCATGAGTCTGAGGTCACCTAGTGGATGATCAGTGTTCCTGGCCAGTGGAAAAAATAGTTAAAGGTTCTCTAAGCGATCCTGGGTGACGTCACTTCTTGTTGACGTTCGAACTATTGTCAAACAAAACGGAGGCTAGCTAGACCCTCCCTCCTCCTCATCCGCACACTAACCCCCCAAACCACACCCCCAAACCCTTCTTGTCGGTCATTGGCTGGAATAGTTTATTATGTTTCAGGGAGCGGGTCGCTGCAGTTTGCTTTTGTTGCTGTTTGTGGAGCCTGGGCTGTCTACAGAGATCGCGTTTCTTTACAGTGTGTTCAGGGGACAGGCAGCCAGCGGTTAGTGAGGAGATGTTTGCTGTATGTGACAAAAAAATTTTTGCCCTAAAAAACGCGTGACATCGCTTAGAGCACCTTTAAGCAATAATTTCTTTCTCAGCTGAAAAGCTCATTTATGTGTAACTCCATAAAGTGTCTTTCACAAAATATAGTCATATTTTACAATTCAGTAAAACAGTAATAGCCATTAGTGTGGCCCCTTACAGGCTGTTTTTAGTATAGACTCCCACACTTTAGCTTTGGCAAACTCCTAATTAGCAAACTTTTGACTATACACAAGTTAAACCCTCATAAAAGTATAACTGGCAAAGAAAGCTTCTGTTTTTTTGTGTGTCATTATAATTTTAAAACCTTTAAAATAAATCACTACTGGAGAAATGCAGTGTACCCACAGAGCCTCGACTCATAAATCCGACTGAAACTATTGTCTGTCTATTTTAATTTTTATATTTTAGGACTGCATAACAATAAGGATACATGCTGCTAAAATAACTTCTAAACTTATTTGGGATTAGTAAAGATGTACATGTTGATGATCAATGTGTTTGTGAAAATTTTAGTTTCTCCAAATTTAAATAATATGGTCCTTGTTTTAATTAATCATGAATCATGCAAATAGCTGTCTCTCAGGTTGTCATCATCGAGTTCAAAATGTCCATTTCATTGTTGACAAGCAGAGGACATCCCAGAATGTTCTCAGAACTTTTGCTGGTTCTTTCAAAGTTATATGAATAAACAGTAATGTTAATAGAACATTCGTTCAAGTTATCTGGTCTTTAATAATGTTCTCAAAATGTTAGCACAAAAAAGCATTTTTCATGCATTCATCTTTTAAATGTTTCAGAACTTTCAGAGAGCATTACAATATTAAATTGAGTGTAAGTTTAAACTAAGTATTAAAATACACATATCCAGAAGCATATCTGATACCTGATATCTTTTGTTATTCAAAATGTTGTTGTTTTTTAAAGCATCTGATAACAAGGATTTTTCTATGGGGTTGCCGAGATAATGTTACAGAATATATATTTTCTCTTACATGAGACATATTTGAGCTCGCCCAAATATTTGCCTGTCCTGTGCTGTCATGAGAGAGATTGAGCTGAACGTTCACAGACTTGCTTCCATCTTTGTGGACTGACCCCATGATCCTCTAAGTCATCTGGAAGACATAACTTTTACTTGACTCTAAGAGCAAACTCGTCGTCAGCAGAGAAACATGCCTACAAATGTATATAACATAAAGCTGATAAATACTGTTCATGATGGACGGCTGTTCAGTGTGATGCATAATGATGTTCATGTCCATGAAACTGAGTATAAAATATTTTATGCTCTTTGTATGCGTGTCAATAGTCATTATTTCCGTATCCTTGTGAAAAAGAAACACACTTTAGCATTCCTGTTTAAAGACTACTTAAGTAAATAAAGTTTTACTTTAAAGTTCACATTAAATCATTATGGTTTAATGACCTTTTGTTGTTCTTTAAAGAGGTATAGCCTACACTAATTTTGATGAGTTGACTAAAAAAAGAACATGTAAATTAATTGCAATTTAATTACAAATGTGTAATTGCAAATGCTGTATATTTAATTTTCAATAGAAATTACATTAAAGAATATTTGATACTTCCCTTTTATTCTTATTTCAAAGACAATAGAACTAATTATGAAATTGCATATAAATATGTACTAAAGTTCTATTTAAGTGTGTCAAAAAGTCCTCTGAACTTCAGCTAATTGCATTTAATATAAATGTAAACTATAACACATTTTCATTTAATTGCAATTAACATGCAATTAAGTGTCTGAAAACATATTCCGTTTGCACTTAAGTATTCTTTTAAAATATATTAGTTTGACATTATTACAAAAGTGCACCTTTTGAAAGTTGACTTAAGTGACCTTTTGCTAAATTAGTATATTATCTGCGAGTAAAATTTTTTGAAGTATGCTTTCAAGATTTCAAGTATACTACAAGTGCGCATTCAATACAATAAAGCACAAGTAGGATGCATTCATGTGTGTAGAGTTTATATCACAAATAATAGACATCTGCAATAATTTATCATTTGCATGCTTCATAAATGTTATATTCTGTACCGCACTGTGTTACAATGGTAAAAATCTTTAGTTTGCTTTTTTATTTTGTCTTGCAGTTGCACATCATGGATCTTTTGGCATAAGTAAGGGGCTACAAAGGGCCCAATGTGAGTCCATTAAAAGTACATACTGATACAGTCTCTTTTAAACATGCACCTACATAAATATTTTCATAATGAAGCGTTGGAAGGCTTTCAGAACTCTGTAGTAAAGAGTAATGCTTATAACCTTAAGTCATTTAGCTATCATTCACTCCTGTGTGCTGCGGTAAACTGCTACCTAACTTACCCATGCAATACAAGTTTATGAAGTCCAGATAATGTGGATTTAACAGTCTGTGGACCACCGGGGTTCATTTTACCTGAAATATCTGTTGGAAACACTGAAAGATAATTGCTGTAAGCTGTGGGAGACAGAAGCTGAGGCATGAGAACTTTCCAGCATGCTGTGTTTACTGTGGGTATGGGAAGAAAACTACAGTAATTGTGCTTTTGACTTTCTTTTCCAAAATTTTCTGCCAAATAATGTTTGATTACAATGTCCGGGTAACAAATGCACTATGACACAAGCAGCCTTGCTTTCAAACAAATGAAAATAAGAATGCTTATGGTTTGAAGCCGCAGTTTTTTAAGACTTACTTTTTCAAAGATTTCCTGCTTTACACACTCGCCCGTTTCACTAGCATGAACTAACATTCCTATATGATATATAACATTTTGTCTCATTTTAGTGTGTACTGCAACTGTATCTTATGGGAGCTTGTTTCCACCATGGAAAAAAAATACAAAAGTTTATTGTGACTTTTTATCTCACAATTCAGAATTGCGAGTTATAAAATCCAATCTGAGAAACAAAAAAGTCAGCTCACAATTCTGACATTTACTCACAATTGCAATTGAGAGTCTATATCTTCCAATTCTGAGGGGGGAAAAAAATCACAATTACCTCTTTTTTTTTTTTATTCAGTTGTGGAAACAAGCTTCCATAGTATGAGCACCATGTTTGCAATGTTGTTGCATTGTGTTAATGGGTTTTTGCTTATGGGGGAGGGGGGGGGGGTCACGAAATATTGGGAGTAATACATGGGAATATTAGTCACCTGAATATTAGCTAGGGTGGGTGAGAAGGGACAATGTATTCTTTGTTGACCAAAAAAACTTATAAAATCAAGAAATATCAGTCTGTGCAATAAGGGAAAGCAATCAAAAGCATTTTTTGCCTCATCACCTATAATTTATTTCTGCGTCACAAATACTTAGTCCCTGTTTTAGTCTCTCTGCTGCCTTTATCAAACACAGAGTAGCCGCTATATATGTTGGTAACAAAAGATTTCCTCCGATTGTAAATCTCCTGATTGAAACTTAAAAAGAAAATCTATATTTTGTCAGGTAACCTAAATTCTGTTACATGTCCCTTGTGAAAAGAAGTGTGCTTAATTGTATTTACTTTAATCTTAAAAGTATATATTTAAAAAGAAAAAGCTTTACTTGCTGATAATATTAAGGGGGAAAAGGCCATTTTCATGACTGTTTCTTAGCACACACAGTACATTTAGAAAAAAGTGCACTTTGTAATAGTGTCAAATTAAAAGATTTACTTTACGTTTTTTTTATTTTGTCATACTTTAAGGTACACTTATTTTGATGCGTTGCCTGACATAAAGCATACATACCATAAAGTAATGTTATATTAAAAGCAGTTAGCTGAACATTAGTTTGTTTTTTGACCCACCTAAGTACATCTTCATATGTAATTTCATTATTACTTCTATTGTCTTTGAAATATGGTTCAATAACTCCTGCATGTATTGACAAGGATTTATGGTATAACTAAAATACAATGTTATTTTTTATTGAAACTTGTGTCATGTATTTAAATATAACATATGTAATGTTTAAATTAAAATGCAGTGTTTAAAAGCCTATTAACTTTAAATGTAATATTGAATAACACACTACAACTAAAAGTATAATCAATTACTTTACATGTGCTTTAGTATGTTAGTCAGCGCATCAACATAAGTGTACGTCTTTAAAGCAAATGTCACAAGTACAATTGCTAGATGGTTCTTTCCCCTCCTTTTTTGGATGGGAAGTGCTGTATTCTTGTCCATTTGAGCAGTGATTATATATCCTCTGTCCCTCTGAAAAGCCCTAATACGGCAACCAGAGCTGTCTCCCCTACAGCTTCATAACAATCCCACAGCTCCATGGTTTTATTCAATTAAAGAACCTTCACCTTTAAACTGGCTGGGCATCATGCCAATGGCTTTAAAATGCTTGAGGGTTGTTTGTGCGCAAAATATTATGATTCAGTAGCCATATTTTTAGGCCACACTGTTAATGAATTTGCATAGTAAATATGAGTGTGTGATGTTTTCAATATTTACACCATAATGAGTTGTAAAGCTGCAGAGAACCAGCTGTGTGTTAATGAAAAATGTTCCACTCTGTGGCAGTGTTGTGCGGTTTAGACAGTATTTATAGGCATACAATTTAGACTAAATATTCAAGAGAAGACAAACCACTTAAGACAGAAACTTTCAGCAGAATTGTGGTTACTCACAATTATCGTGGCAGGTTTGTGAGTCTCGGATATGTTAATGTCACTAGGCTACTACCGTTTAGGCCTACTTTTCATCTAGAATAATATATTTGAAACGAGTTGTCTTTTATTGACTGCACACTGCCCTCTAGTGTTGATTAATAGGTAATATACTGTCTTCTAAAGACAGTAGGCCTAGCAAATAAGCATTTAAGAGGATGTTGTTTTGAAACTGGATTTTTTTTAAATATGCGTTTTAATAAGGCAATCAAAAGTTATTATTGCATTAGTGTCATCTGTTTACTGATCCCCAGGATCCAAGTGTGCAGCTTATATGTAAGCTATAGGCTATATAGCCTACTTATCATTAATGTAAACTGCCTTATTATCACCTATGGTGTAGTTTATTACAAAGTTTATTGACGTGATAAAATGTTGGAAATGTATGCATGTCGCTTTATTCAAATTTTTTGTTTGAGAATGTGATTTTAGATATCGATTACAGTAAATCACCAACTGTAAATGCAATTGATGCCAAACTAACTCAACAAATTAACAAAATGTAAAACATATCACTTTATTTTCATGGTTTTCTCTAACAATACAATTTGTTCTAACTAAGCAATCCTGTTAAACCTGTGTCCCCATATACTTTTTTAAAATTAAATCGTGAAACCTAGTAAGTGACATCATTGGGACCCTTTCTACAGCATGATAAACAGCCAATAAAGAACATGTCGCCATGAAATGGAAGTCGCGATAGTCCTTTCTTCCCATGTTTTGAGTGAAATGGCTTCTTGGACAAGAAGAAATGTAGGGCGGGACTTGATTTTGTCTGTGCGGAAATGGAAATGATTGGATGGTTGTGGTTTGCAATTGGTTGATTCAGTGTGAGTGACAGGTTGTTACGCCAGTAAACTCGTCATCAGAGAAGATAAGTGGCTTAATTTTGTATTAAATATCGCGGCGCGAACACATAAATTAAGTGAATAAGTCATTATTATATCATTATTTGTCATAATAAATGCTACAATATTACATAAAAAATATGAATTGTCCATTTTGATTTCATGTTGACTTAAAATATAGCTAACTCAAGCATTCTTATCAAATAAATAAAAAATCTGGTGTGCAAACCTGAAATGAGTCGTCAATTCACAGGCTTTGTGATTGGAGCATCTGAAGTCTCTGTGAGAGGGTGGATACAAACTGGAGCTGAAGAACGCCATTTTCTCTGGACTCGCGTCCCGAGATAACAGCAGAAAAGCGAAAAGGGAAAATAATTAGCGTAGCTGCTGTTCATAATGATGATTTCCATAACACAGGCGTAAATGATAAAACAAGAAGACAGTGACTCTTGCGTCCCAAAATCACCCCCCTCCGTCCCCCACTCAACTCAGCCCAGCTTACTGACCTCTACGTCCCTCCTGCTGCTGAGACCTAACCACAATCTCACAATCTCTCCGCAACCCAACCATACGCACCAACCCGTTGACTAAGGCTGTCGAGCCCCACTGGTGCGTTAATATGCAGTTTCAGTGGACAACGGTTCCGTATGGCATTCCACCTACCGCAACACAATATCTGCCCAACCACCCATCATTCACGCAATATACACAGGAACGTAATGACTGTAAATACTATGCAACCTATACAAATAACCTACAGTCTCTTCAAGTTTTATAGTATTAAATGGATTTGATCTGATTCAGCATGGTATAAAAGGTAAGCATTATGTAAATGCTTGGCTAAAGAGATGCGTCTTTAATCTAGTTTTAAACTGGGACAGCGAGTCAGAGCCTCGAACAATATCAGGAAGGCTATTCCAGAGTTTAGGAGCTAAGTGTGAGAACGCCCTCCCTCCTTTTAGTGGACTTAGATATCCTAGGAATGACCAGAAGCCTCGAATTTAGTGATCTTAAAGAACGCGATGGATTGTAGGGCGATAGAAGGTCCATTAAATACACAGGAGCTAAACCATTTAGGGCTTTATAGGTCAGTAATAGTACTTTGTAATTGATACGGAACTTGATAGGTAACCAGTGTAGAGATGATAAAATTGGTGTTATATGATCATATTTTCTTGACCTAGTAAGAACTCTAGCGGCTGCATTTTGCACTAACTGTAGCTTGTTTATTGAGGATGCAGGACAACCAGCTAATAAAGCATTACAGTAATCTAGTCTCGAGGTCATGAATGCATGAACTAACTTTTCTGCATCAGAAACAAATAGCATGCTACGTAATTTAGCAATGTTTCTAAGGTGGAAAAAGGCTGTTCTTGTAACATATGAAATATGATTTTCGAAAGACAAGTTGCGGTCTAGTATAACTCCCAGGACTTTTACCGTAGAGGAGAAAGTAACAGGACATCCTTCTATATTAAAGGGATACTCCACCAGTTTTTCTTATTAAACTATGTTATTCCCTTAACTAAGACGAGTGTATACATACCTCTCTCTTCTCAGTGCGTGCACTATATCGCTCTGTATTGCCGCAAAACTATGTTAGCACTTAGCTTAGCCCATGCATTAAATATGGGCCAAGCAGAGAAGAGACCAAACACTTCCACGTTTTCCCTATGTAAACACAGTTACTCGAGTAGTGTAACTTGACCTGGGCTGGTGACACAAAATAAACCGTTGCGCTTTTCTAAGCGTTTAAAATTGATGACTATATTGTATGGCGGAATAC
The DNA here is from genome assembly GCF_029890125.1 of Rhinichthys klamathensis goyatoka. Lineage (NCBI taxonomy): Eukaryota > Metazoa > Chordata > Actinopteri > Cypriniformes > Leuciscidae > Rhinichthys > Rhinichthys klamathensis. The sequence continues at coordinate 438,702 of NW_026607050.1, forward strand.
CATAACAAGTGTTTTTGAGCACTTCGACTTGGCGCAATAATATCTTCACTCGTGAAAAGTCCTCTTACCGGCTCCCGCTTCCTCTCCCCCTCCCTCTGACATTTCCGTCAATACAACCAACTTTTTTTTTGACTACCTGTGCTATTAGCAAACTGCAGATCATTTGCAATGGCGGACTTTGTAGATGATTATGACTTCTTTGTAGAAGACCCAGAGCCATATCTGTTTGAACCCGAGTACACGGAGGAGGAATTAGCTCTTATGGACCGTGAGAGGCAAGAAAGATAATGATCCAGAACAGACCGGAGCTGGCGAAAGACCACGGGCAAACAGCAATTGGTGGTGCAAGTGTGACTGTTGCGAACAGTTGCCGACCGAAATTGAGAGCCTGTGCTGTTTAGAATGCTAACTAAGCTAACTAGCTTCCAACAACCTGTTACTTCGTCAACTCCGCTCGAACTACTACTACCGGCGCATGTCACGTTGGTTGTATTGACGGAAATGTCAGAGGGAGGGGGAGAGGAAGCGGGAGCCGGTAAGAGGACTTTTCACGAGTGAAGATATTATTGCGCCAAGTCGAAGTGCTCAAAAGCACTTGTTATGGTATTCCGCCATACAATATAGTCATCAATTTTAGACGCTTAGAAAAGCGCAACGGTTTATTTTGTGTCACCAGCCCAGGTCAAGTTACACTACTCGAGTAACTGTGTTTACATAGGGAAAACGTGGAAGTGTTTGGTCGCTTCTCTGCTTGGCCCATATTTAATGCATGGGCTAAGCTAAGTGCTAACATAGTTTTGCGGCAATACAGAGCGATATAGTGCACGCACTGAGACGAGAGAGGTATGTATCAACTCGTCTTAGTTAAGGGAATAACATAGTTTAATAAGAAAAACTGGTGGAGTATCCCTTTAAAGTTGTATTGTAAGTGGTTTTGTGGGTAGTTTTTTGGATCAACAAGTAATACCTCCGTTTTATCTGGATTTAGTAGCAGGAAATTACGCGTCATACAGCATTTTATATCTTTAAGACACTGTCAATTTAGATAAGTTAGTGTTTTCATCTGGTCGTGATGAAATATATCATTGAGTGTCATCAGCATAGCAGTGGAAATTAATTCCATGTTTTCTTATAATATTACCAAGTGGCAGCATATATATTGAGAATAGCAGAGGGCCTAACACCGATCCTTGCGGCACTCCATAGTCTACTGACGTTATCTTCGATTTTTCCCCATTTAAACAAACAAAATGGTAACGGTCCGATAAGTACGATCTGAACCAGCTTAATGCCTGTCCCTGAACACCAGTGTAGTTTTGTAGTCGATCCAAGAGTATTTTAGGATCGATAGTGTCAAACGCAGCACTAAGATCGAGTAGAACTAATATTGAGATACAGCCTTGGTCAGAAGCTAAAAGTAAATCATTTGTAATTTTAACTAGCGCAGTTTCGGTGCTATGATGCGGTCTGAATCCTGACTGAAATTTTTCATATATCTCATTTTCTTGCAAGAAAGAGCACAATTGAGCGGACACAGTTTTTTCTAGTATTTTAGACATAAATGGAAGATTTGAAATCGGTCTGTAATTTGCTAAGTTATTTGGATCTAATTGCAGTTTCTTAATGAGAGGTTTTATTACTGCCAGCTTGAATATTTTTGGAACATGACCTAAAGATAAAGACGAGTTAATAATATTAAGAAGAGGCTCTTCCACTACAGGTAACACTTCTTTCAGAAATTTTGTTGGTATTGGATCTAATAAACATGTTGTTGGTTTAGATGCAATGATAAGTTTATTTAGCTCTTCCTGTCCTATAGTTGTAAAGCAGTGTAGTTGTTCCAGAGGGGCCATAGTTGAGGCTGAATCATAAGACACCATAGAGGATTGTACATTTACAATTGTGTTTCGGATGCTTTCTATTTTCTCATCATCACAGCTATACTGTAACGGAATATTTTGCTCTGGTGATGTCTGTTTATTTGTTAGTCTAGCCACGGTGTGTTCCACGGTGGAACTAATCTCACAGTTCCTGATTGAAATTGCTCAGTATAAATGATGCCCCCAGGAGGCATGACATGACATCTGTAGTTTCAGGATCTTAGGTGATTTATCCATAGACAGTAAGAAGTTTATTTTAGGTGAAGGTATTTTATCACTGGCAGATGGTCATAAATAGATTTGTTTTCATAATGCTGCCATTGTTTTTGAGAATGACTTATAATGCAAATGTTTGAATAAACAAGGTCATTTTAGGACTTAATTATTCTGTTACTTTTTTTTTACTCGGGTCATCCATAAGAAAATATTTAAGATTTCATTTGTAGTTCAATATAGAGAATTTCAATTGCCAGCTTGTATGTGCTGCTAAATCAAGCAATCTTAGGCGAACAATTACTCTGTTTTATGACTTGACCTTATAGTTGAGAGTTGATTTGTGATGCACTTAAAGTTACAGATGGCTGATATTAAATCTTATGTTGAAGTGTCTCTGCTTCTGTATGCAAGGCTTATGGGTCATAGACCTGCTCTGGCCTGTAGCACTGTTTAGTCAGTTGACATGCAGCTGTTGTGATGCGTAAATTAGAGGCTCTTGGTCTAAATTAAGACACACTGTCTATGAACCAAGGATGGAGTTATAGTTCTTTATTTCATCCAATATGTACAGTATTATGTGCACACTGTCTTACATATACACACTCACACACGTTGGGTTTTCATGTTTTATGGGGACTTTCCATAGACATAATGATTTTTATTCTGAACAAACTGTTTATTCTATCCCCTAACCCTAAAACTACCCATTACAGAAAACTTTTTAGATTTATATAAACAAAAATTTATAAGCTCTTTTCCTCATGGGGACCAAAATAATATCCACACAAGGACAAGAATTTCAGATATTACCATAACATAAGGTTCACCTGAACTTTTTTTGTGTGTGCATTGCAATGTCTACATAACCTTAGGTTTATGTTACATTATATAGTTTTAATTGCTAAAGCTGCCCTTTAATAAACATGTGATCATTTATTTCTTCTAGATAGAGGATGGTAGTCCCGCTGCCCTAGCTGGATTGTGTGAGAATGATGAACTGGTGTCAGTGAATGGAAAGCCTTGCTCTAATCTCAGCCTCTCAGATGCTATTGATCTCATTGAAGCCTCTGCTGACTGTCTACAACTGCTTGTCAAAAGGTATTTTATTACTTGGGCAAATGTTCCTTGATGCACTATGGTTGATTCTTTACTTGTTTCAATGTATTGCATCTTTTATTTGTGCGATAAGAGATTTTTAGTTTAGCAAAAAGGATTTAGGCCTAGCTTTGCTAGACTGATTGTGATGCATTCAATTGTATAGTTATTCGCATTTTATAGTATAGTCTTATTTATGACTGTCTTGACCCTTTGAAATAACAGACGTACTAAATTACCCACTGTGTACTACAAAATCACTTACCTAGATTATTTTAGATTAATAAAACACTAACACATGATTCACAGAAAAATTAATGATTCACTCTTGCTTCTCTCAATTTTAACTAAAAGTTAGGATTATTTTCTTAGTTCCAACAAATGATTTGCTTTATAAAGAAGTAGACGGATTAACTGCAAATAACATGATTTTACGACTTCTCCTCCCTCCAGATGCTGTAGTCAACCTCAAGAGAGCCTTGAAGTGGTTAGTACCACTTTTCGGATCCCATCTCCATCCAGGCTTCATCCAGACCCTCAGAAACTATACATCTCTGAGTCCCAGGATGAAGCATATTATGGGGAAACGGACAGCGATGGAGAGTTTCCAGTGGGGACTCGATTGGTCCGGACGCAAGTTCAAATACCTGCTTTTAGGAATAAAGGTAGAGGCACTTATGCCCAGGGTGGTGGAGACACCAGTTTGGATGTAACCCCAGGATCTGTGGTTGAATTGCAGCTCTCGCTCTCAAAGACCACCCTGGAAGAGCCAGATTGTGCTGCATTAGGCAGTGCTTGTGGATTTGTGGGAGACATCCATCATAGAAAGACGGATGAGAGCGTCAACTATACCACCACCGCATTTTCTCCAGATAGCCCTCTATATATACCCCGACAAGACCGGCAACCCCTTGGTCAGTGGGGTGTGTTGGTTAGCAAACCCCCTGCTTTGCCAAGACAGGTGGAGGTGACAGTGCAGCAGTTATCTAAAAGCAGTTCTGGAAAGGAGGGGGTAGAGGCCAGTGAACGGTTGGATTCTGGTGGGGAAGAAGGAGGGCACATTGAAGAAACTCCCACCTCCTCTTCTGTGTCCTTTGGACTTCCCTCAGAGGAGTGGGACTCTGAATCGGAGAAGGAGGTCAACAAGCCCAACAAGCACCGGGCAAGGCACGCCAGTAAGTAACATCTAATTTTCAGTATGTTGCTTGTTATAGCGTGATATGGTATCTGTTTGCAAGAATAGCAATAATTTCTTATTTTAAAAACGTAGGTTATAAATATTGCATCAGTGAACTGACGGAGTCAGCTGTGGATTGCTTGTGCTTGTAATTTCTAAAGTTATGGTTTAAAAATGTTGAACTCAATTCATGTCCAGTTTGTATGTTTCTTTTTAACAACTGTTTAGAATCACTTTTTTTGTTATGATCTGTATTATGTATATTTTCAGTGCTTTGTGAGCAAGAGTATGCATAGATAGATAGATAGATAGATAGATAGATAGATAGATAGATAGATAGATAGATAGATAGATAGATAGATAGATAGATAGATAGATAGATAGATAGATAGATAGATAGATAGATAGATAGAACAAAAAAGAACATGGCAATGATTCAATGTAGTGATGGGTAGGGGCTTGCAGGGTGACATGACTAGTAAAGTTAAGAATAAAACATGGGTATGCTAATTATGCTTGCAGAAGTGCCATTTGACAGACATCGACATGTGCAACTCTGGCCTGTCACCCGATCCTTTCAAATTGGCCATCTTAGCAGCACTGAAATGGAAGTAGCACTCATCTATGGCTATCTCCACCTTGAGATTGGAAAGACAAGAATCAGAAATGCATCATGTTTTAGCCAAACCTATTTTGAATGGACTGACATAGTCTGGTGGGAATATGGGTCTTTACGGAACTTGTGCATATATTGACTATAACAGGGCAGGGTTTTTGTTTTTTACAGCTTTTGGAGCTACACATATGGGCTTGTATTAGCACTCTGGCACTAGCAAGTCCACACACGGCCCCAGGGCTATTTTTACTCTCTCTCTTTTTTTTCTTTGCTGGATCTGCTATTGGCTCAGCCTCACTACCGTGCTCTAGACACATTCACAGCTGTAAATGGCTTATGTTAATGTCTGGCTGTTATACATGGATCAGAGATTTAGTTAATTGGTTAGGTTGTTATCAAATCTCTGTTTGGAGAATGACTTATTAGGTCATTGGGAATAATGTGGGTCAGGGAATAAGTAAATTCCATTTAACACCTGTTAAATCTGGGATTCATCAGTTGATTATGGGAGAAGCCACAACATTTTGATACAAAAACCAAACATTTTGATACACGTTGATACACATTGTCATGCATTGTTTAATTTTTAACAACAAAATCTCAATTGCATAAATTCCCATGTATATTTTAACAAACAATTATGTATTTGGTTTCACATGAAATAAAAATAGGTTAGCTACATGGTTCTTACTTGACACTTGTATTTTTTCATTTCAAGACATTTCTCATATGAAATGACTTGTTGGCTGCTCACATAACAGTGCTATTTATATGCTTCATATACGTTCAGTGATTTGGGCCACAAGGACCAACCATGTGCAATAATATCCCTATTTTATGACCTCATCCGCCCCATACCCTTAACTCCTGCTTTTTTGTGTCATTCTTAGGGCTCCGGCGCAGTGAGAGCCTTTCAGAGAAGCAGGTGAAAGAGGCCAAGTCCAAATGCAAGCGCATTGCTCTCCTGCTGTCTGCCCCTGCCCCCAATGCTAATAACAGGGGGGTGTTGATGTTTAAGAAGCATAGACAGAGGGCCAAGAAGTATACAATTGTAAGCTACGGTACTGGTGAGGACGAGCCAGATTATCAGGACGACGAAGACGACAAGGAGGAGCACGCCGTTGAGTTCACTGTTCTAGCCACAAGTGAAACAGAAATTTATGAGGATTTCTTTACCAATGCCTCAGTTCAGAAAAGCATTGTGAGCTTTGATTGGGATACCGGATTACTTGAGATAGAGCGCAAGCTTGACAACAAGCAGGATATGGAAGCACTACCTGAGACCAAGGGAAAAGGAGCCCTCATGTTTGCCCAGCGCAAACAGCGCATGGATGACATAGTAGCTGAACATGAAGAGATGAGACGTAAGGGGCTCCCTGTTGAAGCGATGCAGGTGCCTGAGACACATCAAACATACCAACACATGGAGGAACGCACTTATTTGAATGCACAAGAAACCCAAAATTACATGGATGTAAATCTACACCACAGCATATCAGCTCAAAAGCAGCAACAGCAACAACATCATCAGTACCAAGATCAGTACTATCAACAACAGCAGCTGCAGCAGCAGCAGCAGTATCAAGACTACCAGCAGCAGCTACAATACCAGCTACAGCAACAACAGTATCAACAACAGCAAGACTACCAGCAACAAAAAATGTATCAAAACATCCAATCATCCAATCAGCAACAACACTTCCAACAGCAGCAAGTGCAACAGTATTCACATCATATGAATGGCACGTTCAATCAGCAAGTGCAGAACGAAATGCAGGCTTCAGTCACAAACAGAAGTGCCAAACCATTTTCAATTCAAAATAGAGTGGCCGCTCCATTTTCCTCCCCGACAAGTGCAGATAATCAAGAGCAATCTGGGTGTTCATTGGGACAAGGTGAACAGATTGCTTCCCGTGATGAGCGTATATCTGTGCCTGCTATCAAGACTGGTATCTTGCAAGATACCAGGAGGAGTGCCAATAAACCTATGTTCACTTTCAAAGAGTCTCCAAAGGTTTCACCTAATCCTGCTCTGTTGAATCTCCTCAACAGGAATGACAAGAAGGCAGGTTTTGAGTCGTGCCCAGAAGAAGATTATTTAAGCTTAGGAGCTGAAGCCTGCAACTTTCTTCAGTCTCCTAAGATGAAACACAAAATTCCACCACCAGTAGCTCCTAAACCTCACATTAACCCCTCTTCTCCCCCATGGTCAATTCAACAAGAAACTACTGACCAACCCATCCCACAGCAAACCGCAAACAGTGTCCCAGTACCTGCAGAAGCTCCAGTCACAGAGGTTGAGGCTGCTCCTGCCCCTGAAACAGGGGCCCCAATCATGTCTGAAATAGAACCTACATTGGCCCCTGAATCCCAAATTATTCAACACTGTCCTGAACAGCTTGCTCCAGGTAATGCCTGGAAACAACCAGAATCTCAGATGGAGCCGAACCAGCAACCAGAAACCTGGAACGAGAAACAACCCCAGCTCCAAATTAATTCTGCTCATCCTGTCCCACTACCTGTTACACAGCCAGATCCATCTGCCAGATCATGGGATCCAGCTCCAACTCAAGGTCATCAGCAGCTTTCAGTGAGTACTTGGGGTCCAAATGAGGTCCAATTGCAAGTCCCATCTCAAACACAGCCACAATGGATGACGCAGTCTCAGGGTTCTCCAGAAGTACAATTGCAAGTGCCTTCTAAAACACAATCCCAGGCTTCTTGGGTAACACAACCTCAAACTTCACCCCTACCCAAGCATCAACCACAGCCTCAGTCCCAAATCAATTCTTGGGTACCAAGGCCAAATCAGTCAACACCACAAGCCCCATGGTCTCAGCCCTATGAACCTGCACTGCCACCAGTTAATGTTTGGCAACAAGATCAAAATCAAGCTCAGGAACAGCCAACCTGGACCCAACAACAACAGTTCCAAGAATCTCAGTTAATGCCACATGGGGCATCACCCCCTCAGCAACAGCCACAGCCTTCTTGGACTCAACCTCAGAGGCAGTCACAGCCCCAACCACCTTGGGTCTCTCAGGATAAACATCAAGAGCCAACACAGCCATTTGCAAATGCATGGACTCAACCACAAGGTCCAGTTCAAGCACAGCCTCCATGGGCTCAACAGACTCAACCACCACCTCAGCCCACAGCACCAGTGCAGCAACCCATGAATTCTTGGCCACCAATGCCAGCCCAGTCCCAACCACATCCACAGTGGGGACAAGAACCTGCTTCTCAACAACATCCTCAACAAGTAATGAACTCCTGGACACCTGAACAGAATCAAATTCAGCCTCCCTGGCCTCAGCCAATGGCACAAACTCAGCCTCAGGAGCATCCTCCATGGGCACCGAAACTTCAACAGCAGGCATCACCGCCACCTGTGAGCCAATGGGTACCACCACAATCTCAGTCTCAACCAGCTGTAAATGTTTGGGCACCCCAACATCAGCAAGGTTCAGTTGGAAACATAGCCCAAACTGCAAACCAGAAGTTGCCTCCCCAACAAATCAAGGCTTGGAGTCCATCTCAGACCACTCAGCCCACTCCTCCACGACGAATGAACTCATATACCACTGGGACAAAGGTACCATCCCCTGTTCCAACAAGTAGTACTGTGTCAACCTCTGGTTTTGGTTCAGCTTTCGAGATGCCAGCCTTGAGAGGGAAAGGAGCTGAACTTTTCGCCAGGAGGCAATCCAGAATGGAGAAGTACATTGTGGATTCTACCACAGTGCAGTCAAATAAGGCAAGGCCATCTTCACCTACTCCTTCTTTGCCAAATTCCTTTAAATATTCACCAAATTGCCGGGCTCCCCCGCCTTTGGCATATAATCCAATTCATTCACCCTCATATCCACCAGGTGCTATCAAGCAGCCTCCCCCTTCTAGCTCTTCAACAACAAACAAGAACAAAAGCAAAGAGAAGGGAAAACCTGCCCCAAAACCTCTTCATGTTCTTGATGTCATGAAACATCAGCCCTATCAGCTGAAATCCTCCCTTTTCACTTATGGCCCAGCAGCAGAGAAACTTGCTGCAGAAAAGGAGGCAGCTGAAAAGCTAGCTGCTCAAAAAGCAGCTGAAGCTCAGGCCCAAATTCAAGCCCAAGCACTAGGTGCTCCAAATCAAAACCAGCAAATGGCATTTAACCAAGGTCCTCCCCCTTATGGTTTTATGCCACAGCAGGCCCAGCAACCCTATGGAATGGCTGATCAGCCACCTATGCATGATGGCCTTTACCACCAAGTCCCTCCTAATACTTACCAGCCTGTCCAAAATGCTTATCAACAACATCCTCATCAAGTCCCATTTCAACAAGAATACAACCCCCAACAAACTTACCAACAACCTCCTTTAAATCCTTACCAACAAGCACCAAGTCCTCCCTACCAACAGCCCTCCCCATCCTCCTATCAGGCAGGTCCTAATCCAGTATATCAAGCCGGACCTGCATTGGCCTACCAACCAGCCCCTAGTTCTTATGTTGTGCCATCTTTCCCAGTAGCAGCCAGGGCTGACTCCGTCTCAGGAGGGAGTATTACTGCTGCTCCAAAGCCCAAATTTTCAGCCAAGAAGAGTGTGGCTCAGGTGTGGAAGCCAAGCACTGCTGAAAAATAGAAATAGTGATTGTTCCCCTAGTGTTTTTACCTTAAGAACTAAGGTAAAAACAAGACCTGAGCTAAGATTCAGATACTTTTTGTAGAACATATCCAACTTCCAAACCAAAATATTGTTTGTTACAAATTACGTTTAAGATATGCCAAATAAGTAACAAAGAAGAGGGCATGGACATTTCAAAATGACATCACATGATGTTAAATAATGCTCCGATTTATACTGATATTTTATAGCCTGTCTTGCTACAGGTAAAAAGCTCTTGTACTTAGCTCAAAAACAGCGAATTAAATGTGTTAGACAATTTTGGTCAAAGGGATTCAGTGTTGAGTGTGAGTTTGAGAAGAGAAACATGGATGCTTAATGTTGGAAAAATTATGGCAGGTGAAAAAAGAGAGATAGACATAAGGGTCTGTTATGAGGGCTACTGAGTAACTGATTTGCAATACAACTTAAGGGATGTAACCCAGCAAGCAATTTTATATTTAAAAGACGTCCAATAGCCGTCCAAACACAGCCCTGATGTCTAGGCTAAAACAAGGAAAAATTTGGGCAGTCAGTATAAATTTAATAGACTTCTAACCATAGCCCAAGAATAGACACAAAGGCTATGCACAGAATATCAAAGAAATTAAACCAAATACCTTGTTATCACAGTTGACTTTGCTTACATGATGGAATATCATACATCTCACAAGTTACTCTGGCAAAAATGACATGTAACTAGATAAATTCAAGGTTATTTTGGCTAGAAGTTACTCATAACTGGACTATATCGGGTCAAGTTAACCTAGACGGTGAAATAACGGCTATTGCTTGCTGGCAATCCTTTAAAAAACAATTATTATATAATCATACTTAAAATGCATAAAAGGATTTGCAGTATCAACTTTCACACAAGCATATGTGTATATGATAATATTTTACAATACCTCAGTAGACGGACAGAAAAAAATATATGATCAGTTCAATGATATTTGGAATATGCAAGTAAACAATGTATTAGCTTCTGGCTAACAGTGCAAGGAGATACTATATAACTGAGAGATAATGTATTATGGTGGAGGTTCAATCATATCTCACCTTCTGAGAAAAAACATTGTTATATTTCTAAATTGTAATTAATGTTTTAGACTTTCTTCAAAAAAGAAGAAATGAATGTACTCCGTATGTGAGTTTTTTCAAGTAGGTTGAATAATGTCACTGTTTCGATGTTTAACTGGTACATAGTTGGAGAGCTATTAATTTTTACTTTTTATGAAGATAAGTAGACGTTGTGTAGATTCCTGTTTATTTTTTGAGGGAGGAATTTATGTTAAGCTTTTTTGTTTGCTTCAATATTTTTTTTTCCATCAGTTCAACTAGAACGTCAAATAAAACAGTTATAAGAAGTAGACGAGTTCTAAAACTTTTTATTTTTAGTTTGACTGCTGTCTTCTGTTCTTTTTGCTGTCTTCTGTTCATTTTTTTTGTGTGATATTTTCTTCATAGTACACTATTTGTAAAATGTACCGTGCCATTAAAATCACTATTTAAGTTTTGTTTGTTTGTTTTTGCATGCACCATCTTTCCGAATCACTTCGAAGCACCAATCACTTCCATCTTTCCAATCTGCATTATTTTTGCACCTCACTATTCTCTGCTTTCATAATTCTTTTCAAAGTATTTTTCAGTAGTGAACTGTAAAAGGTTCAACCAGGCGCTCGTAAAGTTATAAAATACGTGATAGGTGCTCTTGGGGTAGGGAAAAGATCCAAAGAAACGAAAAGCAGGTCCCAGACACACATATTTTGTGTTACTTTGCCCTGAAGAAGACATTTTAAAATGATTTAAGCCATACTAAATAAAGGCTTTTTAACTTTATCCTTCTCCTCATTGAAAACTTGACTGAGTGCCTGGGACCTGCTTTTTGTTTATTTTTCAGTAGTAGTCAGTTTAAACAAGGTAAGTAAAGACTTGACTTCAATAATTTTTAATCATTACAGATACTTTTTTACTACAAGAAATTAAAATCAGTAGAAATTTTAATGGAATAATGTTCATAAAACATTTCTTAGGTTTAATCATTCAAATCAGTTATACATTTTATTTATTATTCAATACCACCAGTTACTTAACTGTAGCTTATTTGTTAACGTGTTAAATGTAGTTACAATTAAACCCTCAATCCTTGCTCTCCCACAATGAAGGTAGATTACATTTAACATAAGATCCTTTCAGATATGTAATTTTATAAATCCATATATTTTTCTAAGTGTATATGAAATTATATGTTCTATTATTATTTACATCCTATTCAATCCTTCTTTCAAAAGTTTTATTTGCAGTAAAGTGATACGTTTCTGCATGGAAAAAAAATCATTTGACAGCCTAAAATAACTACGACCTGAAAGCAAGCCGTGAGTATTGTTCTAAATTTGAACCTGTGTTACTTTCAGGAGTTAAGTAAGACATACTTCATAATTGGGGAAAAGTGGAAATGATATGAATGAATGCCCTGCAAGGCCTGCTCCAGGAGCTATATTTGGAGAAATGTGATCTCTGGTCCCATGACTTAAAAGCAGAGGAGGAGAGCACTTTGCCTTATGGCACCTGTCACTTTTAGATCACTTTAGACTTCATTTATGTTTTTTATACAAAGTCAGAGACTAAATGAAAATGTGTAACAGCAACACCGATATATTTGTCAACATTAATCCAGTCATTACTGGCATTGAACATTCCACAACTGAAACTATTATTTATTTAAAAATTTTGAAAAACTGGCTTTTTAAAACAACACATTAAATTAATTTTACAAAATAAATACATTAATAATTTTAACATTTGATTTATACGGAGTCCCTAAAGGGACATGGCAATGGAAAAAATATATTTCAATGCTCTCGCGTTCACTCGCAAAACTCGGTTACGTATGTAACCTTGGTTCCCTGAGTCCTAAACCTACGTGAACCGGAGGTCCTGTCCTGAACTGACTTAGACAGCTCTGTAATGACTAAACACTGCAAGAGACGAAGTGCCCGAATCGTGCGAGAATCCAACTCCACGCCCAGAAAAATCGTTTGCTGAAGTGGTAGCAACACACTCTTTTGAAGGTTTATGCAGTCGTAGGCTCCTCAAATGATTGAGCACCAAGTCTCAATGAACTACAGTACTGCCAATTCCTGTGATTGAGCTAATATCAGCCAATCGTCCAGGTTGACCTAGAGCTGCAACGGGGCCAGAGCCGCATCCATACACTTTGTGAACGTTCGAGTAGCCAGAGCCAGTCCGAACGGAAGAACATGGTATTGGTAAGCTTTGCCCTAGAAAGGGAACCTGAGGAACTTCCTGTGCCTCTTGACGATCTGGATGTGGAAGTACGCATCCTTTAAATCGACAGTCACAAACCAATCTCTGGTTTGGGAAGAATCCCACTGAAAGGAGGTGGGCCTTTCCGAAATTGGATGGTGTAACCGTGCCAAACGGTATGTAATACCCACTGCTAGATCTCGGGCAGGCTTTGCCACGCGGCCAAGTAATCCGCCAGGGGCCTTGACCGTTATATTTTTGGAAACTGCCAAACCACAGGTACCAATACATCTTCTGATTTTAGAGACCCTCTGGTGTCTGCAAAAACAGGAAGGACATGTGAAGAGACCACATTTGATCTTATCAATATAGACTGATCTCCTTGCATAGGACCCCGAGGCACATGAGTGACGGGAACCTCTAAAACAGGAAGCTGTCCAATCGCCCAATCGGGCTGAGCCACCACATCGACAGTGGGAGCTTTAAGCGCCGTCATAAACGGGCCATGCGCACATGACCCTAGGGCTTTTTTACGAACTCTGAAGGCTGGGATGCACGGAGTATCTGAGGCATTGCTTGTCGAGAGGGCTCAGCCTAAAACCGCCTGAGGCGCAATCTGCGGTGGGATGGTTAAAACCGGAGCCAGGAGGCCACGATGAGGGACCTGTCTATTGCCCAGGCAGTAGGCTTGGTAGCTCTCAGCGCCAAGTCAGTAGCCCATCTGAGCTCCTTAAAGGGATAGTTCACTTTGAAATTAATTTTTGGTATGTTTTAGCTTACCTCAAGGGCATCCAAGATGTAGGTGTCTTTGTTTCCGCAGTAGTTTCAATTTTGATATTTTTAGGTCAAACCGTTCTTGTCTGTCAGTCATATAATGCAGGTCTACGGTCACTTCCTCAAAGAGCATGCACAGAGAAGTCCAAATTAATCATGATTTAATGACGCGTAAATGTAAGTACACATTGATGGCCTACGACATGAAACGCGCGGTTTGTGTGAGAAAACGAACAGTATTTATATCGTTTTTACCTCTTGTAAACACAGCCACGTCCAAGTGATCTGACGGCGCCGGCGGTTCGGTCTTTTCCGGAAAGCACCGGAAGTGATCTCTCGCGCGTGTACGTCACTCATTGTTTACACAGAACAGAGATTGTAGGTAAGACGGCTAATTAAAATGGTACTAATTTGCGCTTATCCGGGATGTTTAAACCGTCGTAAAAGAAAACAATAAAAAAAAAAATTAAATAAAACAATTGTATGAGTGACGTACACGCGCGAGAGATCACTTCCGGCGCTTTCCGGAAAAGACAGAACCGCCGGCGCCGTCAGATCACTTGGACGTGGCTGTGTTTACAAGAGGTAAAAACAATATAAATACTGTTGGTTTTCTCACACAAACCGCTCGTTTCATGTCGTAGGCCATCAATGTGTACTTACATTTACGAGTCATTAAATCATGTTTAATTTGGACTTCTCTGTGCATGCTCTTTGAGGAAGTGACCGTAGACCTGCATTATATGACTGACAGACAAGAACGGTTTGACCTAAAAATATCAAAATTGAAACTACTGCGGAAACAAAGACACCTACATCTTGGATGCCCTTGAGGTAAGCTAAAACATACCAAAAATTTATTTCAAAGTGAACTATCCCTTTAACAGCCTCTGGAGTCAGACCCTCTCCCTTGTCAGACCCTTGTCCCGCCTCTCCCATGGCTGTCGCCTGTCCAGCGGCCATGTAAGATTTTCCGACTAAAGCAGAAGTAATACTAACACGGCTTGGATGGCAGCAGGGGCCGTTACTTCCAAGTCAGAGTCGGCGCAAGATGGGCCGCGAGAGTCTCTTCCATGACCGACATCGCCACGTAACCTTGCTCTGCCATCTTGGAAACAGTGGCGAAGTCAGCGGCAGTGGGATTAGTAAACTGCGCTGAAAATGGCTGCTTCCAAGACCTTGATACCTCATGGTGGAGGTCTTGTAAGAAGGGGAGAGGCTTATGGGGCTGGGCTAGGGCTGCGGCTGGTCAAAAATCGGTCATCTAGATAGGCCCTTAACCGCCGCCTGAGCATGCTGAAGGCCCAAACATTGCATGCATCTGTCATGAGTGTCTCCTGCGATTAACCTGTCACATGGATCGAAACATCTCCTAGCTCATCATGTCCGCTTGAGAGGAGTGAAAACTGCTCTGAAAAGTATGAACAAGAGAAAGACCGCTTTCTTATGGGCAACAGAAGATTCGCTTCCTGAAGAAAATGAAATCTGATGAGATAGCACGTATTCTCGGGGCGGTGCTAAGCGCTACTGGCCAATGAAATGGCGTAATGTTATAAGGGCTTCAGACATTCGTCACACCGAAGGTGTTCACATAGCGACGGCTATCGCAGCGTTGAGTGAACCTATGAAAGGCAACCCGCATTCCCTCGCAAAACCTTAGTGTTCTTTCAGAGCAGACGCGAAGTTTCTCGGGGGAATGTAAACATTTTGCGAGTGAACGCAAAGTTTCTCTGGGGAACGCAAAAAAATGCAAAATCATTGACAAGTAATTTTCCCCCCTATATCCGTAGTATGGAACCTCTAAAGTACGGAGCTCCTAAAGGGACGTGGTGGTGGAAAAAAATCTGGGATGGGAGGGAAAAAAAATATTTCAATAGTAAAGGTTTTGTGAGCAAACGAAAAGTTTCTCGGGGGAACGCAAATAATTTGCAAAAGAACGCAAAAGCATTTTTCCTCCCATCTATTTTTTCCCACCACCATGTCCATTTAGGGGCTCTGTAGATTTTAGCAACAGCATTTGTCATACTACAAACTCACTAAAATGTATGTTATCATCATTAATAGAATCCCATGTCTTCATGGCTAGCTCATAACCTGTCCTTTGTTGTTGTTTTAAAGCAAATAAGCCTGGATAGATAGTTATTTTTATGCTAATTTTATTCATCCTGCAGAAGTGGATTTTCAAGTGAATTGTAGTAATTAGAGCCCTGCACGTTCATATCATAACCAGACGGTGGCAGCACAGTCTTTCTGGTTAGGCTTATCTGTTCACTCCATGGTGGAAAATTGTTTTTGTACATATCCACATACACTGTAAAAAAAAAAGATTTTTCAAAGTTGTAAATAAAACAAAGATTATTGGAATATGATTTACAAGAACATATTATATTTCAGTCCTTCTACTTTCAAATTTCACATTTAATTTAGTGTTACTTTCTGTTTCTTAATTAATTGTAAAATTTACAAGTAAAAAATGCTTCACTCACCAATGTTTTTTTTCTGTGTAATATCAGTGACCCCCCCCATTTTTTACTATTGATATGAATCTGCCACTACAATTGTTTATTCCCATGAAAACTGTTTTAAACGTATTTGTTTGCTCATTTCAGGGGCTTAGGAGCGCGTCCTTGTCACCACCTGTTAGACTTTCAGCAGCAGGTCTCAGTCCAAGGTCGGTTTCATTTTCTCCATCACCAAGACCTGCATCACAACCCTCTTCTGTTCAGCCACAGACTGCCCGGCTAGACAGGGGTCACAAGCCTCCCAGCCCATGGGAAGCTGCCTCACGCCACCCATTGGGGCTCGTGGATGAAGCTTTTACATATCTGGACATTCAACAGTCTATTGCCTCCAACCTGCGCTATGCCGCTCAGACTAAGCTCTTACCCGAGCCCCCGGCCGAGTGGAAGGCAAAGGTTGCATATGAACCTCCACCGAAAAACCAAAAAGACAGTTTGAGTCCATCACCTCTGACTTTTCTGTCCCCAACCAAGAGCACAGCGTCGGCACCAGCTGGTCCCGTCCCATATGTATCACCCTTTAGACAGTGTCAACCCCAAAGGTCAATGACAGAAGCTAACCTTGGGGCTTCACAGGGTAATCTAACGAAAATGGGGCCTCATCGACTGAGACTCTATAAAGCCAAAGATAGCAGTTCTTGGAGACGTTAAAAGAAGCGCCGGGAAACCCTTTTCATGCAGGTCGCGAAAGTCAAATCAAACAGGGGGGTGTTTTGAAAGTGAGAAAAGTACAATTCTTAAGGCTACTATTAAACAGAAAGATACTGAAAGACAGAGAAGCTGATGTTGCAGAATGAGGGTCTGTGAAAGTCAGAAGACGGAACTATAAATTGATAGAGTTTTTTTACGTTTGATAGACAGAGTGTTACAACTGGCTTTTAAAAACTCACACTTACAATACAATACAATAATGTAATCTAATTTTGATTAGTGAATATGCATCCCTTGTGAAAAATAAGTACACTTTAGCATACTTTAAAAAAAAAAAGGAAATAATATACTCTAAAAAATATATACTTAAGTGCACCTAACTGCAAGTTGATTGCATTTTAATGAAAATGTATTATAGTTAAAATTTCTATTAAATGTAATTAGCTTAACTTTGGAGTGTTTTTGACCACTTAAGTAGTCATGAAAGTGCACTCTTTTAAGGACACAAAGGGATAGTTCACTTAAAAATGAACATTTTGTCATTAATTACTCACCCTCATTTAGTTCCAAACCCGTAAGACTTTCGTTCTTTTTTGGAACACAAATTAAGATCTTTTTAATAAAATCTGAGAGTTTTCAGTCAGTCCATTGACAGCTACACAACTGACACTTTGACACTACAAAAAGTTCCTGAAGCGATTGTAAACTAATCCATATTAACTGAGCCGTCAAGATTATCTGAAGAGACTCAATCACTTTCTATGATGAACATATTGAATCAGATCGTGTCTCTTCAGAAAATTTGGACTAAACCGCTTAATTCATATATATTATTTTTACGATCTCTTTATGAAGTTTTTGAAGCATCAAAGTGTCAGTGTAGCTGTCAATGGAGGGACAGAAAACTCTCAGATTTCATCAAAATCGAATTTGTATTCCAAAGATGAACAAAAGTCTTGCATGTTTGGAACGAAATGAGGGTGAGTAATGACAGAATTTACATTTTTGGGTGAACTATACCTTAAGTGGCCTTTTATTTCATTAAAGGAGTAGTTCACTTTCAAATGAAAATTAGCCCATGATTTACTCACCCTCAAACCATCCTAGGTGTATATGACTTCTTTCAGACGAATACAATCGGAGTTATATTCAGTGGTGGAATGTAACGAAGTACAAATACTTCGTTACTTTACTTAAGTAAATTTTTCACGTATCTGTACTTTACTTAAGTAGAATCAATAGTGCATACTTTTTACTTTTACATCGTTACATTTTGCAGCAATTATTATACTTTCTACTCCACTACATTTCTACAACGTTCTGTTACATTTTCGTTAAATTTTCTGATCCGTTTTTCCCCTGCCAAAACGTCGTCCTGACCGTTCGTTCGTCGCACGTTTCTGTCTCACCAGTGAAGTTTGGTTGCCATAGTAGATATATCAACCCGGTCACACTAAATGCGTCTCTATAGCACGCAGTGTGTTTATCGTGCAATTTATACGCGAAAATTTGTTTTTACATGCATAGGAAACGCATTGGTAGGTTTAGTAGTGATGTGGGGTGCGTGTGTATTATACGTTTGGTTAGGATTAGTATGGCAAGCCAAGAGGTTCAGAATTACGCCATAAATTAATCGCGTTTACAGCCAAACGCCGTCATATATGGCGTTTTAACATAATATGTGTGTTTATATATATATATATACCGTATATAGTAAGCTTGATGTGTATATTGCCTAATTGCAAGCTTGTTCAGAAATGGTGACAAAAACTTAAAATATAACTGCTTTTCCATCATATTGAACATCATTATAGGAGTATTAGGTTGAATGAGTTAGAATTAACTGTTTTATTAATCATTAGAATATAGACATTAAGAGAATAAATTGTTATGCAAGTACTTTTACTTTTAATACTTAAAGTACATTTAAAATCAGGTACTTTTTACTTTTTACTTAAGTAGGGTTGTCATTGTGGTACTTCTACTTTTACTAAAGTAAATATGTCTCTGGTTATTTGTACTTTTACTTAAGTAATGAGAGTCAGTACTTCCTTCACCACTGGTTATATTAAAAAATATCCTGGCTCTTTCGAGTTTTTATAATGGCAGTGGATTGAAACCATAAGGTTGAAGCGCAAAAACGTGCATCCATCCATCATAAACGAACTTTAAAGGCTACTAAAGGGTTAATAAAGGCCTTCTGAAGCAAAACGATTGTGTAAGAAAAATATTCATATTTAAAACTTTATAAAGTCAAATAATAGCTTCCGGCCAAACGAACATACGGATTCCACTTAAGTGTAAAGCGCAACTAATGCGATTAATGCGACGTACTGCCCATGCGTACTGCCGATATTTACGCTACGCCATGACGCACGTCAAGTTTCGTAAGTTGCGCATGAGCGGCAAGTAGACTGCATATGTCCATTTGAGCAAAAGCTAGAATTTTACTTTGTAACGTGTTAAATATGAATATTTTTCTTACACAAACTCCTCGCTTTGCTTCAGAAGGCCTTTATTAACCCCCCGGAGCCGTATGAAGTTTCTTTATGATGGATGGATCGGATGCACGTTTTTGAGCTTCAAACTGATAGTTGCAATCCACTGCCATTATAAAACTCGGAAGAGCCAGGACATTTTTTAATTTAACTCCAATTGTATTCGTCTGAAAGAGGAAAGTCATACACACCTGGCTTGAGGGTGAGTAAATCATGGGCTAATTTTCGTTTGAAAGTGAACTACTCCTTTAATATCATATTATCTGCAAGTAAAGTTTTTAAAAAATATATACTTTTAAGATTTAAAATAGGCTACACTAAAACGTGCACATTCAGTTCACAAAAGTTCACTTCTTTTTCACAAGTTTTGCACTAATGAATGGGGTAAAGTTATACATGCATGATCATGATACATGCTAGAGAAATAACAAAACATAATAGGTCTTCAAAATACGTAATTTCTAGTATGAGACACATTTCAGAACTCTCCGTATTTAATTAGCCGCACTTTTTATATGAATAGTTCTGACTATGATTCTAGCTGTCATCACAACTGAAGCACCCTATTACTGAATTATTTGAATGCAGCAATTTAAAGGGATAGTTCACTTCAAAATTAAAATTCTGTCATCATTAGACGTCACGCCCACGGAATGTTGGCTAAACGTCTGATGCATATGGTACACTTAACTGGAAACACTTCAGGAATGTCGAAGTCGTCATCTGATTGGTTGAATTTTATCGGATTTCCGGGGGCGCGAGTGTCGCGTTTATTTTCGGTCCGCCGGGAAACAAAGTGCAGACGTGTGATTGCGGAAGAAAAACTGTTGTGTTTACATGAGTGACAATGAGCATTTATCAAGATCAGCTAAACGTAGGATTCTCAAAAGTATGCGAGGTTCACGGCATAGACTCTTGAAGTGTTCTTCACCTTCTTTGATTTTCTATGCTGACTGACTTGTTGCACGCTGGTCTGTTGTTGTGGGGAGATTTCCACGCCCCGAAACGTGACGCTGAACGAAACGATCTGTAATTGGTTGTTTTACATGTCGGTCAAACGGCCTTATGGGCGGGCCTTGGCCAAAGAAAGCTGCTATGAATTCCAGACCTTCAGCCGTCAGTCTGAAGGTCTGGCTACGCGAGACTATCATTTACTCACCCTCAAGTTTTTTCAAACCTGTTTGAATTTCTTTCTTCTGCTGAACACAAAGGAAGATATTTTGAAGAATGTCAGTAACCAAACAGTTGACTGGACCCATTAACTTCCATAGCAGGAAAAAAAAAATACTATGGAAGTCAATGGGTCCAGTCAACTGTTACTGACATTCTTCAAAATATCTTCCTTTGTGTTCAGCAGAAGAAAAAAAATCATACAGGTTTGAAACAACTTGACCGTGAGTACATGATGACAGAATTTTCATTTTGAAGTGAACTATCCCTTTAAATTACTGCATTCAAATAATTCAGTAATAGGGTGCTTCAGTTGTGATGACAGCTAGAATCATAGTCATAAAATTAGAGAAAGAAAGAAAATCATTTTGTTTGTGACTGTGCTACAAAGCTATTAGGCAGAAACTGTTGAATCAGTAACAGTCGTACTTGTTACATAAGCTTCACTAGAAAAGATTAAATCACTCTTCAGTGACCCGGTCTGACCCTTTACCACATGCCCTGTTGCCCCAGACTCGGATTCAACAAATTCACTACTATTTGCTTAAAAAAAAAAAAAAAAAAAAAAAAAACGAATTTAATGAACATTCCTTAAATGTATTTTGCAGTGAAAGTCTGTGGGTTCTCATATGTGACAATGCATGCTCTCAATCCACTTAAAAAATACATGATACTAATTTGCACTGAGTTGTTCATGCTTATATTTCTTCATTCAATGACTAAATGTTTCTATGAGAAGGATATCAGAAAGCTCAAATTTGACATGTTTTTGTCAAGATATGTTTTGTAGTTTGATAAGTTATCAAATATGTTTGGATATTTCTTGAATTGTCGAGTGCATCATCTGACACAGAGTGGAGCAAGCAGCTCGCTTATACTGTTTTGCCCAAGTATAGCTCAGTATTAAGTAGCTTGTTTGACACACTCTACTGCTCCACTTTATGTATGTGACTGACATAAAACCATGCTTGCGCTTCTATTAAAGTAACATGTGTAGAAATCTCTCTGCATATAGGTGTTTTTTGAAATCTTTGTGGAGTTTTTTGGAGGGAAAAAGTATGCTGAGAGTCGCTTTCAGCCCAATAGTCTGTAACAAGTTAGCCGTCTGGTTATATAATGGCTTGGGAGGCCTGGCTCAACTCCCGAGCTTGTACTTGTCATACAACCAAACTATGTGGCAGCTGACATTGAAGACTGAACCGTGTTCAAAAAAGTTCTGCAATTAATCTGCTATTTGGGATATAGGCCTACTGTACACGGGAGGAAACATGTCAATTACAGTCAGCGTCGGCCATACCAGTTGCAAATAATTATTTATATAATAATAAGCATATTCATTACTTGTAAAAGTACAAGGAATTACACTTAAAAAAATATTTCCTTATGTCTTCGATCCAAAGATTGATTCCTTTACATGACAGATACTGTGTCTGGGAGTGACATTTTTATTTGTTGTTTATGGGAAGGATGAAGGAAATTAGAGTGTTAGAATGCTGGACAAAAACATTTACAGTAACTTCACATACACCATTAAATGAGTCATGACTTTCTAAGCTTCCTGCAGATAATGGTTCGTATTTGCTTAACTAGATCACAGATTATAAATGACTGGTTATTACTCTGGTCAAAGCTATGGGCTTTGAGAGACTACCCTTGTGAAAAAAAAGTGCACGTAATTGTATTGAATGTGCACTTCAAATTTGAAAGTATATATTTTTTTAAATTACATCCAGATAACATAACACATAAAGAGAGTATACACTTTCTTTGTTTCTTAACACACTTAAAGCAGCACTAAGTAGGAATTCCGTTTTTGTCAAACAGCGACCCCTAGAGTCGCTGTGGAGTACTTGTACTGTCGTGAATAGCACTCACGCAGAGATGGCTCGCACCTCGCACTCACCCCTCCCCCTGTACACTGGTACCTGTTCAGTAGGATAGAAGCTGTAACGAGTGGAAATAAGGTATGGCCCCTTTAAGAGCTGCGCGCGCCCAACACCACATGTATACGGCGCTGGGTTATTTCTGTTTGATGCTCATTTTATCCGAATTTTATTAGATCTGTTTTTTGCCGTAAAGCAATTCGTTACCTCGCGAGACCTGATATCACACGATACTTCCTAACACTGAGGCCGGCGGCTCGCCGGCCCAAAGTTGCAAGGGTGGTTTTGCGGCTCACAGGCACCAGGGGGGTGCGAGACGACCACCATTCAACACGAAATCAGTAATATAAACATTACAATGACTCCAAAGCTGTTCGGTTAAGGTCAAAAAGTTACTTTCACCTTTAAGTACACTTTTAAAAGGTGCACTTTATAATAATGTTAACTTACAAGTTTTACTTTAAAGTGCATGTTGCATCATTATGTTTTAATAATCTTTCGTTGTGCTTTAAAGTACACTAATTTTGATGTGTTGATTAACATATATTTGATTATAATATAAACTGTAGTAGGCTATGCTACGCAATATTACATTTAAAGTTAATAAGTTTTAACTGTACTAAATTGAAAGCTTCATCGTTATGTGAAATAAAAATATTACATACAAGTTTCAATAGAAAATACAATAAAGTGCATTTTAGTTGACCATAAATGCTTATAAATTCGACAGTACACTTTAATCACATTATAAAGACATTAGAAGTAATTATGAAATTACATATAAAGATGTTAAATGCTAATTGTAGCCTATTTAATATAAATGTAAACTGTAATGCATTTTAATTTAATTACAATTATAATGCACTTAAGTGTCTGAAAACATTAGATTGAGTTCGAACTTAAAGTATATGACTTTTTAAAAGTATACTTAAGTTTAAGACTTTTTCACTATTTATTGTATAACATTATATATATATTTATATATAACAAATCTAATTTTACATACTAACAAAATATGGAGTATTAAATGGTTACACTTTATTTTAAGGTGATGTTACAGTACATTGTACTTACTCAAATAAGTACTGAGTAATATTAATTAACTGACTATAGAGTTACCGTTTTGGCTTAGGGTTAGTTAATTGTAATTATGCATAATTTACTGTTATTCCTAGTAAGTACATGTGGTAATGTATACGTCACCTTAAGATAAATTATATCTATTAAATTATATAAAATGTGTTGTTATGAACATGCTACGGTAAGGTGTTTTATATCTTTGCTCCAAATCATGGCCATTGACCATGTTAACCAAAACTCAGAACTGAAACTCAAGAATGTCCCGCTAATGAATGAACTGTACAAACACAGTGAAGTCATAACCTGAGCAGACACCTGCTGTGTCCATTACACTCTAAAGTGTTAACGTATGTCTGTCTGTGTGTGTGTGTGATCAGCTCTATTAATAACCGCATGCTAGTTAAAACAGACAGACTAACAGCTGGCCCTCCCTCTGACACCCCTCTCCCCTGTAGTCCGCTCCACCAGAGTCCTTCAGTCCTGGTCAGAGAGGGAACAAGCACAGGTTGCACTGATCCAGACTGACCCCACTTACCTCTGTTAAAGGATACTGACACAACCTGACACATCGCAGGTAAGGAGCCCCTGCCTCAGGTGCTTATGCAGCAGGGATGTGTGGGTTGTGTGTACAGTGTGTTAAAAAGTTCTGTCAACTTTTCTGACTGCCATCATCAACATAATGATGTACAATAATGTCTCAAAGCAGTACGGTAAGGTCGCAGTCGTCACTAGCCCCGATAGACTGCATATGGGGCTGAACTGCATTAGCCTGTACTGATTATTCTGCTCATTTATGATATGTGCATGCTGTTGGCTTCACATGTTGATGTAGTTTGTGTATTTAGCAAATAAAACATATTGAGAGAATGAACTAAAAGGCCTTAGACTAAATATTGAGGTCAAGGTACAGTATACTCTACTAAAGGGGGAGGGGGGGACATGGTCCCTATAGAAAAAGAAGTACACTTTAGACTTTTTTTACTTTTAAAAAGAGTGTTTATTGCGGAAATAATATATTTGACATTTTAATAATATATTCAGCTGAATGAAATGTTTTTTGGCATGAAAGTACATGTTATTTACAATTAAATGAAAATGCATTAGTTTAAATTTATATTAAATGCAATTAGTTGGGTTTTTGACCCACTTAAGTAGGATTTAAGTATATATGTTATTTCACTTGGAATTCTACTCTCTTTATAATATTGTTAAAGTGTACTGCTAAATGCACTTGTGGTAAATTTAAAATATACTTTAACATAATTTAACCCATTTTGATATGTATTTAAATAGGCCTATATGCAATTGCACATTTGAAATGTATGAATTGAAATTGAGTACATTTAAAATATATTAACTTTAAACGTAATAATAAATAACAAACTGCAGGTCAAATTATAATCAAGTACATTACATGTGCTTTAGGATGTTAGTCAACCAATCAAAATAAGTGTACTTTTAAAGATAGTTGACATAATGACTTAAAGAGAGTGCATTTTAAGTCATTATGTCAACTATCTTTAAGTCATTTTAAGTACACTTAAGTGGCCTTTTTTGTCATAATTATTATCTGCAAGTAATTTTTTTTTAATATACTTTTAAGATTTAAAGTACACTAGTGCACATACAATATACACATAATTTCAAAATATAGATTTTTTTAACACGAATTCAGCCCTGAGAAGCTTTCCATCAGACATTACAGTCTTTATAACATGGTTAGCGAATAGCATGTAACAGCACAGTAATGGATGTGGACACACCACCTTTTCCCTGGTAATCCCGCACGGTGTGACATCACACCCTTCGGCTGCCACGTTCTCTCCAGTTGGGTCTCTATATCAGGCATATCGATTCACAGTCCCCTGCAGAACCACACAGGGGGCAATGCCTTCGCTCGGACGTCATGTTTAGTTGCTCTGGGTTATTTAAAGGGATGTGCTAGTGTCAGCCTTTCAGCAGGTCTAATAAATGTCACCCACTGGACTATGAATGTGATTATGAGTTTGTTTGTTTGTTGTGGTTGAAAATGTATAAGATTGCAAGGGGCAAAATGTTGTAGATTCACATTCCCTAACTTTGTTTTCCACAGACAGCATGTCTCAGCATACTCTGATGTCAACACAGGAGAGGAAAATGCAGGCTGCTGCTATTTGTAGAGAGATCCATGCCACTGATGGTACTACCATTGATTTATTACTAACCTGTGTGTGTGTGTGTGTGTGTGTGTGTGTGTGTGTGTGTGTGTGTGTGTGTGTGTGTGTGTGTGTGTGTGTGTGTGTGTGTGTGTGTGTGTGTGTGGTATAGTATAGTGTACACACACACACACACACACACACACACACACACATATATATATAGATACTAAAATGTATTTAGAAAATCTATTGTGCTTATCAAAGCTGCACTTATTTTAATGAATTTTAAATGTTACTTATTCCTGTGATGCAACGCTGATTTTTTCAGCATCATTACTCCAGTCTTCAGTGTCACATGATCCTTCAGAAATCATTCTAATATGCTGATTTGCTGCTCAAAAAACATTTCTATCAATGTAGAAAACAGATGTGCTAATTAATATATCTTTGTGGAAACTGATACTTTTTTTCATGATTCTTTGGTAAATAAAGTTCAAAAGAACATTATTTAAAATACAAATATTTTATAACATATTAAAAGTGTTTACTTGCCCTTTTAATTGTTGCATACTTTCTGAATAAAATAATTTATTTTCTTTATTTTTAAAAAGGCTTTCAAGTTAATATAAACCTAGTAAGATAAACATACTGTAAACCCAAACAAGCTATGGTACATTTAGACATTTAGGCCCACTGCTCCAGGTGTGTGTCTGTGTGTGTGCCTATACTTAACTATATTTTCGGGACAAATTTGTAGAAGTAACCAAAACCTGACAAAATCTCCAAAAACCTCCCTAAAAATAAAGTCATTAAAGGTTTTTAAAAATGATAGAATATACAGTTTGTACAGTTTAAAACCAATTATGTCTAAACAATTTTCCATTTACATAGCTAAGTAAACGTGTGTGTGTGTGTGTGTGTGTGTGTGTGTGCGCCTGTTCACTACTCACTGCTTCTAATGTGTTTGCACTAACTTGGATGGGTTAAGTGCTGAGGACATATTCTGAGTATGGGTTACCATACTCGGCCTTCACATCATGTCACTATATTACATTAAAATACTGTTAAGATTTAAGTAATCACATTTGTTTAGTGATTAGATTAACCACACCCTGGACAGCTAAAAATACTGATCCGTTGAGATGTATAACTACCGAGAGCAACTAATCCTTTTGTAGTTGTCTGTTTGAAACTCTATTTCGGGGAGCGGACAACTGATCATCCAGTGGCTGACGGCAAGATGATGCTTGACAGCTGTAAGAACATACCAGTAGGATAAATTTTCATCCTTTGATATGCCTGTAAGAGCTTCCCAAGTGACCTGCATTACAGCCTTCAATAACTCAAATTGGGCCTCTGCTAAAGGCAACTGACAACTAAATTGAATTGTTGATCAGTTGTCAGGAACACTGCTGTGATAAACACCACAGTTTACAGGGGTGTCAAACTCAGTTCCTGGAGTTTAGTTCCAACCCTGCTTCAATACGCATACCTGTAGTTTCAAACATGCCTGAAGGACTTGATTAGCTGGATGAGGTGCATTTGATTAAGTTTGAAGCCAAACTCTGCAGGGCTGTGGCCCTCTAGGAAGTGAGGGTATGTTTTCACAGCAACAATGTACTAAAAACGGCCAAAACGCATAAAAGGTTTTTTTGTTTTTATTTAAAAATTGTGTCGTGTAAACGGGCCCCCCTTTTGACAGCCCTGGCGGTGCGTAAATTGAGTTACCCCTCCCACTTCTGCTTACTGAGATTTTTTATGTGCGAATTGGCCATTATTATTACAGGCATCCTGTGGTAAAATTACATTACTCCATCTACCATTGTAAAACTAACAGCCATAAGCCCTATTCCCGTCCGAATAGGGCTTATGGCTGCCCAACTGATTACTTCATTTAAAATACATGTGATGGTCAAGTAGGGTAACTCATAGTCTGAAATTGTCCTCTGCATTTAACCCATCCAAGTTAGTTCACACACATTAGGAGTAGAGAGTAGAGAACAGACACACTGCAAGCAGTGGGCAGCCATTTTGTTGTTGCGCCCGGGGAGCGATTGGGGGTTTGGTGCCTTGCTGTGTTGACGTATATATTGTAAACTTACTTAGTTTTTACTCTTTTCCACAGAAGCAGAGATGGATCTAGGAAGGAAAGTTAGCGCACCAAAGGAAATCATGTTGGAGGAACTTTCCTTAGCATCAAACAGGGGCTCCCGTCTCTTTAAGATGCGTCAGAAGCGCTCAGAGAAATACACCTTTGAAAGTATTCAGAATGAAGCCAACACACAGCACAGCGTAAGTGTCATTTGTTACATAGAACACAGAGTCCGTGGTCCAAAAGCACAGAAGGTCTGTGTGTGGACCTATTCAAATAACCACAAATTCTCATTGTAGTGACCATTCCGTTTTTCTTTTCTCAGATTGATGCCATTTCTCTGGGCCCAAGTGCTGAAATGACAAACATTATGACAACAAATCATGAAAATTGTCTTGAAGTTGACCAGGCACACAATACACTCAACCCTGAGACTATTGCCCCAGGTTAGTCCACAGCAATTTCTTTTTTTAAGGGGTCCAAGGACCAAAGGTGCAGGAACCCCTACTGATGCTTTTTTTGCCAATTGTGAATTTTCTGCCCTAAAACAGACATCTTCAACCCTGCTCCTGGAGACACTGTCCAGCAAAGTTTATATCCAACCTGCTTTAGCACACCTAATTTCACACCAATGTGATTTTCAAGTGATCCTGAAGAGCTTGATTAGCTGGTTCAGGTGTGTTTGACTCTCCAGGACAGTGGGTCATGAGCAGGGTTAAAGAACTCTGCCCTAAAGGGGCATCTGGGCATCACATCTGGGATGTCTGGGCATCAGACATCACAAGTTGTAGAGACCTCAAACTTTGTTGGGATGGTTCCAAATCCCCCCTCACTACTCAGGCACCCCCACACACATGCGTTGGTCATCCCAAAACCCTGATGAAAGTTATCAAAATTCTTTTGATGAAGATATAAGCCAATTAAAGGCACAGTACGTAATTTTTCGCCACTAGAGGTTGTTTATTCAAAACAAAGGCGTAGCTTGATGACGCCTCGATTTCGCAGAATCATGGGAGTTTTTGTCTTCACCTCTACAGCCGGTGGAGAATATGACGGGCCTCGGACAGAAATCATTTTCATGGATGACCGGTAATGTATTGAAGATTTATTAACGTTACGAAAGCCTTTAGAGCGGAAAGTTGTTATAATGCTACTCTGTGCGTTTGCTCTGCGGCTACTATATGAGACACTTGTTGCACACTGCAGTGAGCTAGATTGATATTAGGTAAAACATGGTACTCACGGTAAATCAAGAAAACTAAATTTAAACAAAAAGACTAACTGTGTTGAGCTGTATAATAATGATTCGTTTTCTGTCAATGAATGTATCCAAACAGTGGCTGACCTGTCTAATAAAACACATAATATATTAAAGCGTCTTTGGTGTTTCCATGGTTTCTACAGAATAAAACCTGAAATCGGGGGTAACGCGGGTATGATGTCATTGATAGGCGACGCACGGACACAGTCTGTGTCCTGGTTAAAACTGCTTATTTCTCTGGATTTAAACATTCTTAGAAACATTTGGGATCATGTAAGTACAGGACTCAACAAAATGTATAATATAACAATATTCTAGTGCTTTTTGGATATTTTGATCCAAAAATCTTACATAGTGTGCCTTTAAATGGTCTAGTTTGGCCATTTTGACTATTGGCGCTTTTCCATTACCAGTACCAGCTCGACTCGACTCGCCTTGGCTCGCCTCGACTCGGCTCGCTTTTCGCTCCGTTTTCCATTGCAGAAAGTACCGCCACAAATAGTACCCGGTCGTCATAGCGACGCATTTCGTTCCCCCATCAAGCTCTCGCTGGATCCTCTCTTCGGCAACCAAACAAAGGAATGTCTGCACCTCCTCGTTTGACCACGACGTATTCTTCCGAGTTGCCATAATAATAGTAGTAAGTTTAGTAACTATCTCTGGCCAAACTATTTAAAAATGGCGGGGTTCTTCTGGATACTCCATCTGGCGCGTGCAATGATGACGCAGATTCTCTGTGACCAATCAGCAGTCGGCATTGTTTTCACGTCACATTTTAGTATCGGCTTAGCTCGCCTCAGCTCGCTTAGAACCTCGCCGGAGGTGGTACGAAAAAAAGTACCCGAAAGCAGGTACAGGTACAACTTTTACACAGTGGAAAACCAAACAAAGGCGAGTCGAGTCGAGCCGAGCCGAGGCGAGCTGGTACTGTGTAGTGGAAAAGCGCCATATGACACTGCTCAATGCAATGAACAAAACTTGATACTACAGAGCCCTTAAAGCAGAGGTGTCCAAGCTCGGCCCTCGAGGGCCACTGTCCTGCAGAGTTTAGCTCCAACCTCCCTCAACACACACCTGGAAGTTTCTAGTTTGCTTAGTAAGACCTTGATTAGCTGGTTCATGTGTGTTTAACTGGGGTTTGAGCTGAACTCTGCAGGACACTGGCCCTCCAGGAGCAGGATTGGACACCCCAGCTGTAAAGGGACATGGTGATGGGAAAAAATATGAGATGTTTTATGTTTCAACGCTTTTGCAATCTCAAAAAGGTTTTGCGAGCGAATGCATAGTTTCTCGGGGGAATGCAAAAGCACTGACATATTTTTTCCTGCGATCTCATATTTTTCCCATCACCATGCCCCTTTTAGGCTCCGTATGAAACTCATAGGCTGAGTCCGAAATCCCCCCATATACCCTCAAATAGGGCGTTACTTGAGGGGACAGCCATTTGTAGTGGTGTCCGAAACCATAGTGGACGTTATTGAGTGCACTCATTCAATCCAACATTGCACTGAAATAACGATTGTACATCCGATGTACGCTCAACGACTGTCCCGAATTCACTCACTCGTTTTCATCTACTCCTTCAAGTGAACCGTATTAGTGACATCAATAGTGAATGAGTGGTGGTTTAGGGGGCGATTTCAGTTTCAGCCATAGACAACAGGATATTCTGAAGATGCACACCAAATAATGTCAAAATCTGCCAATAGAGGGTGCTACAAATAAAAACCTGTCATAATTACATAATAATCATCACTAGGAACAGAACAGAGAAACGGAAACCAAAAGAGCCCACACGTGACAATGAATGTAAACTTTGATTATTAATGTACTGTTTCTGTGATGTATTTAATATACAGTATATAGCATTAACTGTTACATGCTGCACACTACATCATTTACATCTTGAGCATGTAATTCCCGTGTGAACAGTGGCCGTAGTGTCCTAACAGGAAGCTTGTTAAGTGTTTCCTGTGTCCTTTAAGTGGTGGCACAGAGACGCAGCTGTCCATGATAACATCTTAAACAGATCCTATCCTTAAAACTCCCTGATCTAGCCTTGGGGCTTTGCCATCCTTCCTAGATTGGTGGATGAGCACACATTTACCGCACGTCCAGCTATTTTAGTGTCTTTGAGGCTTCATTAAGATGGGGAGGGGATGATACGAAGACCGGCAGATGAATTTTTGATTATAAATAAACAAGATTAATATGATATAGTGTCACTGTGAGAGAGAGAGCAGACACTGGTTTCACGCTATGCATTTAAAAGTGATATCCGGAAGGGGGAAATATATATTTATATTTTATACAGAACAATATTTATCTGACAAAATTATTTGGCAAAAAAGGCAAACTATGGCTATAGGTTTTTTTACTATGCGAAATTAAATTCGTAGAATGACAAAAAGCTCACATGAAAAAAACACATTGACTACAACATAACGAGTTATTAATATTGCATTGGTTCTCTCTTGTTTGTGCATGTGTTCATAATCTCTTTGCATGACCAAAAATTATGTCCGCACAATTTGGAATGTTTCATTGCGATATCAAAAATCAAACAATTGTCTCCAAGCACACTATGCAATATGCTTACAAAATAAAAAAAAATAAAAAATAATAATAAAAAAGTATAAAATTTGAATAAATGTTCATTTTTCTAGGCTGGACATCATTAGACTAAAACTGAACTTTGATTTGACATGGCATATTTTGGGCGGTTAGTTACCTGTAAATGCATTACAAAGAAAGGAATTAAGTCTCAAATATTTTTCACTAACACCATCTTTCGACATTTTTGAGTGGATTACTTTTTCCTGTGCCACTAGTCAGCAAGCATAAATTGCCTCCTAATGAGAAATGTTTCATAGCTCATCAGCATCTTGATGTGTCAGAGCACTGCAGAAAACAGTGTCTAAAAACGAATCCCCCCTGCTGTATTATCATTTCTCTGAGGCCCGTTGAACTGCCCAGACCCTCAGCATTGCATTTTTTTAACCTTGAAGCCAAAAAACTCAGAAAGGAGATTGTCCACAGTATGAGGGTGATATGTGACAGAACACCCACATTACATAACTGCTGTTTTGGGCTTGCTGGCCCTGCCAGTGAACAGCGATTTGAGGTATACTCTTTTTGAAGGGTCCCCCTCCGTCCCCCCACAGCATGTTTTAGAACCTTGTGAAGCCTTTTACTGTAGATTAAATGATGACCAGACAGTAATATATCACTGTAGAAGCTAACAATACTGGAGCAGTAGCTAACAGTGTGCTAGCTGGTCATACAGAATAACAATAACCTAAAGGTAATGTAGTATAATAAGCTAAAGAGCTAAACCCTCACAAAATGTAGCAATATTACCTTTTTAACTTCCCTTGTGAAAAAGAAGTGGACTTGAATGTGCACTTGTAG
The DNA here is from genome assembly GCF_029890125.1 of Rhinichthys klamathensis goyatoka. Lineage (NCBI taxonomy): Eukaryota > Metazoa > Chordata > Actinopteri > Cypriniformes > Leuciscidae > Rhinichthys > Rhinichthys klamathensis. Next base: position 471,078 of record NW_026607050.1, read on the forward strand.
TGTACTTCAAATCTGAATGTGCACTTGTAGTGTACTTCAAATCTTAAAACCTTTAAAAAAAACTGTACTTGCAGATCAAACAAATAAATAGATCAAATAAAAGGAGTCATAGGTGTACCCAGAAGAAATTTTTATTTCTCAGTGGTTGCTTTTCCTAAGCTCAGGAGACTTGTGATTCTCATATATCTCTCTTTTTAGTATCAACAGTGTCTCAGATGTTTCTTCTAAAATTCCTTAGGGGAAATAAAAGTAGACACAACTGAGAAAGTTCTGAGAGAAGGGGTCCAAAATGAGAATGAGCTGTGAGAAACCCGCCTGTTCTCACGTACCGGTAAATGTGCCTCAATAGCACCCATTGTGCATCATCGTGCAATTTATACGCGAAAATGAGTTTTTACGCATATGATACGCAGTTTTCGCGTGCATTTGATACGCAGTTCATTTGCGTGTAATACACACGCACCCCACACCACTAATTCTACCCAAACGTAGGCTATAATACACACGCACCCCACCACACCACTACTAAACCTACCCTAACCAACCCATGCGTATCCTATGCACGTAAAAACTCATTTTCGCGTATAAATTACACGATAAACAGAAACACACTGCGTGCTATAGAGACGCATTTAGTGTGATCGGGTTGGAAAAACATGTGTGAACTCTTTATTGTCTTGCTTTAATCTCTTTCAAGACTCTATTATATTAATGTTTTATTGCTCATAGTGTTATTCTGTTATGTTCTTGTTCTCTATGTTTAGTTACCAGTTATCGTTACCTGTTCTGTTTTACGTTGATACTCTCCCGGTGCATTTAACTCTCATCCTTCCCTCGCGTTTTGTGACAAATTCTTTCCTCGCGGGTCAAAATGACCCGTAGTCCTAAAATTATACTTTTTTTTGGTCCATAAAGCTTATTTAATTTATTTTGGACAATATTCTTTTCTACTTTTTAATGCAATTTTTTGGAGATTTTTTATGTTATTTACCTTTAAAGCAGCACTAAGTAGGAATTCCGTTTTTGTCAAACAGCGACCCCTAGAGTCGCTGTGGGGTACTTGTTTGTCGTGAATAGCACTCACGCAGAGATGGCTCGCACTCACGGCCGGATCCCCTCCCCCTGTACACCGGCACCTGTTCAGTAGGATGGACGCTGTAACGAGTGGAAATAAGGTATGGCCCCTTTAAGAGCGGCGCGCGCCCTGTTTAACTGTCGGCAGTCTGTATCGTATGTGCGCCTCGAACACCACATGTATACGGCGCCGGGTTATTTCTATTTGATGCTCATTTTATCAGAATTTTATCAGATCTGTTTTTTGCCGTAAAGCAATTCATTACCTCGCGAGACCTGATATCACATGATACTTCCTGACACTGAGGCCGGCCCAAAGTTGCAAGGGTGGTTTTGCGGCTCACAGGCGCCAGGGGGGTGCGAGACGACCACCATTCAACACGAAATCAGTAATATAAACATTACAATGACTCCAAAGCTGTTCGGTTAAGGTCAAAAAGTTACTTAGTTCACCTTTAAATTACTAGATTTTATCAATAAATAATGATTTAAGCACATTCTTTCAACTTAGATTCAAAACAACGAAATTGCATGCATAACTCTTTTAATTCAGCTCAAAATATCTTACATTGGGTGTCTGTGTCGACCTCTTGTGGAAGAAACATATATAACATGAGATTTCATGACTCTTGCCACTAGATGGCCTTATAGCTCTATTTGGATCAAATGAGCTGTTCCGCTGGGTCCTAAAGTCAGTTCTTTCAGAATGAATTTTGAGCATTTTTAGGTTTTTCTATGTGTACTGAAGCATTCCTCGCATTCCAATCATTTCTAAGGGGGTCAAATTGACCCGCGAGAGAAGGATTTATTACTTTTTTTTATTTCAACCACAAAAGTTTTTTGTGTATTCGTGGTTCAAGTCCGACAAAAGTCCTAGGGTCTTGGACCACTCCGATGAACACCCAATTTAAAAAAAAAAAAATAATAATTTAAAAATGAGTTTCGGGTCAAAATGACCCGAGGGAAGGATGAGGGCCCTCAGTTCTATCAGTTCATTTTTGGTCACATCAATGTTTAGTATAGTAGCTTTGTTTTTTCTCCAGTATGTTCTTCTGAGTTATTAAAGATTGTTCCCTTAAATCTCCAGTGCCATGAGTGTTAAAAAACGACACCCCGCACGTGATACAGTGGGTTTGCTCTTTCTGTTCTTTTATTTCTTATTATATTACATTTTGTCACTCTAGAGCAGGGGTCTCAAACTCAAATTAACTGGGGGCCGCTAGAGGTAGAGTCTGGGTCAGGCTGGGCCGCATCAAGTATTCCACAAAAAAATAGTATTCAAGTATTCCAAAAAAGGAGCACAACTGATCCAATCTTCTCAATATTTATTAACGTTTCTTCTGAACAGTTCCTCTGAATTTGAACATTCCTTTCTGTACATGATTGGTTCTTCATGAGCTGTCCTTCTGACAGTTGAAGTTCATTTTACAAACTTTCTTTGTCTATAACACATATTTGTGATATTTATATTTGCTTATGTCCTTTTTATTTTCTTTATACAACACATTAATGATATTGAATGTTTTTTTTGGAAGGCACATTTCCTTTTATTATACTTAGAAAAACAATTATTGCTTTTGAAATACAAATATTTGCAGTCATGTCTGCCCGTCTTATTGAATTCTTTGTATAGTGTCTCAAATTACTGACTGCACAAATCAAAGCAAACCTTCTTATGAACCTGTTGGACACATATTACAAGCTCAAAGTGATTATTCTCACATTGTTTTAGAGCAGGGTCTCTCTCCAACACGTCGCTCGCGAGCTGCCAGTAGCTCGTGGTCTGATTGGTGGTAGCTCGCCAAGGGGCCGTTCACATATCGCGCTCACATATTTTGCGCGCTCAAGTTCGTAATTTCAAATGTAGGCGCGCGGCAAGCGCGCTCATAATTGAAGCGACGCGCTCATTTTTTCCAGGCGCAGTATGTTTGTACTTCGCGGTTGTCTATGACAACTATTGACAACAAACCCTCCGTAAGCTGTCACGAGACTATCTATGGTAGCTCATAAGGGATACATTTTTTTTTTTTTTTTTTTTGCGGCACACGCAACGACGGGCCGCACTAACATTAAACTTTAATGTCAAGTAGGGGGCCACAAAATATCACCCCGCGGGCCGCGAGTTTGAGACCCCTGCTCTAGAGCAACAAGGCTCACAGTGTGAACGAAGCCTAAGCTCAGTAAACTGATGGGGTGATTCACTTTCACTTATTCTTACCAGTAACAATTCAATTAGAGAGCTCTACATTTGTCTGTTCTCTCTTTTAAATGCTCATTTTTCATTTTCTGACACGTGCTTTGTCCACTTTTGTTTTCACTTGAACTTCTTGTTTTTTTTTTCAGATGTCTTTCAGATGTCAGTCTTTTAATCCCTAACTGTGTTTTTGGTAACACTTTGCTTAAAGCCTTTATGTATAATGCATTGTACAGGTATTCATAATGTATGTTATTATGCATAATATCTTTTCATAAATAATTGTAACCAAAGTTAAAGTGCATTATATTTACTGATTCCTTGTTGCATCTGATTTTTTTTTGTTTGTCATGCGTTTTAATGCATTATATTTTCTAAAGGTGTGTTCAATGAATAGATAAGTATTATAATAGCTAGGGTTACAATAATTCATGAGATAATAGGTGCATTATAAGGCATAATTAATGCATTAGAAATGTCAAAAAATGCATTAAAAAAACTCCTTTTATTATGCATTATTGTATACACTCACCTAAAGGATTATTAGGAACACCATACTAATACTGTGTTTGACCCCCTTTCACCTTCAGAACTGCCTTAATTCTACGTGGCATTGATTCAACAAGGTGCTGAAAGCATTCTTTAGAAATGTTGGCCCATATTGATAGGATAGCATCTTGCAGTTGATGGAGATTTGTGGGATGCACATCCAGGGCACGAAGCTCCCGTTCCACCACATCCCAAAGATGCTCTATTGGGTTGAGATCTGGTGACTGTGGGGGCCATTTTAGTACAGTGAACTCATTGTCATGTTCAAGAAACCAATTTGCAATGATTCGAGCTTTGTGACATGGTGCATTATCCTGCTGGAAGTAGCCATCAGAGGATGGGTACATGGTGGCCATAAAGGGATGGACTAGCCTCGTGAGACCATCCTGATCTCGCGAGCTTTCAAGGTTTCACTCGCAGATCAGTCTGGATACTTTCCGTTAAAGAAAATTTGGGAGCAGTTCACCAAACGAACGTCCAATCAGCGTTGGCTTTGAGGCGGGTTGAGGTGTGACGCAACGAGAAGCGCGTCAGTTCAGTCTAAAGAACATGTCGGCTTCAGCGGATGAAACTAGCATCAGCGTGGCTATCGAGCAAGTTTTATCGGAATTACAGAGTATTTCTTCACTGAAAGAAGAGCAAAACACTGCTCTGGAGGCTTTTCTCAGAGGAAAAGATACGCTCTGTTAGTACGTCATATGCTTCGTTGATCTGATTGGTTGATTTGGCCCGTCTATCACCAACATAGGCCAATCAGCTAACCAGTATTTTCGCCCCTTACCAAAACTACTTCAACGGAAGGTTTCCAGATGGATATGCGGAGCAAATCCATCTGGCGGAGTCAGGTTAGGGATGGACATGGTCAGAAACAATGCTCAGGTAGGCCGTGGCATTTAAACGATGCCCAATTGCCACTAAGGGGCCTAAAGTGTGCCAAGAAAACATCCCCCACACCATTACACCACCACCACCAGCCTGCACAGTGGTAACAAGGCATGATGGATCCATGTTCTCATTCTGTTTACGCCAAATTCTGACTCTACCATCTGAATGTCTCACCAGAAATCGAAACTCATCAGACCAGGCAACATTTTTCCAGTCTTCAACTGTCCAATTTTGGTGAGCTCTTGCAAATTGTAGCCTCTTTTCCCTATTTGTAGTGGAGATGAGTGGTACCCGGTGGGGTCTTCTGCTGTTGTAGCCCATCCGCCTCAAGGTTGTGCGTGTTGTGGCTTAACAAATGCTTTGCTGCATACCTCGGTTGTAACGAATGGTTATTTCAGTCAAACTTGCTCTTCTATCAGCTTGAATCAGTCGGCCCATTCTCCTCTGACCTCTAGCATCAACAAGGCATTTTCGCCCACAGGACTGCCGCATACTGGATGTTTTTCCCCTTTTCACACCATTCTTTGTAAACCCTAGAAATGGTTGTGCATGAAAATCCCAGTAACTGAGCAGATTGTGAAATACTCAGACCGGCCCGTCTGGCACCAACAACCATGCCACGCTCAAAATTGCTTAAATCACCTTTCTTTCCCATTCTGACATTCAGTTTGGAGTTCAGGAGATTGTCTTGACCAGGACCACACCCCTAAATGCATTAAAGCAACTGCCATTTGATTGGTTGATTAGATAATTGCATTAATGAGAAATTGAACAGGTGTTCCTAATAATCCTTTAGGTGAGTGTATAAGGGCTTTAAGTAAAGTGTTTCCATGTTTTTCTTTATCAGCATTTTTTGTCATTCAGCATGTCTTGTAAATGTTTATGCCTTATGGTCAAATAAATCTTTTTTCCCCCATGCTTTCAACAGGCTATGGTGGTCCCTTGAAGGATGTTCCAGCAGAGAAGTTCAACTGTACAGCAATGCCCAAATCCTACCAGTCCCCCTGGGAGCAGGCCCTCGTCAGTGACCCCTCTCTGGCCGAAACGCTGGTCGCCCGCATGCCTGAACCTGACACCAGACATGAGATACCTCAATACAAGAGCTTTAACAGGTCTGTGCTCTACTCAAAACTTGTAAGAAATCTAAATAACCATACAAAATCTAGTTTATAAGTCATCTTTATTGCAAAAAAAGGGTACAAATCACAAGTGACTAACCAAAATATACATAACAATATACAAGATTATAACACGTAAACAGAATGTTTTGCCAGGATGGGCCATTACAAATAGAAAGAGGACCATATGTTGACAGTTTTAACTGCCGTTTTGTTGTTGGAGCCAGAAATCAGATTGATATAATGAACAACTTCATGGAGAAAAAGTACCAAATTAGTTTTTTTGGCACTGAATTTACATTTATGAATGTGAAATTTTGCCAAAAGAATTAATACATTTATAATGAAGTACACTTTGACTTCTATAAAAGCCAAATACAACATTCTTCCACAATAAGGCAAAGTCTTTATAAATATGGTCAATGATGAATCTGCTGAGGTTTTGCATTTTTTGTCATTTTCGCGGGTGGAAAACGTTTCCGTTTTTAGTACATCGTTGTCGTGCGAAACGTATCCTTAGTTACCATAACATTACTACAGATCATGCTCAGCTTATTGCTCTGGTCCATTCTAGTGTAATGCCCAATTTTCACAATCAAATCAATTCCCAGCGGATAAAATAATAATGGGCCATTTTTTTCATGAATATTCTCTCGCATATGTAAATATGTCAAATTACAAAAAAAAAAATGGTTTACAAATGCTGTGCTATGTTGACTTTTAATTATGTTGGAAACCTGCCTGAACATGTTTAATGAGCAGAAAGATGCCATCCAGCAGTATCTGAATTAGAGCCAGTCAGCAAGATAATCTGATGAAGTGGGTAAAATGATCTAAAATGTTGCAGGGTTACAGTATATACTACACTTTTTGCTGTGATTGTTTCTATTGAGTTGTCTTACAAAACCATAAAGCTCTCATTACTGTCACTTCTCTAATTGAAGGGTGGCTATTCCATTTGGTGGCTTCGGCAAGGCACCCAAAGCCCCTGTTAAAGCTCTTGATGTGGAACCCGGCCACGCCATTCCAAGTCCCATGGCCAGAGCACCTGCCGGGGTCAAACGGCCCACCTTTAACAGAACCGCCTCAGGCTGGGTTGGTGACAGTGCTCCTCTGATACTTCCCAGCATCTCCCTTGAGCCCATATCATCCATGTCTTCCACATTTATCCCAGAGTCAGACGACCTCTGAGCATTATCCTTGTTTTTGTGAACTTCATTATCACTGGAATACACACTACCGGTAAAAAGTTTGGAAAAAGTATTAATCTATTATTAATGTTTTTGAAAGAAGTCTTTTATGCCCACCAAGCCAATATTTTTTTTTTTTTTTTTTAAATACAACAAAACAGTAATATTTTATATATTGTAAAATTTAATTTATTCCTGTCATGCAAATCTGAATTTTCAGCATCATTACTCCAGTCTTCAGTGTCACATGATCCTTCAGAAATCAATCTAATATGCTGATTTTCTGCTCAAGAAACATTTGCTTATTATTATTAATGGCGAAAACAGTTGTGCTTCTTTCTTTTTTTTCTTTGTGGAAAGCATGATATAACTACCATTCCAAAGTTTGTGGTAAGTAAGACTATAAAAAGATGAAGAAGTTAAAGGGGTCCTATTATGCCCTTTTACGAAGTCTTGATTTTGTTTTTGTGGTGTACTAGAATATGTTTTCATGCTTGATTGTTCAAAAAACGCATTATTTTTACATATTTTACATTATTACAGCTCCTCTCTCCCCAGTCTGTTTTTTGATGAAGCCCTGCCTTCCGAAATACGACATGTGCTGTGATTGGTTAGCTGGCCCAGTGTGTTGTGATTGGCACGCTTAGCACGTGTTTGGGAAATGTCCCGCCCCTTCATAACCCGTGTTCTTTCTCTAGTGTAAAAATAAATAAGGATGGTGTCAATTTCAAACCATTTCGAGCTTGATTCAGACCCTGACAATGTTAACGAACAAGAGGATTTTGCTGAAGTATGAATTTCACAGGACGTTTCAGAGTGGTACGTTTTATTATTCCTTATAGATATGATGTCCGCCATTTAATCATATTTGTCGGAAAACTATGGTAATACAAACAGTAATCCATCACAAAATCATTGATAATTTTCCTAAGGGGCGGGGAACAGTCTTACAAATGCAAGGGCTACATAAACACTACATCAACACTGTAATGTTAGCAGGCAAGCGGAGGCAAAGCTTTGCCTTTCAATTACATCATAGCTTAGCAAATACTTAACTTATAATTGTAACTTTTAATAGAAAACACAACTACAAATAATAAGACATACAAGTTGTGAAATATGAATCCGCACAACTGTTTTCAACATTGATGATAATAATAAGAACCAAATAATTGAGCAGCAAATCAGCCTATTAGAATGATTTCTGAAGGATTTCTGAAGTGACACTAAAGACTGGAGTAATGATGCGGAAAATTCTGCTTTGCATCACAGGAATGAATTATATTTTATATACATAATATATTATCATAGAAAACAATTGTAATAATTGTAAGTATACTTGGATCAAATAAATGCAGCCTTGGTGATCAGAAGAGAATTCTTTCAAAAACCTTAAAAAAATCGTAATTATTCCAAACTATATGATGGAAGTGTAAAACACCTGGAATGTGTGTAAACAAAAAGTAAATGTAGCATACTGGAAACCTAAGACACTGAAGTAAGGCTATTATATGGCATGCAGTGACTGATTTCTGATGGATTATTGGAAATGTTGATCTATACCATTTCACTAAGCAAATGTTACCCAAAGACTAGAAGGGCAAGCCAATCTGCCCATATAGACCTGTAAATATGTATTTATCAACATTTGTTTAAATGATTGAATAAACAAAGCATTCAATGAACTTGTGTTTCCATTTAAACAATTTTCAAAAGTAGCTTTTTGGCATTAACACAGCATGCACTAGTAGTAAATTAGAGTCCAGTATATGACTACTGTACGCACTGCACTGCTTGTGTCAGTTTTTTCCACTATCAAGGTTAGAGTCTCCAGGGCTGACAAATTGAATCTGTTTTCCTGACGCAGCCGAGATGAGCGATGGGTCTCTTGCCTTTTGTAAGGCTGCTGTCTCTTGCATTCGATCAGACAGCCGCTGATGGGCACAGCACATGTCCATCACAGCTCAACTTCAGCCCGTTTACACTCAGCTGGGTCTGTGCTTAGCATAAAACAGATCCAATGACATAAAAGGGAAAACGAGGTGAATAAGAAGCAGCTTTGACATTTTTCATCACATACAATGTTCTCGAGGACCTTCTGCAGTCAAATATTTTTGAATAATTGATCTTAGAAACCGATTTGTGCGGTGCCAGGGAGGGAAGTGGTTTATTATGTACATTATGCATAACAGATTATCTACTTTGCTGAAAATTATAGTTACGTTTGTTTCACAAGGTTGTTGCTGTCAGTGTGGTACAAAATTTCTATTTGGTGAGAAAGCATCAGCTAAGAACATGTACACTTTTGGTGTATACTATGTAACTTTTTTTGTTCAAAATTTAAATAATGAGTCAATACATCATTAATCCAAGGAAGTACCGTGTTTATTACTGTGTAAATCTACAGTAACGTCTTCAGTTAGTAAGCTTGAGATCTAAACTGGTTATATCTCTTAAGCCTAGTAGTGAATGTTTTATGAGCAGTATGATAACCATATTACCGATAACCTTTAAAGAACCATTTCTGCCAAAAAAGTCTCTATACAAAGAGAAATGTCTTAAATGATTGCAATACTTTTATGTTTAACGGGCTATTTAAATTTGTTCTAGTGACGAAGTATGTTTACGAGCTGTTTAATTCATACAATTTCATTCAAATTAAAAATGAATTAAAAAAAAAACATGAATTAATTTAAACTTGATTCCTAAAATGATGATGGGAACCCCTGAAATGTTCTATATATGAAGCGTCTGACAGAAATATTTAGAACCTTTTCTTCTAAGAGTGTAGAAGAATTGGTGACCAATATTACAGGATGTAGTATTACAAATGAAAGCAAAGTTGTTGTGTTTCTTTTAGAATGGGATGCACAGGACTATGCCTTGTCATATCTGCTTAATTATAAGACACTGAGCAGTTGAAATCCTTGACCGCAGCATAACATTGAGTAAAGTCCTTATAGCTAACTGAGTGTGTCGGCAAACAGAAGCTGCTGGAGAAAAGCCAACCAATTAGCCTCAGCCTGAGTCAGAAGAAAACATGCTGATGTTCAGTTGCTTGCCTTTGTGTCTTTGTTGTGTAGATTGCAGATGCAGATGATCTAACTGGATAATAAATGATATACTGTGAGTATGGTCAACACACATGCTTAACGTTACCTCTACACAGTCTACATAAATGCTAAAGCAGTGCTGTGGGATAAATATGTGCACGGTGGCCAACCTGATCTCATGGTAAAACGTAAATAAATACATTTGTACAATGTGAAACGCACAAAAAAAAACTTTTTTTAAGTAATCATGAAGGACCACCTGCAAACAACCCCATAACTGGAGTGTAAACAGCGACAAGACTGTGGGAATTCATATGAATTAGTCACCGCCCAAAACTTATAAATAGTTATAAATTAATTACTATGAGATTGTGTTGCTGTGGCAGATATACGCTGATTTCACGTAGCCGCCATTTTAAAATGCTCTGGTGGGAAGAAAACCGGAAGCGTCGCCTTTAATCATAGGAGAGTCGCGAATGCGATGGCGTATTGTTGTGTTTAATATAGAAATTAGTTATTCTAAAAATTGTACATACATTTCTTTCATACTTTAGACTATATACAGTGAAATTCATTTATAAATAATTTTTTATATATATATGTATAATTCAGAACGTAAAAAAAGAAGCAGAAACGAACTATATGCATATCCTATATTGGATATTAACATCCAATAGTGTAAATCGCGGCAGCAGCTTCAGGTTGGTAGTACAAGGCATTGTTGTCTATCTGTACTTCCGGGGTTCTTCCCACCGGAGCCTCGCTTTGGATTTCAAAATGGCGGCTGCGTGAAATCAGCGTATTGCTGTTCAAAAACATGAAAAAAACATAATAGACCAATATGGATTTTTAGTGGTTGATTATTAAATGATTAGTTTTTGTTTTCACTGATAGGCAAGGCAAGGCACCGGTAGGCAATTTTAGGACCATTAGGATTTTTTTCCAGAACTCATTTCCATAGTGATTCCAATAATAAAAATCGTGTTAAAAATCACAATTTTATCTCTTATTGTCAATACCGTAATGTTAAAAAACGAGCTCATTCACATTTCTGTAATGCAAGAAAATTGGCATTCTCATTACTGTAATGAAATGCTAGTGCAGGACTTTTTGTGGTAATCGTTTTCATAATTGTCATAAAAAATAATGCCACCATTCAGGAAAGCAGGCCCTAAAAATTTGAGACTCTTGCCAAAATAGAAATAGGATATACCCAATATCCCATTCGCAGTGGACATGGCTGTATTCCTAAACACTGTCTGTTTGATTGCTGTTGGAAAGACTCGAGTCGTCCCCCTCTGACAGGGGTCTTTGAATTCCTACAAACCCTCAAGGAACTGTGACCCCGAGTTTCTTTTGAAATAGTTTATCAAGGGTTTGGTGGAACTCTCTTTTTATCTTTGTAACATATTAAGCCTGTGAAAATAAATATATTTGAAATGCACCTGTTTGCACCACTGGGGGATGGGGGTTGGCCGGCAACTAGCTATAAATCACTGAACTCAGTATGGTGTAAAGAACAGTTGGGCGTTTTCAGTTCCAGTAGGTCTTTGATCAACATCTAGCCAGAGCAGCGAGTGCCACCTCCCTAATGTCAGATCTAAAACTACACAAGTGGACTACTTCCTCTTAACTTTGACTTTGGGCACAGCTATTAAAGTCTTCAAACAGCAAATGCAGTAAAAGTACACTGTAAAAAGTGATCAGTTGACTTAAAGGTGAACTAAGTAACTTTTTTACCTTAACCGAACAGCTTTGGAGTCATTGTAATTTTTATATTACTGATTTCGTGTTGAATGGTGGTCGTCTCGCACCCCCCTGGTGCATGTGAGCCGCAAAACAACCCTTGCAACTTTGGGCCGGTGGGCCGGCAGCCTCAGTGTTAGGAAGTTTCATGTGATATCAGGTCTCGCGAGGTAACGAATTGCTTTACGGCAAAAAACAGATCTGATAAAACTCTGATAAAATCAGCATCAAACAGAAATAACCCGGCGCCGTATACATATGGTGTTCGAGGCGAACATACAATACAGACTGCCGACAGTTAAACAGGGCGCGCGCAGCTCTTAAAGGGGCCACACCTTATTTCCACTCGTTACAGCGTCCATCCTACTGAACAGGTACCGGTGTACAGGGGGAGGGGATCCGGCCGTGAGTGCGAGCCATCTCTGCGTGAGTGCTATTCACGACAGTACAAGTACTCCACAGCGACTCAAGGGGTCGCTGTTTGACAAAAACGGAATTCCTACTTAGTGCTGCTTTAACTTAAAATAGTGAGGAAACCCGCTGCCTTAAAATTATTAAGTAAATAAATCGTGCATAATTGAAAAAATTAAGTTATGTGAACTTGAAGTCAATTCAAGTAAATACAAGTTTATAACTTAATAATTTTTAAATATTAAACTAAACTAAAATAATTTCACCTATTCACTTTTTACAGTGTATTAATCAAGATGTCCCTGGCGGTGTACAGTAGCTTCATAATGCTGTCACTGCAATTGTTATTTTCCTTGTATATGCACCGATTATCACTGCAAAATTTTTAAGTCGGCATGAAACGGAAATTGTGATCGACTTTTCTCCCCTATTGTGATGTATATCCGAGTGAACTGTTTCTGGAAAGGATGGAATGTTCAAAATTACGGTGGATATGTTTAATTTGTCACATTGGAAATGAAAGTTTGAGTTCGGGCCAGTGCATTGTGGGATTTATTACCCACAACTGTGTTTTTTGTATACTACAGCGCTTCTACAAAAATGTGCACAGTATACAGACGTATACTGCAGAGATAGAAGTATCAAAAAAGATGAAGGACAGCAATAAACCATTCTTATATATGCTATTTTTTGTATTTATTTTTAATTGCTTGATCTTCTCTGTAACACTCTGCTCTGAAGAATAAACATCCTGTTTAGTGGTTGATATTTAATTCACATTAACAGACCAACATCACATGCTGCATGTTCTGTTGCTGTTTTTAGATATTAACATTCAATTAACCTCCTGAACTAATGGTTACTAATAACTGGCCTGCAGTCTTGACATTAGTCACACCAGATGGTCAAATAACATAGGTAGCGCCAGCGCACTGTTGATCTAAAATTGAATTGGGCGTAACAAAAAATAACTAAAAGGTCAAGAGCAGGTTCCCGGGACATGGTAGAAAGGTGTAAAGGTCCCTGCTGAGCATTAATGAAAACGACACATGCGGGTGTTTAAGTCATCAGAGTCAGCATTGATCTCTGGCACACTGCCATTACATAAACTGACAGAAAGTGATTGACTAACACGCAGCAGCCATTCAAGACTGAATGTAATGTCATTAGTGCATGGTGCTCGCTAAGGCAACCATTACTATTGCTCATACATAGGATTAGAGATTTGAACAAACTTTGGTGTGTAACTCAGCAAGTTTGTTGGGGGGGGGGGGGGGGGGGGCACATCAGAATCTAATGGGTACAGTACGATGCTGCAATCCGATCACTCATACAAGATCCTACTGTAAGTGTATGTGGTTGTTTAGGCCACGTTGATGCACTTTACTCCTACCAAATACATCTATACGTCCAGAAGATTGGGAGCTTCGCAAATCACACGGGCTGCGTTCAAGTCCAATTTTTAATAGGGTGCGCGAGATATCGGCCACCATATCGGTATCGGCCGATATATGTTAACTTTTTTATGTTGTCGTCACGGCCCAATTCGAAAATTTGGCTGATATCTTAAAGCCGATGAATAACAGATTATAGCTGAGACACTTCAGATGCACACTGTTCACCATGATGGTTTTGAATTGCTTGAAATATGATTGGAATCACTTCAAAAAGGAAAATACAGTTAAGTGCAACATGTGCAGTACAAGTCTATACATAAAATTATAGTGAGAACATCATTATAATTGTGTGCTTGGGACATGGCTATTACTGGTGAGATTTCTGATTTTGTAATCAGGCTCTCTCAAATTATATTAAAATGTGGATTTAGATATGTCGGCCAATATGTCGGTTATCGGCTTTCAAAAATAAAAAATTATTGGTATCAGTCAAAATTTTCATATTGGTGCATTCCCCACCTTAAACGCTCTTCCCTCGTTAACCTCCCTCAGTCTCGTTCACTCGGATGTACATCATTGCTTACGTTGAACGAGTCCCCACTAATGGCTGAACCCTTGCAATGGGTTTACATGGAACGCCATAAGCACTTGGAATCAATCCGATATGGAGCTGATTTATAATTTACAAAAATTTTTCCTTATAAATTTGTTTACACACTATTCTATAGGCCTGTATGTATGCTTGGGCTGTTAAAAAAATAAATGTAAACAAATATTAAATACTGATATATTAATATATGTATATTAAATATAATTATATTTTTAAATTAAAATGATAACAATACAATAAACTAAAACTGTGTAAAAAAAACTGTCAGTTTAGGTTGCTACAAGAATTAAATGCAGTTAAATGTCAGAATAACTCTAATATCATACACTATAGAGTTGTGTGAGGTGGGCGTAAATTAACCACGACCTGCTATGACATCACAATCGTGTTGCTTTGTGGTGGTCTATGGATCTGCCTGAAGTGTACATGTTGAGTAAACTTGCTTCCTTGGTCAAAATCAAATATTACATTTAAAGAGAATATATTGTACTAAATTGTCAAGGGATATAAACTCTCTATCAAGGTAAGATATGTATATTTAATTTTATAGTAACAACGTTTTGCTGTTGATTTTATATAATTGGATAATTTTGAAAGATTTTGTTATTCAGTAATGGCAGACTCAAGAATTTACGAACCTAACGAAGAATGTGAAGAATGAAAATTATAATATTTGTAGTTAACTATCAAGTTTTGTGTCTCTCTTATCTGACTCCATTGAGTTAATGGAGCAATCTTCTAATCTTGATCTGAATCAGATGTGTTAAATAGGGGAGACAACATTAACCAGGATCAGGATAAAGAACCACCGCATTAGAATAAATGCTTTATGCTCTTTGCACATTTGACCAGCCGAATATTACTAATTCTGTCTTTTCTTTCTTTACTCTTTGGGTAGGAAGATGAGGAGTCTGTACGACCCAGAAATAAGAGCTTTTCATCCTGATGCATTCAAGAGGTTTTATCTTGAAGTTCAATGATATAAAAAAAGGATTTTAATCAGTGGTTCCAAAGCCTGTTCCTGGAGGCACACCAACCAACACTACACATTTTTTAACTCTTCCTTATCAAGCAGAACTGATTCAACTCATTAGTATAGACTCCAAGACCAGAAATATATGGGTCAGATAAGGGAGACATACAAAATGCAGCTACTGTTGGTGTGCCTGCAGGAACAGGGTTGGGAAACACTGATTTACACATTCCGAGTTGAAGTCATTTTCTTTACAGTTGAAATAATTGATCATGTAATTTTATCATGTATCACTGGAATCTTTAAAGAAATTAATAAAAGGGACCCAGTTTTCACCCACTGTGGTCCCACAGGGGCCAATTGTGGGTCCAGTGTAATCACTCATGTTGTTTTTGTGTGTAGCCCACCTTGGCCCCATTTGGGACCCAAGTGAGCCCATATAATAAACATCTAAGTGGGGCCTCAATGGGCTAACATACATGGGGCCCATGTGCAGCCGATGGACAAATTTCTCTGGGCCCCATTTCGGTTGGCCATGCAGAGCCTTACGTGACAGCCCATCAAGGCCCACATGTGGCCCACATGTAAATGTTGGCTGCATGGGCTGTGTCTGAAATCGCCCCCTATACCCTCATTCACTATTCCCTATCACTCCACTAATATAGTCCACTTGAAGGAGAGATTGAAACGAGTGAGTGAATTCAGACACTTGAGTGTGCCAGAAGGGCTGCCGCTTTTGCATAATTTGTGCTTGCTGTATTATAATCATTTGAAACTTAGCAAACTGGCAGCTCCAGTAGTAATTAAAATATTTATCTTAAACTATGTCATTAGAAACTAGCATGTAAAAATCTTAATTAAACAATTTAATAATCAATTAAAATGGAATTTATACCTGTATGATACACTGTACCCACATTGGACCAGTGGTTTGGAAAATGGATGCTGGATGATTCAGCTAGAACATCTTCTAGCGAGACGCAGGAATTCATTTGGCGCGAGCATCACAGTGCATTATGGGTATTCACTAGCCATTAAATGTACATCAGTTGTTTACTCGTTATTGCAGTGCATTGTGGGATTGAATGAGTGCACTTGATAATGTCCACTACGGTTTTGGACACCACTACAAATGGCTGTCCCGTCAAATAATGCCCTATTTAAGGATATGGGGGCGATTTTGGACACAGCTTAAATAGGCCCGTAGAGACTTGGGGCGACCACCTAGAAACCGCTCAAAATATTCTAGCAACCACTCATAACACCTTATCAACTGAATAACCACACCCACAATGCCCTATATTGTGGCTGTAAGTTCTGCACAGGAAACACTGCTCATATTTTCTTCACAACACATTTTTGTGTGTATGTGTGTGGAATAGTAATGGCAGATTGAGTATGTAAACTATTGTCATATATAGGGAATATACAGAGTGCAGATGCAGGATAAGGTTCTTTATTTTGTTAAAGTACAACTGGCATTCTCACGAGTCCAATTAAATCACATGTAACCATAAGTTACTAGAGTGTGACCGATACCATTGGGGGTTAATGTAGTCAGTGTAAGAATCTCTAGTGGAATAGCATCACAACAAAGCTCTACATGTTGCATTAATGTGTTATGCAAACTTTCCATATCTTTCCTCTAAATATCATAAGCAAACGTTTTGTGAAAAGAGAGAGACTGTAGTGAGACTGAATATGAATATTCAGACAACATTGAAAATGTTCCCTCCAGTTTTTCTCAGTGATGTGTCAATGGAAAAAAAATAGTTTCTTATCCTAATTGTCAGAGCCAGTTCGTCTGCTCCAACTGCCAGTACCAAGACAGCCAGTGATATCTACAGCAAGTGCTAGTGCTACCATGACTACAGTAAACATACAAGCAAAATATATCACAGTCATCTCCTGGTAAACAGTCAGGGGTGAATTTACTAAACAGTTGCATCCGACAGAGTCATTAAAAACCTGCATCTTATTCTCCAACCACCCGCAATCTAGCTTACCCAGGTTCTAAATGCACTGAAATAACACTCACAATGTCAACAGAAATGTACATTGTATGTACATTAGGCTCATTATTGCATCTTATTCACTAAAGTCTGGGTCATTTGTCCGGTGCAAATAATGTTGGGCTAACAACCACAGAATGCAGGCAGGTTCATTTGAATAACATAAAAATACATTTATATTTATTAGCAATCACATCAGAATTTATCACATGATCGCATTATCAAACATGCAGTATAGATGGTTAAAATTATTAAATTAAAATAATTTTATGATTAAAACATTTGAGAAAATAACAAATATTTGTTTTATTTTAATTACATTAATCTAACAAACATAATAAATCTAAACCATAATGAAACTCAATCCCTGGTTGAGGAGATTCCCCCTTCCATGTAAAGCACTTTGAGTACCCAGAAAAGCGCTGTATAAATGTAAAAAATTATTATTATCAATACATTTCTTGAAATAGTACTCACTGCCTACTTTGTTAGGTACACCTTGCTAGTACCGGGTTGTACCCTCTTGAGTCTTTTGCCTTCAGAACTGCTTTAAAGGGATACTCCACTTTTTTTGGAAATAGGCTCATTTTACAACTCCCCAGAGTTAAACTGTTGAGTTTTACCGTTTTTGAATCCATTCAGCCGATCTCCGGTTCTGGCGGTACCACTTTTAGCATACATCATTGAAGTGGACAAGACCATTAGCATTTCTAAAAAAAAAAATGACCAAAGAGTTTCGATATTTTTCCTATTTAAAACTTCACTCTTCTGTAGTTACATCGTGCACTAAGAATGACGGAAAATGTAAAGTTGCGATTTTCTAGGCTGATATGGCTAGGAACTATACTCTCATTCCTGCGTAATAATCAAGAAACTTTACTGCCGTACCATGAGAGCAGCAGGCGTAATGATATGACGCAGCGCCTGAAAATAGTCCCCAGCTCGGTAACTTCCAACGTGACCGGGACTAAGTTTGTGTAGTTTCAGTCGCAAATTAGGTTTTCAGGCGCTGCGTCATATCATTACGCCTGCTGCACTCATGGTACGGCAGTGAAGTTTCTTGATTATTAGGCAGGAATGAGAGTATAGTTCCTAGCCATATCAGCCTAGAAAATCGCAACTTTACATTTTCCGTCGGTCTTAGTGCACGATGTAACTACAGAAGAGTCAAGTTTTAAATAGGAAAAATATCGAAACTCTTTGGTCATTCTTTTTTGAGAAATGCTAATGGTCTTGTCCACTTCAATGATGTATGCTAAGCTTGTCATGTGGATGGAGGAACGAACCCATGCGCAGACAGCAAATAACTCAAAAGGGGTTTAATGATGACAAAACAGAAAACAAAACCCACGATGGGGCAAAACAGGACTGGAGGTAGACTAAGACACGATGACAAACGAAGACTCTGACTTGACAGGAAACAAACTCACAATTCTCAATAAACAGGTTTCAGACAAAATACTCACAGAGAATAACTCACAAAGTTTGACAATGTACCGACACAGGACAGCAAACACAAGGGGATTAAATAGGGAGACACTAATGACAAAGACAGGTGAAGCTGACTAGACAAGGACAGGTGAAACTGACTAGACAATAATGACGAGACAAGGATAACAAGGGGGCGGGGTAACGTAACGAGACAACACAAGCACATGGCTCAAAACACAAGACCATGTGCTTGCACACAAAACATGATTCTGTCATGATCCTGCCTCAAGACTAGAGAAAATCAAGGACACGAGGGCAGAATCATGACAGAACCCCCACCTTAAGGAGCGGCTACCAGACGCTCCTCAAGGGGACATCAAACACGGGACAAGACAGACTGAGACATCGACACAAACCAACAAAACATGACAAATAACAGTAGTGGCAAACACGAAAACACAACAGCAGGGTTCGGATGAAACAATAAAAATAACAAACAAGGAAGAGGTGGCGGAGGAAACACAGAGTTCATGGGGGGTGGTCCAGGGTGGATGGGTGTGCTGGGGGTCTTAGGTCCACGGGATGAGGGCTTGGGACGAGGATTCCGGGCAGGTTTGGATCGGGACACATGAGGAGTCTTGGAGGAAACAGTCCGGGGTTGATTAGGGACAGGAGGAACAGTGGACGACGGAGAGGGAATCACGACAGGGGAAGCTGAGGGTGGTGAGACAAGACTTCTGACTGGGGAAACAGCGGGAAAAGGAACAGGACACAGAACAGGGGACGTAGCAGACGGCTGTGGAGCGGGAACTGAACTCACTGAATCAGACTCGGTACACATGAACACAGACTCGGATGAAGCGCTCAAATCTGACTCGGAAGAAGCGCTGTCTGCAGCGGGCTCTGTGTCTGCAGCGGGCTCTGTGTCTGCAGCGGGCTCTGTGTCTGCAGCGGGCTCTGTGTCTGCAGCGGGCTCTGTGTCTGCGGCGGGCTCTGTGTCTGCGGCGGGCTCTGTGTCTGCGGCGGGCTCTGTGTCTGCGGCGGGCTCTGTGTCTGCGGCGGGCTCTGTGTCTGCGGCGGGCTCTGTGTCTGCGGCGGGCTCTGTGTCTGCGGCGGGCTCTGTGTCTGCGGCGGGCTCTGTGTCTGCGGCGGGCTCTGTGTCTGCGGCGGGCTCTGTGTCTGCGGCGGGCTCTGTGTCTGCGGCGGGCTCTGTGTCTGCGGCAAACTGTGTCTGCGGCGGGCTCTGTGTCTGCGGCGGGCTCTGTGTCTGCAGCGGGCTCTGTGTCTGCAGCGGGCTCTGTGTCTGCAGCGGGCTCTGTGTCTGCGGCGGGCTCTGTGTCTGCGGCGGGCTCTGTGTCTGCGGCGGGCTCTGTGTCTGCGGCGGGCTCTGTGTCTGCGGCGGGCTCTGTGTCTGCGGCGGGCTCTGTGTCTGCGGCGGGCTCTGTGTCTGCGGCGGGCTCTGTGTCTGCGGCGGGCTCTGTGTCTGCGGCGGGCTCTGTGTCTGCGGCGGGCTCTGTGTCTGCGGCGGGCTCTGTGTCTGCAGCGGGCTCTGTGTCTGCAGCGGGCTCTGTGTCTGCGGCGGGCTCTGTGTCTGCAGCGGGCTCTGTGTCTGCAGCGGGCTCTGTGTCTGCAGCGGGCTCTGTGTCTGCGGCGGGCTCTGTGTCTGCGGCGGGCTCTGTGTCTGCGGCGGGCTCTGTGTCTGCGGCGGGCTCTGTGTCTGCGGCGGGCTCTGTGTCTGCGGCGGGCTCTGTGTCTGCGGCGGGCTCTGTGTCTGCGGCGGGCTCTGTGTCTGCGGCGGGCTCTGTGTCTGCGGCGGGCTCTGTGTCTGCGGCGGGCTCTGTGTCTGCGGCGGGCTCTGTGTCTGCGGCGGGCTCTGTGTCTGCGGCGGGCTCTGTGTCTGCGGCGGGCTCTGTGTCTGCGGCGGGCAAAGAACGGGAGGCTCCCCTCTTCCTCCTCTTTCTCCTAGGTCGCGAAGCAGAGACCATAGCCGGAACTGAGACGGGTTGGGGAAGCACAGCGGGAACTGTGTCGGGCGAAGGAGGGGTTTTCTCAGGCAGGATTGACTCTGTCGCTGAGGACTCTGAAGGAGAGTCCCACGAGGACCGTCTCCCTCGTCTCCCTCGAAGACCGAAGGGGGTAGACGGAGTGCCAGGAGTCGTGGGGGAACCAGCCTGGTCCCCAAGCGTCGCGACGCCTATCATTCGACCCTCGGGAATGATAGGTAGGCAGGCAGAAGGTGAAGACCTCGAGGATGCCGCCTCGGACTCCTCCCGGGAGAATTGGTCATACAGTCGAGAGAAGTTTGACAAGATCCACTCACCCTCGGGTGAGTATGGAAGGGTGACACTCTTCTTGTTGAGGGGGGAAGACAACCAGACTTCTTCAAGGGGGTCCGGACGATGCTTGGCAGAGAAGGACAAACGGTCTGCTGGGTTCTTCTTTGGTCGGTACATTCTGTCATGTGGATAGAGGAACGAACCCATGCGCAGACAGCAAATAACTCAAAAGGGGTTTAATGATGACAAAACAGAAAACAAAACCCACGATGGGGCAAAACAGGACTGGAGGTAGACTAAGACACGATGACAAACGAAGACTCTGACTTGACAGGAAACAAACTCACAATTCTCAATAAACAGGTTTCAGACAAAATACTCACAGAGAATAACTCACAAAGTTTGACAATGTACCGACACAGGACAGCAAACTTGTCTACATGCCTAAGTGCATTGAGTTGGGGGGAGGTTCCTAGGGCTGCATCCGAAACCGCATAGTATGTGAAAAACAGTATGTGACAAAAGAAGTATGTCCAAATTCACAGTACTCATAAAAGAATAGGGTACCGGATGACCTACTACTTCTGGTGAGATTCTGAAGTGTGCATACAATGGACAATTTACTATCCCATGAGGCCACAGAAGAGGATTTATGAATGGCACTGATGCGACGTAACTGATGCTGGCAGGTCACGGCAATGACAACATGGTGAATGTAGTACGTCCGAATTACATTACTACACACATTCATACCAAATAGAACATAATTTTTTAGCAGTCGTTGAGTAATTACTTATTCAAAATAAGTACCTACTAAAGAGAGTATGCGATTTTGAATGTTGGTCTATAGTGGACACATCATTTGTATTATTGCATTCATTTTGATCAAAATATAAAACCTTGCATTGGCCCACTTCTGAAATTACTCTTTTTTTTTTTGGTCGACATCGCCCTCTTATTTTCAACTCCTCTCTTCCATTCCAATTTGCAATCAAATAAATTCCAAATGGATGAAATCAAATCTCATCCTTTTTCCTATTTCACGCAGAACACCGTTTCATGATGGCTTTAAAACTCAAAATGAGTGATCAAATGCTAAAGTTTTTGGGCAATAATATCACCCAGCACACAGACATTAGAGCAATTGTACTTGTACTATACAAAACAAGGTCATAAACAAATCAAAGCATCAAGTTTCAACTAGCATGAACTGATTTGCCCTCATCCCAAATCAATAGCAGCAGGGTGAGTGAAGGCACACATCACCAGCCCAATTATTTAAAGACCTCCTGCCTTCAGGATCTCACCCAGTTAAAATACTTTTAATGCACTGGGCCAAATTAACTAACTACACAGTTAATGGAAATGTGAAATATAATTAAGCCATAATTCTAACATGAGAACTGAGTAATGAAACTAACACAATTAATGCACATAAGCCATGGCTCAAACTCGACTGGTAAAATTGAAAATGTACACTCCATTTAGCTTCTATAATCTTCTCTATGCCCTTATTATCATAAGCTTGGTCCTCCAAAGTGGAAAAACTGAATCTTTGAATCCTTTCAAAAAAAACTATAAACTCACAGCCCCCTCACATTATTATATAAAAATTTGCACAACACTGAAATGGATATTTCACACAAAAGAAGATATTTTGAAGAATGTTAGTAACCAAACAGTTGCTGGTCCCCATTGACTTTTTTTACTCATACTAGTCAATGGGGCTTAGCAACTCTTTGGTTACCAACATTCTTCAAAATATTTAAATTTGTGTTCAACAGAAATAAATTGATTCAGAACATCTTAAATAATGAAAAAAAAAAAATTGGTGAACTATCCTTTAAATGCAAGTGATTTCAAGACCTTGAATATCAAAAAAGGAAACATTATGTTCCTAGGGGGAAAAGATTTGCAGAAGGAAAATGCATTGTCTCTTAAATGGGCTTTCCAAGTACTTCCCTGGGAAAGGAGTGTCCCGTTCTGATACACTATGACCTCTTTACGAGCACTCAAATAATGTGCCTGATTTCCCTTTCCACTGGCCCGATCGAGTGCAGCACAATGGTCAAGCACTGAATGGATTTCTGCTTGTCAAATCACAGGGCATGCTGTGAAAAAGTACTTACAGTACCTCCTAAAGAGATATTTGATTATATACGACTCAAATGTGAAGCAGCATTCCACATTGTAATAGACTACATGGCTAAAACACAGTTAAAAACCCCCCTCCATCTTTTTATGTAACAGGATTGGACAGATGGTGTCCAGATAACAGCAGTCTTACATCACATCGCACCAGACTACTGCTTCCATCACCAGATAGAAGAGTATAAATAATACAAAGCCATTAAAGGTCTTAAGATGTCAATACAAGAGCATCAATCCAATATGATGGGAACCCTTTAGCTATGTTCACAGAATATTAGAGAACTGCTTACTGCCCAGAATATACTGTACCTATCTATTACCATTTCAGTCATATCCGAGTCTTGGTGATTCTATGGCAATCTCTTGGTATACGTGAGAGACTGTCCATGTATTTTCAGGGGTTGCCAGGTCTTTCCCCAACCCTCTCCATTATGGCTTGGGACTCACACACACATTCACACCTACACTTTAGCGTCTCCAATTCACCTATACTGCATGTTTTCGGATTGTTGGGGAAACCGGAGCACCCGAAGGAAACCCACGCAGACACAAGGAAAACAACTCCACACAGAAAGGACTCCGTCCTCCTGGCTCAGATTTGGGGACATTCTTGCTGTGAGGCGACAGTGCTACCACTGAGACACTGTTCTGGTCTATACACTGTATACATGCCTGATACTCGATATATTTTATTAATGTAAAACAGTATGCAACACACAATAGTCCAGTTAGTCTAAATAAATATGTCAAGTTTCGCAAGATTTTAAGTGAAAGATTGATTCTGAGGCCACCAGGGCTGGACTGGGGTTAAAATTTGGCCCTGGACAAATCCAGCCCATCCGGCCTACAAGTTCCCCTGTGAATGTTTTGATGGGTTATGGGGCCTTAAATTGGAGTAAATAATTGGATAAATAAAACAGGAAAGAAACAAATAATGATAGATATTATTGAATAAACTGCAAATGTTAACAAACTTAATGTTTCATTTTTGTCACATAGAGATGTACTTGACTGTAAAGCATTGATTTCGAGCTAGGATGCCGTAAAGTAAATTTACTGCTTTTCAATTCTGTCATCATTTATTCTCCCTCATGTCGAAACACAAAAGAAGATATTTTGAAGAATGTTGTGACCAAACCATTTTGGTTGCCCTTGACTTCTACTGTATGGACAAAAAACAACCCCAACAAAACATAGAAAGAAGAAAAGAACAGCGCCTAATACGGGGGAGGTCTCCCTCGCATCGGTGATTGGCCCACTACTCGACCGGCCCACCGGTGCTCCTGGTGGCCAGTACATGCCTGGCACAGGGTGGGGTTTTTTTCTGTTAGGTTTTTTAGGTTTTTTTTTTTGTTTTTTTTTGTTTTTGTCAGGGCATGTGTCCTATATATTATAAACAATTAACAATATGTATCAAGGTGTTTCCTGGTGGAAATTAGTGGAATTTCTGCATAAGTGCAATTCTTAAGTAGTTTAACAACTATAGCATCTGTCTTTCATACAGAGAGCTAAGAGTACAGTAGTACTATATTAGTACACTATTCTGTACATGGCCCTGGTTCTAGGTCATTACTTTTAAGGCCCCATCTTAAAAAAAAAAGTACACTTAATACTTTTAAAAAGAGTAGCATTGTTATTACTGAATGTATTTCTTTTTTATATTTTTGCAATGTTTTGCATGTTAATTACAATTAAATGAAATTATATGTATTATAGTTTATTTATGGTTACACTTTATTTGAAGGTGTCTTTGTTACCCTGTAATTATACATTTAAGTACTGAGTAATATTAATTAACTACATGTACTCTAGGGTTAGGATTAGGGATGGGTTTGATTTAGGGTTAGTTGCATATTTTAATTACACATCATTTATAGAATTACTATAGTAACTACATGTAACAATGACGCTGTAAAATAAATGTTACCATTATAGCCTTTATTTATTTGACTTATAATTGATATGAAATTACTTTAAAGTGCATTTTGACTCACTTAAGTACAGGTAATTTCATTATTATTTCTATTGTTTTTGAAATATGGTTAAAGTGCATTGCCGAACTAAAATATACATTAATGTCATTTCTATTGAATCTTGTATGTCAGGTATTTAGATATATTTTTATTTTACATTTACATTAACATTAAATGTAATATTGAATATCATGCACACTGGAGTTCAAATTATACTATATTATAATTATAGTACTTTGTGCTTTAGTATGTTAGTCAACACTTCAATAAGTGTATTTAAAGCATGAAACAAGATTACAACTTTCCGACTTTTAATTATACATTATTATAGTGCACTTTTTAAAAAGTGAACTTAAGTAGGTCCTATGTTAAGAAACATATTCTTTAATATGCATAAGTTGCCTTTAATTATAGGTATATTATAGGCCTGTTGTCTTCAAGTCTACACGTTTTTTAAATATATATACTTTTAAGATTGATTATAAGTAGCCTAGTAGCTACACTACAAGTGCACTTTCAATATTGTTCCGTATGCACACATCACTTTATTCAGCTGACACGCCGATATGTTCCAAAATTCTGCAGCTCCGTAAGATTTGAAACATAGCCACAAAAATAAGTAGCTTCTCTGTGTGTGTCGACACAGCAGAGGAAAGTGTGAGAAAGCAGGAGAAACTCCTCCCTTCGCCGTGCTGCACTGGGACAGACTGCAGTACATACTGTAGTGTAGAACAGAACAGAGGCGGAGTTTCACCTCAGCACCGAAACCAGCTGAAAACATTCAGGTGCCCGCAGTCAGTCAGTCAGTAACTCACATCAGTAATGCACACAGGACTACTGCAGGGACCATTCACTTCACTCTACAGGATTTAAATAACTAACTAAAGAAAGAGTCAAAACAATAAGAAGATATAAGAGCGAAGGCGCTTATGGTGTTATGTATAGTGTACATCTTTACCGGTGTGTTTTCGTGCGTCGTCTGTCGCTTCCGCTTTTCCGTCCAGCAGTTTAACGCCGAATTTCAGCAGGAGTCAATGGGAATTTCTGCTCCTCAGTAAACTATTTCACTGGACACTGAAAGAAAAAGAGGAGTATCCGTCATTTATTGTTCATGCGGTGAGTAGATGCGTCTCTTGTCATGTCAGTACATTTTGTTGTGGTCAAACTTTTCTACGCCATGTTTCATTCGTTACTGCGCATGTGGCGGAAATGCACCTGAATCAGGTAGACGCGTCTCGGCGTTTCACTACAACACTAGCATTGCAACTTGCTTTAGCCTACTGTTTACATTTAGAACCATTACGTGACAAGTCATTAAATTGTCTATTTTGTATTTTTATATGTTTTACTCTGTACTTAGTACAAAGCTCGTGTAGCCTATGTTGTGACATACGTGTGTTAAGTAACGTGAATATTTTCAATATAAGCACCACTTGATGTCACTACTGCTAACGAATCCACTTTGATACATGTACATGGTAATGTTGAAAAACTATACAATATAGCCTAGGCTAGATACAATACAAAGCTGAATTGAATTCATATACATTTATGAAACTCATCATATTCCTGTATCCTCATGAAGTTGGGAAACTTGTCTTAATGACTGCAGTGTTTGTGCTTCTTATCTTTGCTTACATTGAAATTGTGTTTTAATATTTTAAATAACGACACTGTGTCAAACATTAAAACTTGATATTCAGATAAAGGGAATTTAAATAGAGGCATTTAAAGGTATTTGAGACACCAGTTTAAAAATAGTTTTCTTAATTAGTTTGTCTTAATTTCCACTAAAATATTTGAACATCATTAAAACAAGAAAAAAACATGAATATATTAGACTTGATCTTGAATTAAATTTTCTGACTCATTTACATTTTTTCCCAAATAAATAAGTAATATATAATAATATAAATAAATAAACCCCACTGAATTCGTTTTTTTTTTTTTTTTTTAGTTCAAGATAAAACTAGTTTGTGTCTTACGCAATTTTGATTATCAAATCTAAATAAAAGTAAGAAGGATGCTTAGATTTGACTGGAATGCAATACATGCATGCTGATTAGGAAAACAAAGTATTGCAGTGTATATGAAAATGACTGGTTAGTTAAAGTTTTGAATATTATTGGAGAGTAAAAATAAGTGATTAAATGGATAAATTGTTAGGTCAGGTTTTGAGGATTTGTTGTATTTATCTGAGCAGACTGAGGTAGAAGCTGTATTAGAGGTATTTCATCTGGGGATGCAATGAAATGTTATTCATTAGTTTCTCCACAAACATTACAGCTGATTAAATTGACTCTATACACCTGCCAAAACACTCTTCTCATTAAAGTTTGCTGCTCGTGCATTTCATTTAAACACCCTGCCAGTGCAGAAGTTCACCATTCAGCACAAGAGAATAGTCAGCTTTTCTTTGGCTAATTTAGTAAGGCAAGATCATTTCCCATACATGTTAGAATTTTCTCTGATCACTCATAATGTTTATGTGCCATTAGTATTTCAAATCTCTTAATTTGTGTTAGGTATTCGTGTGGTTACTCTTTATTCCAAGTAAACAAATAATGGATATTTGTTTAACCAAAACATTTGGAGACTTTGAGTATTGTGAGATTGAGGAACATTTCTTTAGTTTGCATGTTAGCAATTTCAGCATGCTCATATTTGCTTTGCTGTTGCCACCGAGACGGCATGCGGCAGAACCGGCTGTCTTCTCCACTGTGGGAAGCAGCTTATTCAGATCTGACTGACTTCAGATCAGCAGTTTACAGCTGTACCCTTTCAAGGTGTTTCCTGGTGGAAATGAGTGGAATTGCTCAGGGAGGAGTTTCGTGGAAAGCCAGTTATGCAGATCAGGTTTGATGATTTCACGTGCAGCCTGAATACATTCAGTAACTATTGTAGTGCAATGCATTCCTAGTTTTTGCATAGGCGTGTGCATGTTTGTGCGTGAACGTGTGTGTGTCTATGGGCGTCTTTTGAAACATATGACTGTTTGTGCAAGCTTGACAATGATGTCACATTTATGAATCATACAGGAAGGACAACATTGATAAATGAACATTTATGTTTAAGGCTGTGTGGATTGACTTATTTTGACAGGTCTTTATTTAGGGTTAGTTTATTTATTGATTTTTTTTACATTCTCTTTATGGATGTTTTGAACCCTGTGAACAGACTTTCAATTGAGAGACGGAAATCACTCAGATTTCATTAAAAATATCTTAATTTGTGTTTTGAAGATGATGGAAATTCGTATGGGTTTGGAGTGACATGAGGGTGAGTAAATGATGACAGAATAATTTTTTTGAGTGAACTATCCCTTTAAGGTGATGATAAGCCAGATTGAAATGAAATGAAAGTCGTTTATTTCTAGGGCTGTGAAGCGATTAATCACTTCCAAAGTTTTTGTTTACATGATGATGATGATGATGATGAATTTTATTTATAATACACTATACATTTGACATCAAATCTCAAAGTGCTTACAAAAATCAAAAAAATAAATAAAATAGAAACAAAACAAAATTATAAATAAAAAAAACAATACGCAGACACTTAAAATACTTTAAAATACTTAAAAATACGCTTTTCTAAAAAGATAAGTTTTCAGTTCTTTTTTGAAAACATAATATATGTGTGGGTACTGTATAACTATTTTGTTTATATAAATACACACTATATACACGTGTATATATTTAAGGAAAATGTGTGATTTATAAATAAAATATTTATATAATATAAATATAATACATTTATATATAATATAAATGATAAATACATATATATACAGTACATGCAAATATTTCTTAAATATAAACATGCATGTGTGTTTATATTATATACTCAGTACAAATATATTATGTAAACAAACTTTTATTTTGGATGCAATTAATCGCGATTAATCGTTTCATATGAGAGTATCTTCTCAAACTTTATTCGTCATGCACTGTAACCCCACCCACCCCCCCATTTCAACTTTTTGAAAGTGTAATCAAATTGGCTGTACAGTACGGGTAATTTCAACTTGAATTATATTAAACTGACTTAAAAAATAAGTTGAATCTTGTATAACTTGTATCAAAAAAGTTGAAATTGCTTCATTTTGATGAGTTAAAGTAAAGCAACTACATATGTCGCCAATGATGACTTATTGATCTTTTTTTACAGTGTGATTCTACTCTGAAAGTAACTGACAGGTGCTTATAGGTAAATGTAACCAAAGCGGTAGAAGTTTTTGCTGATCTCACTGAATCTAAATAGACCCCTTCTTGAGGCCAGCTGCTTCATTTGTTATTGTTTACAAGGAATCCTCCTCTGAATATCTGGAAGTGTCTGACTAAGCACTTCACTAATAATGCATGAAGCCACTGAAGCTGAATAAATGTTTTAAACCCTGTTGGAGGAAACCATTTTTTTTTTCAGTTGGAAATGAAAGGAAAGCGAGTTGGTGGCCGCATTGTGAATTTGACATTTATTGGCAAGCCGTAGGGGAAGTGAGGAAACGTTTAGGAAGTCGAGTATGTTTCGTAGGATATTGTACTTCAGTCACTGATAAAAATTAATGTCTCTATACATCTGTTTTTGTTTGTTCTGGAGTTGTTTTGTCACCTCCATAAACGCATTGTGTATTTAATGGCTGTGACCTGACCCGGTGTCTGTGTACTCGAAGTGCTGACCGCGTGCTGGAACGCAGCGCATGACCAACAGGAAGCCCACACAGGAAACGAGGGCAGCATTGTTGCATGAAGCCAAAAGAGCCTTCTCCATTCCTCCGGGATTTCTGCCGCTCCCTCAGTGTTGTTTCAGGGTTTCGGGAGCGTGTCATGTTTCGCCTCAGCAGTGTGTCCCGCCAGGGCAAAACTGGTCTTTTTGTGTAGCAATTGTTGTGGGTTTGCTGTCAGAGGAGGATGTTATTCTTCACAGAGTGACAATGTTTTTAGTGCTTTGGCGTGTGGCCGTCCCATATTCCTCACAGTGGTTATTTGTCCATGTTGTTTCAAACCTGTATGAATTTCTTTCTTCTGCTGAACACAAAAGAAGATATTTTGAAGAATGTCGGTAACTAGTTGATGGACCCCATTGACTTCCATTGGAAAAAAAATACTATGGAAGTCAATGGGGTCCATCAACTGTTTGGTTACCGGCATTCTTCAAAATATCTTTTTTGTGCTAGGTTTAATTTGTGTGATTTATTAGGGGTGAGCGTTGTAGTAACAACTTGTTTTCATGACAGACTTATTCAAACATACATTAAATATTGAAGAACAAGTTAAAGAATAATATAATGAATATGCACATATTTATTAAAATACTCCCCTATAGTTCTTTTTTATAGCTTACTATTGAGTTTATGGACATTGGCTTTTCTGAGGTAAATGTGAAATCTTTCCGCAGTTTTGGGGAAAGTTACTTTTAAAAGAAATTCTTTACAAACAATATTGTATTACTCCTTAAAGTAACTAATTGCATTACTTAGTTATTTGGGAAGGTAATGCATTACGTTACTTTTGCATTACTGTTTCTGTTTACTGTTACTTGTTTGAAAAAGTAACCCAGATATTTTGTTGTAAATTTAAAAGTAATGTTACTTTATTTACTTGAAAAAAGTAATCTGATTACGTTACTCGCGTTACTTGTAATCCGTTACCCCACTATCTTTTCGTGGTTGTTACACTGATTAAGTGATTACATTAGACATGATTCATTTCTACGGAGCCCTGCACATGACATGCAAGAAAAAAAAAAGTAAATTGGCGCACGATTTACCAGTTAGTTCCCTCGATTTGTTAAATCGTGTGGACAATATAGCAAATCAAGGGAGCGAAATAGTAAATCGTGCGCACGATTTAGCATACTATTTTTTTTTTTTTCCTGCATGTCATGTGCGGGGCTCCGTACATTTCAGTATGTTGTACTGTTTTTTTTGGGGGGGGGGGGCGTTCAACATACCTTCTGATTTTCATTTGTTTATTTCATGCTATAGTAAAGAGGAAATCGATAATTGTTCACGGCTACAACAATCTGTCACGCCAGAGCGGCAAAACAACATTAATTGTTTGAATTTCATAATTGACAGAAGATAAGACTGGTTTCATATCAAAAGCACAACGCTTATTGTGATTTATTGGAGGCTAGGCATGCTACAAATGTTTAGTGTATGTAAGGTTCACTCATCAACTGAACTGCATAGACTAAAAGATTGATTCTTGGGATTTTAGAATCCACACCGGTTCATCAAAATTGAGAATCAGTTAGAATCGAGACATCTATTTTCAACCCAGCCCTTGTCAAAGTCATTGTTTGTTTTTATTGCATAACTATCCATCTGTCATCTTCTGCAAGTGTTTCTCATACAAATTATTTTCAGACTCCTCCCTCAGTTGGATATTTTTATCATGCTTGCATTGCAACATTATGATACATTTCAAATTCAATCAAACGCATCATTACATTGCTGTGGGAGTCTATAGACGAGATTACTGTTGACATGTGAGTTTGCATAATCTGTCAGTGTGTTGTGATTTAGACTCAGACATTTTGTCATTGCTCAAACACAAGAATGTTGCGTTCATTAGCATCTATTTCACAATGTTATATTTGTCATACATATCCACTTTTCACAAGGATAGGATATCTGTAAATGCTAAATAGCATGATATTTTTTCTGCTTCCAATACGTATCCATAATGTGATACAATTTGGCCACATTTCTTTGTCAAGTCAAATCATGAGTTTGGGAAAATTGAGTAGGAGTTGAAGAATGAGTCAATTAATTAAAAAAGCAGAAAAGCTCATTAAACTTTTTGAACTTGTAAAGGGCATTGTGATAGAAATACATTTTCTTATTTTAAATTAACATTCATATTTTATTACTGTAAATGTTCTATATTATACATTGAGCAGTGTTACAAATGATGTCGTGAAATGATCTTTAAGAGTGATTTACACCTGCAGGTGCTTCATTATTCTGTGAATCTCCTGTCAATCTGTGGAGGGATCTTTACTTTAGCTCAGGAAAGATATTAAACCATTAGTGATTAGACAGTTCATCGAAGCCTGTACATGACAGAACCTGGCGCTCCATATTCAGATAAATTATAAGCTTAGAGCTGTAGTCATGGTAGGTAATTAATACGTAGGTAATATAAAATTAATGGATAATGAAAGTAGGAGAAAGAGCCATTTATTATTTTACGTAAAGTCTTAAATATTCAATTACAATTCAATGTAATGTGAGTAAGACGATGAAATTGTTTGTGTGCGTGTTCCACAGAACGTGTTTGGGATGTCAGAATTTTGGGGTTAACTATCCCTTTAAATGTGTTGCATAGTTCAAGACCAAGAATAATCAGGATTTTACTTCTCATATATTCTTAGCACAAACATGTCAGTTTAGGAGAGTCGTAAATTAGGAAGCTGATCAAGGGAGTAATGAAAGTACAGGAAATGATCTCATCTGTAGTTCAGAAATTTCAGCTCTTTATAGAATGGGTGTGGGAATATCCTCACTTACATTAGGTAAGAAGAGGAAGAGTCCCATTGCATGACTGAAAGCAGACTGTAATCATTACTGTATACTTTGAAATGTCTGGTTTAGTAGCTATGATGTTCTGGTGCCTAGATATGGTTATAGGGCCTTCTTGTGTTTGGAGTCTAAACAAGAATATGGGATTTGTTCTGTCTGTTGTATCAAAGATCATAAGTCTGATCACTTAGCACACCTCTCCTCAACAAGCCGTGCAATAGAGGATAGGGATGCCATATTTGTGTAAGCCAAAACACAGAAACAAGTTAACATTTTAGCACTTCCGGTTCCATCATCCTGAAGTCAGTGGGTATTTTGAATGGATTTTTGGTTCTACATCATAAAGTACGCCAGTAATATCCCCTAACAAGTGGCTAAATGGGACTACAGAGGTTGACGGGGACATTAAACGTCATCATCATCACATTTATGCATTTACCTATGCATATATAGCAGATGCTGTTATCCAAAGTGATCACTCTTAAAGGGATAGTTCACCCAAAAATGAAAATTCTGTCAGTATTTACTCACCCTCATGTTGTTCCAACCCCGTAAGACCTTCGTTCATCTTCGGAACACGAATTAAGATATTTTTGATGAAATCTGAGAGCTGGATCACTCCTCCATACTAGTCCATAGGCTTCTTCAGGGATTGAACTTGCCGGCCTCGAAAAGTTATTATAGACATTGTTAAAATAGTCCAAGTGACTACAGTGGCTCAATCTTAAGTTTATCAAGCGACGAGAATAATTTTTGTGCGCAAAAAAACAACAAAAATAACGACTTTATTTCAACTATTCATTTCCTTCTCTGTGGGCCTCGAGTCAGTTCACTAGTGTAATAGCGTAAGCTTCTGTTGTTGTAAGTCACACGCATCACGCACATGACCAGCGTCGGCCAATAGTGAGCCTACGTGTGACGTAGCTCTACGGAATCACACTACGTTAACTGACTAGAGGCCCAAAGAGAAGGAAATGAATAGTTGAAATAAAGTCGTTATATGTGTTTGTTTTTGCGCACAAAAAGTATTCTCGTCGCTTGATAAACTTAAGATTGAGCCACTGTAGTCACTTGGACTATTTTAACAATGTCTTTAATAACTTTTCGAGGCCGGCAATTTCAATCCCTGAAGAAGCCTATGGACTAGTATGGAGGAGTGATCCAGCTCTCAGATTTCTTCAAAAATATCTTAATTCGTGTTCCGAAGATGAACGAAGGTCTTACGGGGTTGGAACAACACGAGGGTGAGTAATTACTGACAGAATTTTCATTTTTGGGTGAACTAACCCTTTAACAGGTAAACTCATCTACTGATTAGTCCGCTTTCACCATATCGTTGTCTTTATAATCCAAATACCAATGGAAAAGTCCTATTGGGTTTTTGTCAAGTTTTGGTTTGATGGTTCCAGTTTGGCCTGTAAAAATACATCATTGCAGGGATATATTTGATTCATGTCTGTTGCACAAATAGAGCAAGGTTGCCAAAGTTTAATGGTTGGGGTTAGTGGTTTGTTAAAGTCCACAATCTTAAAGGGATAGTTCACTTCAAAATGAAAATTCTGTCATCATTTACTCACCCTCAAGTTGTTTCAACCCTGTATGGATTTCTTTCTTCTGCTGAACACAAAAGAAGATATTTTGAAGAATGTCGGTAACCAAACAGTTGACGGACCCCGTTGACTTCCATGGTATCAACTGTCTGGTTACTGACATTCTTCAAAATATCTTTTGTGAAGATTCATACAGGTTTGAAACAACTTGAGGGTGAGTAAATGATGGCAGCATTTTCATTTTGAAGTGAACTAATCCTTTAAGTTTGATCAATTATAGTGAGGTTTGGCTTCGCAAATACCACTGATAAAGAGATAATCATCTAGATAATGAACCGATCCTACAGTGTACAGTAGGTAGTGTGGATTCTGTAGCTTTCAAATGGCAGGTATTTTTGTCATTCACCTCTTTTTTTTTCTGTGCTTACCTCACCCTCACTCTTGCTGGCCAAGTTTGTGTCATGCTGGGATGAATTACCATAACCGGTGGCTCATGAGCTCAGGAGAAAAAACGTCACCCATAATGTCAGCATTTTCCGCTCTCCAGCTACATCATCACCTGATTGTGGTAGCTATTCGCTCTGCGCCACGCTGCTTTCTATTACTGCCAGTGATGATGATAAGACTCATGTTTGCAGCCTTGTGACATCGGAGAGGTCCAAACAGAAGTAGTTGTGACCATGTGTGGATAAGTAAAACGAAGTAATAAAAAAAGTTATTAAAACATCTCTAACAAAGAAATGGGATTCTTACCCTGGGTAACTTTATCCAGGGGCTTTTTTTTCAGTAATGCTTCCTCCCCTAAAAAATTGTTTCTTGTTGAAATAAAAGTCAGCAGTTAGATCTTGGGTTAAAACAAAATTCAGTTTTTCTGTTGTAGGTTTGCTCAAAGAAGAAGGTTCCTTTGATTTGAGTGATGGAAGTTGAAGTAATATTAGAAGGGGACTTTTTGGAGGATTTTTTTTAGTTTCCATGGCATGCTATTAAAAAGTCTGTTAAAATAATGTTTATATGAAGAAATTTTCCATATTGATATTTCATAGAATTTCCCGTTTTCCCAAAATTCCCGTATTTTGAATCTCATTGCCCGTGTTTTAGGGTTAAAGGAAATGTCTGTTAACCTAACAATGTCCCAACAGACTACCTTTTCCATTTTTTACAGATTTGTTTTCTTACATAGCTAGTTTTTCTTACATGGTTTTGTCATTTTATTAACTTTTACTTTTTAAAAACAGTAATTTACTTTTATCTGCACCTTTTAAACTCTTTATATTTGAAAGCCGATAAATCTTCTTAATCCAAATTTTTATATCATTTTTGAGCCTGATTACAAAACAAAAGTTTCACCATTAAAGGCCATGTCCCAAGCACACAATTATAGTGTTCACATTATAATTTTATGTACTGTAGCCTATATGACTTGTGCTACACATGTTGCATTTGACTGTATTTTCCTTTTTGAAGTGATTCCAATTATATTTCAAGCAATTCAAAACCATCATGGTGAACAGTGTGCATCTGAAGCGTCTCAGCTAAATAATACATTATTTATCGGCTTTAATATATCGGCCAAATTTTCTTATCAGGCCGATAACGTTAACATTAAAAATGAACATATATCAGCCAATACCGATTTGGTAGCCGATATATTAAGCATCCCTAATATCACAAGTGCATCTCATGACTATATTGTACCCCAAAAAGACCTGAAATGTAAATGAAAATCCTTATTCTGTAGTCATGAACAACTGGGCAAGTCATTAAGATATCATGAAAATTCATTGTGTTTTTCTCTGCTTTACTGTTATGCGATATTTTATCAAATAATGTGGTGAAAGTAATACCTCAATGCAAAAAAATGTAATGGTCCTAAAGTAGTTTTCATAGTGAAATATGACCTAGACAGTCTCATGAAAATTGAATCGGCCTTTTTCATAATTTGGCTTAAAATCAGAACTACTTATTAATAGACTGAACAGATGATCAATAGACTTTTCAGGGGGAAATACACATGAACATCATGTTCAAACTAGTTGTTATTGGCTCAAACTGGAGCATGTGTTTGCAGAGGCGTGTCCCCAGGGCTCCTAATCCTGAAGACGAGAGCTCTTTAGCAACACTGTATCTTAAGTGATCACCCTGGAATGTGTTCGTTTGGCTGACTGTGACCACATTATAAATGAGAAAGGCACCTCACAGCCTCAAGTAGGTGTTTTTGTCTTGTTTAAAATCTCAGCAGAAATACTGTCAGTGGTCAAACAGTGCTCTGGTCACCTTAAAACTACTTCTGAGTTGTTTGAATACCAGTGTGAATGAAATGCTGTTCGGCAGGTTTCCGTTGCTGTCTGTGTACTGACACGTTCTGAGAAATAATAACTTGAATCATTCTGACATTATGCTTTCTCAAGTTTGATGACTTACTCGTTTTTTGATGCTTTTCTTGCTTTTCTGAATGAGCGACATTCACAAGAGCTGAAGACATTTTGGGACAAACATAATTTAACAGCATTTGCTGAAACTGAACTTGAAACCAAAAGTAACAAATCTCCCACATCTTCTTATTTTTGGCTCAGTTTTCACCAAATCAAACGGTTCTGCGGTTTATCTTCTCCAGACCTCCAAACCACAATCTCAGAGCCAAAAAATGTCCTGTTAACACAGATGGTGTAGATCGAGTCCATCAACACCCCAAAGCTTGCACAGTTATAGCTCGCCCTGGGTCGACATTTCATTCAGTAACATTAGGCACTAGGAAGTTTTGATTTATATGCTGTTTATTGTTGTTGATCTTGTTATTTTACAAATGCATCTGCTTCCCTATGCTATTGCTTGTTTCTGCTGCTTCTTTGCCTGCGTTTTGATCAGGAGATTCAGCACTCTTTCAGAATACGTGTAATAGCGCCCCCCTACACGGAAAGCTGGAAATTGTCATCAATGGCGGAGAAGCGTTGTCTCGTAAATGACGAAAATGTTTATCAATGGCGGGGAAAGAGTTAATATTGGTATCACAGGATTGCATTATTTCAGCATGGTCTCAGAAAATCTTGAAAAGTTTCTTTCTCTTAAAGGGATAGGCTACTTCACCTCTGGAAAGATGAATGTGGATTTAAAATGGGTCATTTATGTAGAAGAAATGTGAAATTATTTTTGAATTTGGAGTTTTCTAGACTGAGAAAAGCCAGAAAATGTATTTTTGGCTTATGTGGATGAAAGACAACAACTCCCAGAATGCACTTGCTTCACTGCCCTAGGAGGCCACGCCTACCGGTAACAGAGCGCAGTAGTTAAACAACAAGTCTAGGCTTCTAGTGAGTCTCCGCGATGAGTCTGCCCGAAAATGTGTTTCGAGATCGCCCAAAATGTCTGGGATTCGGCTTTTGCGTTCTACAGTCGCCATTAATTATGTTTACTGTGGCGAGCAGGACGAGGCTAGGGCCGCGGGAGAGCGGCGCGAGGCCGGTGGCGTGATTACCGATGAGCGGCTCCTGTGAGACGCACCGGTCTCGTATCTCTCACGGGGGAGCGGGAATTTTCTTAGCAATGTTAAAACGCACATCAACCGATCACTTGTTCAGCGTTCATGTAAACACTACATTCAGATTCACCAATCGGAATGAATTCAGTTAGATTGAAACAAAAGGTGTGCATGTAAACAATGAATGGCGACTGCAGAAAGCAAAAGCTGAATCCAGGACATCGACGGCCGGACATGTCCGAAAAAAGAGGATGGTAACCCCTACTACTCAGCTTTCTCCACAGAACAAGAGCCTGCTAGCTTAGCTTCCAAAAAAAGATGGCTGACACTATGTGTACATTCTGTGAGTGAGATCCCACCCTCTATGGGCGGGTTGAGAACATGCGGGACAGCTCCTACAACTGACTGTAGTCTTTAGCCTCTGGCCAAAAAGTCCTCCGATGACGCAAAATGACGATTTTTGCGTCATCGGAGGATTTTTTCGAGACAAAAAAATACATAAATCTCTCGTCTCAGGGGGATATGAGGGTGGAAAGCATGGTAATTCGAAAATACTACAGGTTTTCTTCTAATACAAAGCTTAATGCTAAATCCTGAAGTATCCCTTTAAACAAAGCACTACTTTTGGGTAACATAGGCCTACTAGAAACGATAAATCAGTATAAAGTTGTAGTAATGGTTTTAAAACCATGCAGAAACTGCTGCATGATGAAGAATGTACTTTGCATTGGGCCACTAAGCAGAAAAAAGGTTGTCACCGACCAAAAATGGTAAATTATTGTAATAATGTTTTTTTTATTATGGGAGTAGGACTGTAGATCTGTAGGAGAGTTTGCATACAGTAAAACTCCTCCAATGCATCAGTCAGGGTGGAGAGCATGTTTTCAGATCCAGGGTGTGTTTCAGAATGCTCCCTGGTTCTGTAATAAGTACACTGCTCAAGGGAGTCAGCCATTTCTAGTGCTGTCGCATTGTCAAAATCATCCCTGGGCACTGGAGTCTTTGCTACCTGGAACTCAAACTCCACATGGATTCTACCCTGTGTGCTGCGGTGAATGGGAATGTTATCAGGAAGCTTTGACCTCTTTGGCTGCAATAAAGATGAACGATGAAGGGTAATGTTTAGACAACAGTGATGTTAAAAGACAATTAATTAACTGCACTGACACTACCTGATGAGATCAAAACTTGAACTGAATTGAGCTGAATTAGGACACTTGTCTTCTGTAGAGCTGCTTTTGTCAATGCTGTAAAGCAATTCTAATCAACTTTACAGTTTTGAATTGAATCAACATTGGACTAAATTTAGCCGAGCAATGGCACTATTGTCTTCTGTAGAGCTGCTTCAAAGCTAAATTTAAATTGTTTCATGATCAACTTTGCAAGATCGACACTGTTATTGAACTGAACTGAATCAACATTGAACTGACTCAAAGTGAATAATGACAGTATTGTCCTTTGTAGAGATGCTTATAGCTGAGCTGAACTCCTTTCATAATTGATTAACTTTAAACATTTGTTGAACTGAATTGAATTAACATTGAACTGACTTGAGATGAATAACAGCACCATTACCTTCTGTAGAGCTGTGTTACTGCAAAAATTTAAGTTTAAAATGTTTTGATTTTGCTGTATGAACACTGTTATGATTCTGCTTATAACTGTAAAGCTGCTTTGAAACTTCTGAATTGTATAAATCACTATATAAAAAAATGACTTTGCATTAAAGCAAAGCTGTAGTAAGTCCATGTTATCATGTCATGATTGACTCATCCTAATGTGAAAGATATTAAGGCCTTTGCCACTGACTGAATTTGTTTTAACCGCACAATATACTGATTTTCAATTGTAAGCAACAAAGAAGCTGCCATTGTATATTTTCAGTCTTTTATTGCTTTTCTGTGCACTTGCCAAGACCGTGATGTCAGCTTGCTTGCACCTTGCATACTGTAGAAACAAGTTGGTGCTGCAAAGTCATATAAAAGTTAAACAATAATGTTATTTAGCTCAGCATTGCCAGTTGGATGTGCTGACCTACTGACTTTTGCACAGTTTTAAATGATTAGCCACTCCTCCCGTTAATGATTTATAAGGAGGTGTTTATGATGACAAGGGTTTCTGTGTTGTTGTTAGCGTCTCGATTTGTAGGAATCGATGCATGTGATTAGTCGGGGCTCAGATTCAAAGTGTAGATTAAATTGCGAGCGAGTTATTCAAGCAGGCATGTTCATTGCTTCAAGAATTCATGCATTTGCTTCTCTCCACAGAGTGAGTCCTGCTCATCCTAAGGCTGATGTCCTTCAAGAGTAGCGTCAGAAACATGGATGACCCCTTAAAGGTTGACTGATTCCAGCTGACACCTCATGTGTGCTTTATAACCATGCTGCGAGTCACTAGAGGCCTTATGGCCACAGTATCCGCCAACAACTCGCCAAATTCCCCAACTCAATTCAGGGAATGATCAAACCATCCTGTCTATGACATACACATCAAGAGACCTCTTACATACAGGTCAGTAGCAAAAATAAAGGCTTTTACTCAATGATTGACTGGGAAGCAGACCTTAAAAGCCTCAAGTTAAATAGTCATAACAACCTTTTTCCAACAGTACCATCTTTTGTTTGTGAAATCATTACTTGAAATTACAATTCAAACCTTCTTTAACAAGTAACTGTTCATCAGCAGGAAGGTAAATCCCCCAAATCCAATGGCATGGGTCAAGTTCTTCAAGAGACCGGGAGGCAATCTTTCCAAGTCTTACCAGCCGGGATCTATGATGTCCTTGGCCCCCACCAAGGGACTACTAAATGAGCCGGGACAGAACAGCTGCTTCCTCAACAGTGCAGTGCAGGTACGTGTTTGCCTTGGGGAACTTTTTTCATTCTATCCATCCATTTATCTCTCTATCCATCTATCTATCAATTGATACACACTAGGGGTGTAACGGTACATGCATTCGTATTGAACCGTTTAGGTTCGAGGCTTCCGGTTCGGTACGCATACAAACCGAACGATTCCTTGGACCATTTTTCCTGCCGACTAAATTCGCGCTGGCGCAATCACCACAACGTTGCGCAACATCAAATGGCAAGTGTAATGAAAGCGGAACGAAACTGTGCTACTCATTATATTGTGCTTCACGGATCGTTTATCAGTTCGGAGCAGCAACATCTGTGCAGCGCGAGCCGATCTCGATCAAGCGACACGATCTCGATCAAGCGACACTGTTACAACACAGCGCTAAGAGATCCAGTAAAGAAAACATTTAAATTCGCCACTGAAGTAATAACATCGCTACGAGATCTAGTGAGAAGCATTCACATTTCT
This sequence comes from Rhinichthys klamathensis goyatoka, assembly GCF_029890125.1. NCBI lineage: Eukaryota > Metazoa > Chordata > Actinopteri > Cypriniformes > Leuciscidae > Rhinichthys > Rhinichthys klamathensis. The sequence continues at coordinate 512,001 of NW_026607050.1, forward strand.
CCGTTATTAACCGTAGATCTCTATTAGATCAAACAGCGCTGACGTGGACACCAGGAGAAATATTGTGCCATGAATGAACTAGTAATACTTTACGTCCATAGACCAGCAACATTCACCATGGATTTAATATAGTAACACTTACTGTAACCAGTTTGGCTGGAATAGTGAAATGCTTTCAAGTACTTCACACATCTTTTTCCAGCACTTCAAAACTCAAATATTATATCAATAAATATATGACGAGTTCAGATGCAAAAGCCTCTAAGTGCCATTTGAAATTTTCTTCTAGAATGATCCTTTTTATGAAGCTTGTATATTTAAGTTCAGTAATTTCACTCAAATGACAATTAATAGGTAATCTTCATTGCCATTTAAGTGAAATTACTGAACTTAAATATACAAGCTTGATAAAAATGATCATTCTAGAAGAAAATTTCAAATGGTTTTGCATCTGAACTCTTCATATATGTAAATGTTATTTTGAATGTGATGACCAAAACATTATTTGTTCATCCTTCAAAGATGACACCCATTTATAAACCTGAAAGTTTCAAGATGTAGGAAAACTCACACTTATTAAAAAAAATATTTTTTCTCTTAACAAATAGGAAATTTCTCTGGCATTTCTTACTTTTTGCTGTATCGAAAACGTACCCAACCGTGACTTTAAAACCGAGGTACGTACCGAACCGTGATTTTTGTGTACCGTTACACCCCTAATACACACACATTACCATTAAAGGTTTGGAATCATTAAGATTTTATGTTTTTGATAGAAGTCTTACGCTCAACAAGCCTGCATTTATTTGATCAAAAATACAGTAAAAACTGTAATATTGTTAACTTAAAATAACCGTTTTGTGATCAAGCTTAATTTTCAGCATCATTACTCCAGTTTTCAGTGTCACATGATTCTTCAGAAATCATTCTCATTTGCTGCTCAAGAAATATTTCTTATAATTATTATACATTTTTAAAACAGTTGTGCTTCTTAAGTTTGTGGAAACCATAATACATTTTTTACACAGTTACAAAAGATATATATTTCACACATGATAAATGTCTTTGTTGTAGGTTTTGATCAAATGAATGCATCCTTGCTCAGTAAAAGTATGAATTTCTTTAAATAAACTTACTGACCCCAAACTTTTGAACTGTATATATATTCACAGTTCCACATAGATATTCTTACCAATGGTACGTTGAGGTAAATGAATATGATAATGGTAATCATTATATTATACTATATTATTTAATAATGAATATAATGACATTTAACATGGCTTTATTAACATTCACTTTCTATTCTAATGGCTTCAACTTTGAACAAACGAAATACTGTTACCTAGTATATTATCTACATATAAAAGTCAGATCAGATACAGTAACGTAAAAATATCCCCCACCCCCCTAAACATTCTAACTAGCTTATGACTCACATTGAGGAGGAGATGACAGGTTCCTGTGGTCAGAACTCAGAGTATTTACGACATCCCAACTCCACCCATCAACCCCCAAATCTTGCTCACAACAGCTATTTTCTCCTAGCCCGCTAGTTACTGCAAGCCAGTTTTCCCTCTTGGATAGGATCGTGGACATTATGATTGAGTGTATCTCTTCCTCATTCTGTTATCTTGTTCCTGTACTCATCACCATGGAGTGAGGAGGTCATACTCAGACTAAGTTGTCTGGGGCCTAAGGGAAAAACACAGAGTGAAGAGTAACCTTACACTGCCAGCCCAAACACACACACACACACACACACAAACATCTCTCACCCCTCATCCTCTGTCATAGCGTAATCTCCCTTAAGCTGTTCCACAAAGCAAGGACAATGAGTCATATTTCTCAGAGTTTTAAGAACAAAATGACTCCCAATAAGAAGAGACAAAAAAATAATAATTCATGGCCATCGGATGTTGACTTTTAGATTGTCACTTTGAAGCGTCATGCAAAATCAGACGTATGAGTAGTTTAGAAAGATACATTGGAGGAGAAGCAGACCATTTAGAGGAGTGTCCCTACCTAGATAGGATTTTGAGGCAGCACATTTCTGACAGGAAGGCTGTTTCAAACATAGGTGGCAAATTATGGCAAACGAAATGGCAAATTTAGGTTTAGTTTTAAAAAATGACGGTGTGAATGCTAAGCAAACCAGGACTAAATGTATCTTTTTTTTTTTGTTCCGGAACAAGAGAACTGAAGTATGAACACACCCAAGTAGACTGCGAGGCAGCTCATTTCAGCTTGGAGTAGTAAATGTTTGTCATTCATTGAAGTGAGGTATTTCTAAATCTGAATTTCCTGTTATTTCCATGCACTCTAGGTGCTTTGGCACCTCGATATCTTCAGACGGAGTCTTCGTCAGCTTCCAAACCATTACTGCTTGGGGGACTCCTGCATCTTTTGCGCTTTGAAGGTATTCTCATGGCCAAACTCATCATAAAGCAGCATTTAATACTTTCTTTAATGAAAAGTTTTTGTGTTAGTGTTAAAAAGCACTTCATGTTTGTTTTGCAGGGAATATTCTGTCAGTTCCAGCACAGCCGAGAGCGAGCGTTACCTTCAGATAACCTGCGTAATGCCCTAGCCGAAACCTTTAAGGATGAGCAGCGCTTTCAGTTAGGCTTCATGGATGATGCTGCTGAGTGCTTCGTAAGTGTCTTTGTGTGTGATTTTGTGAGTCAGACCGAGGAACTTGTCATGATATGCACAGATTTTGACATGTAGGGCTGGTTGATTGTAGCTATAAAAAATAATGGTAACACTTTACAATAAGGTTCATTTATTAAACATTAGTTAATGTATTGAGCAATACATTTGTTACTGTTTTTGTTAATCTTTGTTAACGTTAGTTAATACAAATTCAGCTGTTCATTGTTTGTTCATGTTAGTTCACAGTGCATTAACTACTGTTAACAAGATTTTAATAAAGTATTAGTAAATGTTGAAATTAACATTAACAAAGATTAACAAATGCTGAAGAAGTATTGTTCATTCTTAGTTAGTTAACTAATGAACCTTATTGTAAAGTGTTACCAAAATAATATATATATATATATTTTTTTTTATTATATATTTTTTATATACTTTGTTTTAACCCTCTGATGCATGATGACCACTACAGACGTGTATATCTCTCAGAATTAATCAATTGAAATCGTTTATCGTTATCGTAATCTTTGTTTTTGCTTTGAAGTTAAAAACAAAACAAAACTTTGAGATAAGTGTTATTAACTAAACCAAAAAATATTCAAAAGTTAAATTGAAATACAATAAAATATTAAAATTAGATGAAAACTATAAAATTACTAAAATAATTACTAAACGTAATAGAAATATAAAAAATGAATGAAAAGTTTAAAAAAATAATAATTACTAAAACTTAAATTAAAATGAAACCCGAAAATATACAAATAAAATAAATACTATAATAGTATTTAAAAATATATTAGGATAACATTTGTGATTTAAAAATGAATATATATATATATATATATATATACATGTTTTTTTTTTATATCATACTCTTTAGGAAACTTAATGAACAAATGAAAAGTGCATTACGATCAATGCAACATATCAGACATTTTGATAGAGCCCAGGAATACATACTATGTTATGTATTACTATAATTCCTTAATCCCTTAAATATTATTATTATTATTTTCTAGATAAATATATAATTAGACTTTATAAAAGTCTTTATCACATTTATCATATTATACATTTTTTTGATTTTATGCAGGCTGTTGGTAGTCTTTGGCAACGTGACCTCTCAAATTTTTATACAATTTGTCACATTTGTGGATAATATCCAACCCTAGTGCTTAATTTAATGTAGTCATTTTTGATTGATGTCTTTTTGTAAAAAACTGGAAACTTCCTATTAACTAAACTAAAAATTTCCAAATGAAGCTCAGATGCTATTGTGTACAGTATCCACAGCACAGTTCATGCACACTTGTCCTTATGTCTCTCTCTCTCTCTCTCTCTCTCTCTCTCTCTCTCTCTCTCTCTCTCTCTCTCTCTCTCTCTCTCTGGAAAGCTGATGTAAGCATGTTTACCCCTTCGGTGTGTGCAGGATTTCTCTTAGGGCCACCTAATTGCAGTAAACCTGCTTAGCACTGGGACCTGTAATCAATTTCTGTTTAGCGCAGCAGGACTGTGGAGAGTCAGTCATTACCTCAGTAAAGGTCCATTTACAGTGCTCCCCTAAACAACACAATCAATGAATGATCTCTATCAAAGCAAGCCTGGAGTGCACAGATGCGTTCCTCTCACAGTCAATGCAGGTTCTTTATCAGCGCTTGGCTAGAGAGGCTATCCCAACAATGCTGTTGTCTGTTTGTCCGGGTTGCCTTTTTATACTGAACTAGAACTGTTTTAAAATAAGCTAATCTTTATTGGAGAAAATGAATCTAGCCTCTTTTCAAAAGGAAAATTGGTGTTAACAGCGCTATTGGTGTTGCTAAATGAACCCACGGTTTTCATGTTTGAAAGGGTGTATTTAAGCAGATAATAGGCTTGGGAAAAAATTACTAAAGCTTAGAGTGCATTCACTTGATGCCAAGGCATCATTGTACCAGCCCAAACAAATCCATTGTGTTTATATCTGGTAATACAAGAAATGATTGTTTTCATGTCTACGAATCTGTATATTTTTATTTATTTATATAGTTGTGTGTAAAATGCCTCATGACACACACACAAACTGTAGGCTTTTGTATTTTTAATAGGAGAACATTCTACAAAGGATTCACCTGCACATCGCGCCGGATGACGATATTGACGCCTGCACATCCAAATCTTGTATCACTCATCAGAAGTTTGCTATGGCACTTTATGAACAGGTATTGTAGCGCTTTAACACTCCTTCACACACTTGCATGCAGACACGCCTCCTGTGAGTAATAGAGAATTGATCGCTATCCTGCGACGGTGGTTTTCAATCAGTCGGGTACAGTGGGCAGAAAACTCGTAGGGAATACTAATTCAGGATCCATTCCCTCTCCTTCTCCTGAGACATGGGAACACACAGCCCTTTTAAAAGTATTGTGATGATATTAGACATTAATAACATGGTGCACGTGTGTGTGTGTATAGTGTGTCACATAAATTAGTTTAAACGTTTTGGTCATTACATTTTTTTTAAAGAAATAATACTTTTAATAAGCAAGGATGCATCAAATTGATCAAAAGATACAGTAAAGACTTTTACATAGTTTACAAAAGATTTCTATTGCAAATAAATGCTGTTCTTAAGAAAAAAGAAAAAAAAGAGTAACAGTTTCACAATAAACTTAAGCAGCACAACTGTTTTCAACAGATAATAATAAGAAATGTTTTTTGAGCAGTAAATCAGCATATTAGAATCATTTTTGAAGGATGTGACAATGAAGACTGGAGTAAAGTTTCGCATTACAAGAATTAATAAAATTTTTTGGAAAACCTTTTTTTAAGTGTAATAATATTTCACAATATTACTGTTTTTACTGTAAGAGACTCATTGCTGGTACATAAAACCGTGGTTAAGCCGCGGTACATTTTGTGTACACGAGAGACCACCCTATAAAGCAATGTGTGATTTGCTGTTTGGACACAAGAAAGTGTTCAGTCTTGTTTTGCCTGTATAAGGAATTTTTATATTGGTTACACCCTCAGGTTGTACACAGTTTATGTGGGTTGAGACATCTCTTACATCACATACAGTAGTGTAATTAAGGCTTTACATCATATATTAGCATGCATCACTGTGTGTGTGTGTGTGTGGTTCCCCCCGCAGTCAGTGTGTAGGAGCTGTGGTGCATCATCCGACCCGCTACCCTTCACTGAGCTTGTACACTATGTGTCCACAACAGCCCTCTGGTAAGTGAGACCCTCTCCAGCCATCATGCCAGAAACTTGAGACGTGTTTTTGTTGGTATATTGACCTAAAAAGATCAAAATACCTGAAACTATGTGATTTTTATTATCAAATTGCTTTTTTTTAATCTCGGTTTCTCTTTCTTCCTCTTTCTCTGCTCTCCAGCCAACAAGCCTCAGAGATGAGAGATGAAAGGATGCGCCCAGATATGTTTGGGGAGTTGCTACAAGCCGCCAGCACAGTTGGAGATATGCGTAACTGTCCGGTAGGTGTCTGGTAATGTTGATTAATAATGTAGAATTTACTAGAGCTTTTAGCTCTTAGAGGACACCATCATGCACTAATATGTTGGCTCCTTCTGTGATGTGATGTCATTAAGCACACACAAGGACAAACACACATACCCTTCTTGTCTGATATTCTGCAAGTGTAACACCTCTATGTGACGGCAAGATGAAACACGAGACCGGAACGTTCCTCTCGCATATCAACACATTCTGCATTTTTAAACAGGCGAAGTGGGAAGTCACATCGTACTAGTCACTGTCAGAAACACGCATCTCATTAAAGTAATGCAATGTTTGGTAAAAACAGGGTTATTATAGTTAACCAAATCTAAAACCTGTGAAAAAAAAAAATCATTCATTAAAATGAACATTAACTGAAATAAAAATATATTTTTTTAAAACATCACACTTATTTTGAGGTAGTTGCCAAGACATTTAGTTCAGCTGAAATGCTAAAATAATTCAAATTAAATAATAAAAACTACAGCAAATTTCACTTTTACATTGTTTTTGAACGTAATTATGTGTCCGCAGTGTGTACACAACCACCCTGTTATGGTAAATCCACTCTCTTTGCTATTTTCTAAGTAAATCAGAAACGGTTTCTCAAATGAGCCGTTCAGGAATGTATCCATTGGGATGTCACAGTGGAACAGGCCCTATTAGCTTAGCTCCTCCCCTGAGTAAGCTGTACACAGTCGGCCATCTTTATCTTGTTTGTTTCACATTGTTGTTTGATTTACATTAACAGCACAGCCAGCAGCAGGTACTGTATATTAGGCTGCTACTTTAAAGCGCATACATATCTAATATATACATGCGGTTCACAGACATAACCGACTGTTTATGTGAACTTTGTGTGTATTTGACAGTTTAAGCTTGGTTTAGTGCTCACGCGGCGTGTGGGTGCTCAGAAAACACATATCAGAAGTTTAAACTGATATGGCTTTAAATCGCATACAACTTATAAACTTTCATGATGACAAAGAACTGCAATGTCATGTGAGCGTAACCATGATAGAGATGATTATCAAAAGCCAACAGAGTATCCAAGTCTCAAGCTATAAAGGCTCCACCCTCTTCTGGAAAAGGGGGCGGGGAGCAGCAGCTCATTTGCATTTAAAGACACACACACAAAAACAGTTAAAAAAAAACAAATAAATAATTATGTTTTATCGCTGTCCCTTCAATAGAGTAACTGTGGTCAGAGAATCAAGATCCGGCGCGTGCTGATGAACTCTCCAGAAATCGTGACCATTGGATTTGTGTGGGACTCAGAACATTCAGACCTCACTGAAGACGTCCTCCGATCTCTCGGACCACACCTCAACCTCTCAGGGGTAAGAATGCTGTCTAGCAAACTTTCTCAAACACTCTGCTCCACCTGGTTCATTTTCAGAAAGGTGCTTGACCCCGTCCTAAAGAATCGAACTGCAAAAGCACTACAGTAGACCAGGGGATCATGAAACAATGCTTTGTAAAACATCTTGGTGACACAGAATAAAAATAAAAAATTAATGTACCTCCAGATTGGTCACATTTGATTATACTTTACACGGTACTTTCAAATGTCAATTTGGTATGAATTTGAATGTGTTGAGGATGAAATAAAGTCTTCAGTTTTACTTACTAATAAGTATGGTGGCTGGTGTACCATGGTATCTACTACAATACTGATTAATACTATATTCATATAACATTGATGGTTTTTAAAGGGATAGTTAACTCAACAATTAAAATTCTGTCATTTATTTACCCTTTTGTCATTCTAAACATGCAAGACTTTCTTTCTATTGTGGAAAAAATATATATATTTCCATGCAATAGAAGTCAAAGGTAACCAAAACTGTTTGTCATACAGGTTTGATTTTTGATTTTTTTTTTTAACAATCCCTTTATATGTGCATTAAAGAATCCAATCAATCCCATGGAATTACCATGATGCATGTCTGAAAACACATTACATTCGCAATGGTACTTTTTTTTCTTAGCAGATAAAAAATATGATAGTTGGTAAGAAGAGTATTTTCCATATTTCACGCTTAGGAAATAGATGACTTGAATTTACAAGAATCTGCTAATCAACTTGTAGGTTTCTCGTTTATATGCCATTGAAGACTGAGTCGTTGTGGGGAAATCCAATAAGAAACATCTTATTCCTGGCTGTTATATAAAATATAGAATTCATAGGAAGCCTCCATCCAGATTAAATGGCTATAAAAAGCTTCTGACCTCACCACGGTTACTCTTTTTCAGTTATTTATTTTTATAGCACATCTGGTGCTGGTGTCATCGAGGCCGATTTATGGTGGTGCCTTGGAACATATGTATGACATAAAGTAGGAGTTTATCCTCTTCATAAGACTGAGGTTGTGTAACTGCATCAGTGACTGCATAACCCACGCTTGATGACCAGAAAGCCACTGCAGTGGAAGGTCATCTGGCGTCCGAGTGTGTAGACGGCCTTCATTACCAGCCTCATGTGGGAGTATAAAGCCATGTTTGAGAATTGTTTTCCACCAGATGGCCGTTCTGTTTGTGCAGCTGTATGCATTTCTGATGTTAAAATGCATCTGTAGGTGACCTTACATATCTCCTTATAGAGCTGTCCAAACAAGCATGGTGAATTTGGTTTGGCATCGAAGATCTTGATTGGAAGCATCAGTTCTTTTACACCAAATTGTCACAGTTGCTAAATAGCTTTCATTCTACTTTTCGCCCACTTCCACGTTACCACCCCTCCAGTTGGATTAGTCTCAGCCGAAACCCCCTGGACAAGTACAAAGGCTTTAATTCATTCCCTAGTTCTCCATGTGATGTTGGAGACTTCAGAGGAAAATAGCTCCCCGCCTGCCTGCAATCCATTGTTTCACGAGCCTCCTAAGAAAACCAGCTATTCAGGAATCAGGGGTGGAGGAACAAGTGTTATGCAACAGCTGCTTTATTTAAACTTGTTTCAGCACCAACATACTTTTGCGTTCTGTCACCTACTTCTGCCTTCTAATACTGAAGATTTTTCTCAGAAGACGGCAGTCTAACACATGAAACTGCTGTAAACGTGCACCCAGAAATTATGAATGTCAATGTTTTTTCTTTTGTGGAACACAAAAGATGTTTAGTTGGATGTTTATGCTGCTCATGTGTGCACAATTAAAAGTAAATGTTGACTATGGACTGTCGAGCTCCAAAACAGACTAGAAGTATGAAGAATTGTGGTACTTGTAAAGCACTTTTTTTCTTTTTTTTGGAGTTCGACAGCCCTTGGTCACCATCCGTTTTCTCTAAATGGAGAAAAAGAAACTGTATAAACGTCGTGTTTGACTGAAGAAAGAAAATTATACAGATTTGGAAGATATCAGGGTAAATAAATGATGACATGGTTAATAAATTGTATTATGTTAATGCAACATTAACTAAGGGAACTTATTGTGAAGTGTTAAGGATTTTTGTGTTGTGTTATGATTGTCTAAATAAATGCATTTGTGTGTGCAGCTCTTTTATCGTGTCACAGACGAACGTGCAAAGAAGAGTGAGCTGCTATTGGTGGGAATGATCTGTTACTCCAGCAGACATTATTGTGCCTTTGCCTACCACACCAAATCATCCAAATGGGTTTTCTTTGATGATGCCAATGTTAAAGAGGTAAGACCTCTTACCTGTTATGGATCGAGTCCTTTTGTCTATATATTTTACACATTTACTATTCATAATTCTAGCAACTATCCAGCAGTCCTGGCACTGGTGATGTGCGTTATTAAACAAACATTCCCTCCATCCACACGTTTAAATATCTAAACATTTATACCATTTTCACTGATCACATGGTCGCTATATCTGTTTTACTTTCTGTAACTTGACACTGCAACTGTTTCCTCCTTTTTCACACTCGCTCAAAGAGTTTATAGTTCACTGAAAAAAAATTGGGCGGATTTAATTTGAAACTGGTTTTTACTCAAAAATCGCAAAGAAATTTCACCATTAACAAAGAAACCACAAGTAACACATTGATGTAAATGTGATTTTTTTTTTTTAATAGATAGACTAAAATAGTATTTCCCTGTTAAACTTACTCCAATAATCTGTTTTATTTTTACTTTGTATGTTTCTCCTCCAAATCTTTTCAATTGGAGCCTTTTTCTTTATGCAAAATATATTTGTCTCTTGATTTTGAGGTGAACGTGTTATCGTCATTCTATTTGTACGTTAGAAAGATTATTTTAAAGCGTAGTTAAACATTTTTTAACTTTGATTTATGTAATCCCAAAGCAAACACTCATTATTACCTGCCTAAACGGTCTCTAATTACAACCAAATAAAAGATTTGGATGGGCAGCCAGCAAGAGTGAGAAAAAAAAAAAAGTTGAGATCCAGTGTAGTGGTGCATGGCCCGTATCTCTTCATCAATCTGTCAGTAGTGTGCGACTTCTGCTTGCGTGTGCACTTCAGCTCTCACTGGGCTTGTGGTGCCCGTCGCTACCGCCAAGATGGATCACCCTCAAACACACCCACACACACACACACACACACACACACACACAGTATGTGCATTACAGTAGATGTTTGTGTGCTAACTTACAGTATAGAGAGAACTTTTTCAGAACTGCAGAATATTTTTTTTTCACCTCTTAACTTAATTACAGCTGTTTTGTTGATTAGTTTTTTTAAGCATATCTTAATTAATCTCCTTTACAATCTTCCCTGTTCTTTTTTGCTTTGCATTTTGACCAACACAGGCTCATTGGAAAAACATGCCTCTACTTACATGTTTGCAAAACTCAAACTTACTAATACATACAAATCACTGCAGTTTCCAGATGAAATGAACACTAGAGGCAATAAAACAGCAACAACTTTTTATTCCTTTTCACACAAATTATGATTACTGGGGCAGATTATCGATTAATAAAGACTTATTTTCACGTGGTTTCTCGCACAATAAAATGTTTTGACCTCAAAACCTTTGCTATGTATGACTTCAAAAACAATGTTATGACATTTTACCATAGAGCATGATTTGTAAACTAATACATTTTGATGTTTACATCACATAACCAGCTCCATATGTTTGTCTTTTCTGACATGGCAAACTTGCTACGTAGCTCACCTGGTACAACATTGCACTTGCGATGTGGAACGCTCAAGTACCGTGAAACATGAGTCACGATAAAAGGTCCGAAACTTTCACGTTTACTTCTGTTCCCGGTGACAAAAGCCTGTAGGAAGAGGTCTAGATTCTGTCTCGTTCCGGTGCTATAGGCATTTGTTTTTTTGTTTTTTTCAATTTCCACACAAAACCCTTTAGATCACCTGTGACAGACTTGTGCGTGCTGTTATTATTAGATAATTATATTTTGCGGGAGCCCACAAGTCATTACCTTTTCCCGCTTCCCACACACACATCAGTATCTTCCCTCGCACACCCTCACTCAGCAATTCCAAACTTTTCCCGGGCCACACTCTGGGATTGCAGACCCAAGCAAGCTAAAATGTGTTTTTTTTGTGTCACGTTTGCTTTTGTTAACACTATCGGTTATGTTTAAAGGGTTAGTTCACACACAAAAAAAAAATTCTGTCATTAATCACTCACCCTCGTGTCGTTCCAAACCAATAAATAAGACCTTCATCTTTGGAACACAAATTAGGTTTTTGATGAAATCCGAGAGCTTTCTGATCCCTCCATAGACAGCATCAGCATTGCAACTTTCAAGGCCCAGAAAGGTAGTAAAGACATCGTTAACATAGTCCATGTGATTACAGTGGTTCAACCTTAATGTTATGAAGTGACGAGAATACTTTTTGTGCGCAAAACCCCCCAAAAATAACGACTTTATTCAACAATTTCGCGATACATACAACAACCAACGTAATAAAACGTTGCCAGATTCACGTTTATCTGTTTTGGATAAAACTGAACATGGGCCACTCAGTGGACATTTCAATGTCGTGAAACGTGCAAGACACAACGTAATATAATTTTGCAGAAATTTTCCAATGAGCCTGGGTTGCTTTTGACTGTTCCGATCATTTTTTTCTTCAATGGGAAGCACTGCGTCCACATCCTGCTTTCTGACTTTTCCTGCTTTTCACTCTCTCGCTTGCTCGCTCTTTCTTTCTTTCTGTTCTGTCTGTTAATTAAGAAGGAAGGTTACATCTGTTTGCCTGGAGAGATTTTGTAGTACAGCCTGCGTACTCTTACCTAAGCCTCCCTGAGGCAGGCATGCATGCCTTCACGTCTAATAATAATCACTTTTTCATTGCTGTCTGTTTCACAGATGTACTTTACTGACTATACGATACTAAAGAACTGTATAACTTGAATTTATTTATTTTTTAAGGTGGGATCCAGGTGGAAAGATGTGGTCACCAAATGCATCAAAGGTCACTTCCAGCCTTTGCTTTTGTTCTACACTAACCCCGATGGCAGTTCTGTGATAACAAACGAGGCCCAGCGGAGCAACAGCAGTTCCAGCCAAAATAAGAGCTCAATCAATGGAGACGCACCAGGTAGAAAAACTTTCAATGCAATTCTATTGTATTCAGGTAAATAAAAAAAAAAATAAAAAAAAAAACATTTTGAAAATTTTATCAGAGACACAGCAGTTTATTCTGCTTTGACATATATTGAAACTCCTATTGTCGCCAGAAAAAAGAAAAAAAAGTGGAGATCACAGCTGTTAGTAAACATTATTTTATTTAGTGGTCGACTGATATATATATATATATATATATATATATATATATATATATATATATATAATGTCTATATTTATTTTAATCAGCATTTAATAAATTATAAATACATTTTAAAATAAACATGCTTATACTTTAGCATTGCAACTTTGTGAAAATACTGTAATAGGATTGCAGATTCAAGAAGTAATTGTTTTAACAATATATGAGTTCTAAACAGTAAAAGGAAGTAAACCCTGTAACACTCAGTAATCTGGTAATTTCGTGCGAACTGGTAATCATATTTTTTTCAAATAAAGACAAGGTAACACTAATTTTACATACAGCACACATTGAAACCAATGACACAATGGGGAATTAGAGATGAGGCAGCACATTTTAAAATTAAGCATTTTAAGTTTGTCGATCACGTCTCTAGTGAAGCTGAACTAGTCCGCATTCACTTCACACGCGACGCACAGACTGACCGCCACGCACAGTGACACGTTTATGCAGGCTACAAATGCACACTTCACAAGATCTCACAGCTGGATTTGATTTAATATGCAAGGTTTGTGAAATTAAATGTTTATTATATATTTAGAGATTTGTTTAAAGGATATAGATGCTTATTTGCTGAATGTTGACGCCTAATGAGAAAGTATTAAAGCATAATTGTTTGTCTTTTTCTTTTATTAATAATTTGAAAGCAAACGCTTTACTTTTTCGCATACCGTTAACTTTCTTTGTTTAACAGTTCAGTCTAATAATGTATTAAATATGACTGTTAAACAGAGACCGTAAACTAATGAAGACCGAGAATGTGAGAGCTATCAGGCGCTGCCGTTCTCAGTGCCGCTCAGAAAAACGTATCGGCCGGTATTTTAAAAATGCCAAATGTCAGCCGATATATCGGTCGACCACTAATTTTATTAAATTAAAATATAACAAACAGTAATATTAAATAATTCCTTATAACACATTTACCAATGCATTTGACGTTTCATTCTGCATAAAAAATATGAGATTAATCCGTTAATTATTGAATCGATTAATTTCTGATGGTGACTGTCTAAAAAAATGCTGCTCAAAATATAGGGTCCCACAAAATATAACAAAGTAAATAAAGTTGTGCTAATTTATTGTGCAGCCCTAGTGACATCATAGTGACAAATGTTTTTTCCTCTTTGAAAGGCAAGAACAAATATCCCTACTCAAGATTGTGATCTTAAAACAAGACCCAAAATACCCAAGAATTTTTTTTCTTCAAAAATCTGTTGTTGTTAGGAGAGAGGATAATGTCAGTGTGAATCTGTCTAATGCTAGTATCGATTAGCACCAATTGACCGTTGTTTGCTATTTTTAGATTCTGTGTATTAGCCAATGCATATGCAATTCAGTGTTTGCTTTTCACTGCAAGTTGTAAGTTGTAATCTGTATGTAACGGTGTACGTGACAAATAAAATCTTGAATCCTAAATCAATGCTTAACTAGTTCCACTAGTATTGGTAGTATGTAAACCTTGCACCACTTACAATGATGATTCACTACAAAACAAATTCATTTAGAAATAGCAATATTGTTTCTTCAAATTGTTAAACATTGTGATGGAGTCAAATCCGTGTGTTGATTAGGTGTTAGAGCCTGTATCCTTATTTTACTGAAAATCTTCATAAATGATAGTGCAAAATTAAATCATAAAGAATACAAGTTAGAGCCTTTGAAAGCTGTGGGTGTGTTCTTCCTTCCTTCCCTTCCCTTGTAATATACATATAAACAGATAGTAAAAAATAACTATCAGTAGTTCTTAAAGCATTTTGTTTTTTCAATTGAATTTTATTGTCTCTTAGGTACTCCTATACTGAGCGGTAAGAAGTTGGAGTTGACTCGAGAAAACTTGACTGCTTTCTTCTCGAATTATGGTACTGTGAAGCAGAAGTCTCAGCCTCCTTCTGTGTTCAGTCGTGGCAGTAACCAGACCAGTGGCGGCAGAGGGCCAGGTAAAAAAAAACACACAAAACACTTCAAACTACTTCAACTATAAAATTTGAGGTGTTCATATTTTATGTCACTGCATCTCACAGTGACTTACTGCTTATAACTAGGACTATTATTCACTTTCATGCAGCAACTGCATTCATATTTTTCCATAGATGGAAAAATATGAATCCATATTCCATATTCCATATTTTTTGAGCATAGATCTGAACTTAAATGGCTGTAATTGATGAATGCTTTGGAATAGTCCTTATAAGTTTACTGTAAAACAAACCTTTATTTTATTTTATATAGAACATGTATTTTACAAAATAAGTTATATATAAGTCTAAATTTGCTAGAAAATCAAAGCCATGTCTAACCAAGTTGTGTTCCAAATTTGAAGGTGATATCACAAAAATTGAGCCTGCTAAAAGGTTTTTAAAGGTGCAAAACGCAAGTCTTTGAGTTTTTGCAGAACTACGGCCCCTCTGGCAATAAGCGAAACTGCAACCAATTCTGATTGTACATGTATCTAGCTTACGCTAAAGCATTACACATTTTACTAGGGCTGTTTTCGACTAAGGATTTTCATAGTCGAATCTGATTCGTTAGATTTTGCCGTAGTCGAACCTGTTTTTTTTTTTTTTTTTTTTTTTTAGATAGCAGCTAGACGTTCGGTTGAATAACTGTTCGTCTGTTCTAGGACAACTCGCTCTACGTTTATTTAAAATGAACAGCAAGACAACTAGAAGTCGAATGTGCTTTCCATTAAATGAATCCTTAACAGAAAAAAAAAAAAAAAACGTTGCAATGAACGTGCTTTGTTTTAAAGGTGCCCTAGAATGTATTTTTTTATTATTTTATAATGTTTCCTGGGTTACCCTTATAATGTTAGTATGTTTTTTAGATAAAAAATAATCATAATTTAGAAATAAATGGCATTTTTCCCAGCCTGCTTTTAGCCTCTGATTTGAACACTCTGTTTGAAGGGGCGTGTCTCTGTGGGATTCAGTGTAACCGCGGCCACTGCTGTGATTGGCTGACATGCTTGCATTATGAAATAGCTACGCATTACATGTGAAACTCTCTCCCGAATACTTTTACTACTGCTATTATACGTTTTTACTATAACAGCTATCGAGATTAACGAATCGTGAGATGTTTTTAAAGTATTTAGATCTATTCCCATCACATAAAATGTTGCCGTGATGAGCATTGAGCAGATGACAGTGTTGATCGCGAGAATGAAGATCTTATCATTGCAAAGCAGTTTCTGCACTCTCTCTGCTTTCACCAATGCAAACACGATCATGTAAATACAGTAAGAGCTTCGTTGTGCAGTAACGTGCATCATTGATTTCATAACGAGTTTGGCAAGTGTCCAGATAAACTCGCGCTGTGTGGAAAGATTGTTCTTTGATCGCTTTCTGTATATAATTTGTTCACAATTTAAATACGATTATTTTCATCCTACTAAAAGAAACGATGTGAAGCTGATATTTTAGTCACTGGCTTGACTTACTGATGCATAAACAGTATTGAACGATTTTGAGAGAAAGATTACCTATCTGAACTTGAACAATTACACATCAGAAAGTGTTGCTTGGTAGCTCGATCCGAGGCCAGCTCTGTATTGGCCCAAGTTGAGGAAACAGTTGGTGAAATGTTTGGAAATTTCCAGAGAAAATAAAATTAACCCATTGTTTCTTCAGAGGCTCAGATGAAGGAACTAAAAAATACTTTTGTGTTCATGTGTAAATCCACACTGAGCAACTGCCATGCTTCGGCTGTGCAGTTCCGCCTGGCATTGAGGGCTGGCATAATGCAAATATTTGGAGGCGTACATATTAATGATCCCGACTATTGCGTCACAGTCGGTATTGTGTGGAGAACCGACCGTTTTTCAGGGGTGTTTTTCATAAACGTGAATTAAATGAGAACGCGAAAACAGTCCAGTTTGAGATTCACTCTATGTCATGTCCATGCACTGAACTCTTGTTATTTGACTATACCAAGGTAAATTCAATTTTGAATTATAGGTCACCTTTAAATAAATCACACACAGTAAACAAAACCTTAACAAAAAAAACTTTGCAATGAACTTTGCATTTTAGACGCGCAAACTGCGAGCCGGTGCGGTGAGACGTAGCCTACATGCTCGGGCAGATTCGGCTTGAAGTCGTTCATCCTCGGATGCGGCGTCGCGCGCGCTGTTACAAAAAAAGCTGTGCACACAGCCAAGCGAAATGGGGTCTTTCCGGTCTTGCGCACCCAACGCGTCATTTTTTGCCGTGCGCACCTTGCGCTCGTGCGGACGCGTCGAGTATAAACAAGGCTTTACTCCGTGTCAGCGCGCGCTCTGATCGGTAAAGGTGCACAGACCTCTCCCGAATCATCTCCAGCACTCAGCCTCCGATCGCAGCGCTAACTCCGGCTCCGCTTCCCTCGTAAGATGATATTAGTATTTAAACATTCTCAATGATAAAAAATGTTTGTAAAAAATATTTGAATAGCACGGTTTTGCCGGTTATAGAGTTCTAATGACGGTGTTCAACTATAACCGCCGGTCTCACGGTTATATAATAACCGTCACACCCCTATTGATAACACTTCCCTACTATTCGCCTATGAGGTTCACAGTCGAATCAGACCTCTCCGAATCGAATCGTCGAATCCTCGACTATTAGAAGTCAGCCCTACATTTTACGCATCGTCATTTGTTGTCATACATAGATTGGCCGTATCAAATATTAGAGACTGGGCTATATCTTACCGTTTTATCAAAAAAAAAGCCAACTGAGGATCCCGTTTGAGACCAAGAGCAGACCGGAGATCTCTCCATTTGTTGAATGCCTTCCCGAGGTTGACTCTCGTCTTACTCCGACGCCTGTCTGACTCCAATTTGGACCTTTTGGTGGCACTAGACAAAATTTTTCTTTTCTTTACTTTACGTGGAGTTTGCGTTGGGGTTTGGAATGGACTACAAGCCGGTCTCTTTGAATCCATCTTCTACCTTTAACGCACGAGTTGTCTTCGCTGATGCGGAGAATAGCGGCGCCGGCGAATACACAAACCTGCGAGACATAGCCTGGTGAGCGTGAACGCGCATGACGTCACGCCCAGTCTCAAATTCGAGCCCGAATCCCTCTTATATATTTTACTGTACAGGATTATAGAGGCAATCTCAGTGCGCAGAGAAGGGCTCATTCAGCCCATCAGGCAGTTCTTTAAGCATGTATAGGATAGAAAAACAGGTATTTTTAACATGAAAAGTTGCGCAATGCACCTTTAAAGTACCGTTATGGTACGGCAATGTCTAATTTCAAGTTTTGAGTGTAAAATACATGACAATTAAAATATGTGATAGAGAAATAAGTCAATAAAAAAAGAAAAACGTGATAAGTGTCCAGCTACTCTGAAAGTTAACAGGATAATTAAGAACCTCACAAGATAATATCACGATTTCTATTCTAATTTGATTAATTGTGCGGCCCTAGTTACAACAGAAGGACAAATATTTGTACCTCTTTAAAAGGCAAGAACAAATGTCTCTTCTCAAGATTGTGACCCAAAATACCCAAGAATTGCCTTGATTTACCTGTTTCAGCCATCTCAAATCTCATGCCTTTTTCATGAACGGTGCAGTGGTCAAAATGTTCTCTGTTGGAGGCAACACCGTTCCCCCGCAAAGTGTTTTAATACCCAGAGGATCAGAGAGAGAAGTACAGGATGTTTGAAGAAAGACAGACAAGAAAGACCTGCAGGGAGACGTATCGCCTCGTGCTCCAGTAGCCCACATTCCACTCTTATTACAAACCATAATGGCTCGATGCGTCTCTTTTTATTGCTGAAATTTCCTCTCCACTAAAAGCTCTTAGATCAACTTTGTAATGGCTTTCTGTCCTTAGGCAGTGAAAATATTCCCTTTGGCTTGGGGAAGTAGCTCATAAAGTCGTGCAAAATGAGTATCGTCTTATAGCCCTCAGCGATTCAGGTGGAAGATGCAATTCGAAATAAGTTTTAATAAAATGTGACATTAACTTACACTGCCAGTTTGTGCCAAGTCATTGCAATAAGTTTATTTCATGGACATGTTTACTTGTTTTGACAGTATTTTTAGGCAGTCTGAATCTAATATATCGTGGCCCCAGAAAGTCTTTATTCCTAAATCACACATGATGTATGAATGCCACTGCATTTGATTATAAAACAATATCAAATATTTTTTCTCAGAACTAATTTCACTTTTTTGAGCCATGTAGTTATGTTTTTTTTTTTTTATTTTTTTTTTTTAGTTTGTTTTGAATTTGTTTACGGTTTTGTTTAACAGACGCTTTTATCATATGTGACTTGTAAGAGGAACAAACACAACAATATTCGTAATGTACAATGTTTGCCTTTGTTTGGTTTTACATTTATGCATTAGCAGATGCTTTCAGATGCTTTTTTTTATCCTAAGCAACATGGAAAAAGATGAACAAAAGCAACAATATTCATAATATAGTGGGGTTTTTTTTTTTTGCTTTTACTTTTTTTTAGCTTTGTTATGCTTTTTGTTTTACAATTGTGCATTTAGCAGATGCTTTTATCCTAAGTGTCTTGCAAAAGAGGAACAAACGCAACAATCAATATTCGTTATATAAAATGTTTGGCTTTGGGTTTTTTGTTTTAGATTTATGCATTTAGCATATGCATTTTTATCCTAAGCAACATGAAAAAGAGAAACAAAAGCAACAATATTTGTAATATACAGCATTTTGTTTTGTTTCTAATGTGGTTTAGATGTCCAAGTACATATTGGGGCCACTGTTAGTGTAAACTTTACAAAGTTCAGAAGGAGATCTGTATCTTAAGTATGTTTTGGAATGTAAGATGCGATCGCTGATGTTTTTTCAGCTGTATCTAGAAACCCCTCGCTAAGAGACTGTTATGTGACTGCCTTGTGTTTGAGTGCAAGAAACGTCCTTTCTCTTTTTGTTATCTGTCTCTCTCTCACTCTTTTGCTCTCTTGTAACACTTCACTGCTTTTCTCCTCCAGCACAGCAAAAAAAAAAAAAACTGAAACACACACACACATTGATTGCCGTTAAGGCTCTACTGTCCTTCCCAGAAGCCTCAGGGGTGTATTTAAAGAGTGCAGAGGCCACACTTTCTCTCACCATCCCAATGATCCTTACCTTCAAGTGTACTCTAATGCTTTATTTGAAGGGTGCTGCATATGGATTTTACAGCTGACCCATAAAACATACTTGACAGTGTTTTTAATGGCTGCATTAACATTTCAGAATTCCTGTAGAAAAAGTGCTAGATTTAGACCTTGATATATGATCATTTATAGTAAAGCTAATGAATTCAAGCTATATAGTTTTTAATACCTCCGAGGTACCTCCATATTAGCAGAAACCTCATTTAGCAGGATTTTTCTGGAACAGTGAATTTTAATAGTAAACTATTGCTTAAATTTGTAGAATTACATCTCTAGTGAAAGTGCTACATTTAACCATATCTGTGTTGCTTGTCTTACAGTGAAGATGAACTTGGATCCAAAGAGTCGATTTAGAGAGATTTTGAGGGAGCTGCCGAAAGAAGGCCGTCCCATCAACCTTATCAAGAAGGACTCGGACCGGTCACAGGCAAGACCAGAAACACTGCGGAACCGGGGTAAGCATGTTACATTTTGAGTGTTTTATGTACAAATATTTAAATAAAACGCCAGGCACTGTTGCAGCACCTCTCTGCCCAGTCTGTCAGTAACACTCTGTTTAGTTCTTGTCTCTATGAAGCCCCTCCTTCTGAAAAGTGTAATCCGCTCTGATTGGTCATCTGGACCAGTGTGTTGTTTTTGGACAACCGCTTCAAGCATGTTTCGGAAATGTCCCTTACCATAACCGCAAGTTCCAATACACTACTAATGCAACTCAACCTGACCTCGCCCCTTTATTTTATGTAAATTATTTAAATGAGGAATATTGTGACGTGTGTGTGTTCCCGTGTGTTACTGATATAGACAGTGTTTGGAATAACGCCGTTTAAAAGAACGGCGTTAGGTAACGACGTTATTTTTTCAGTAACGGGGTAATCTAACTAATTACTTTTTCCGTCGTTACAACGCCGTTAACGTTACTGGACGTTAAATGCGGTGCGTTACTATTGAAATGTGTGGGGGACAGAGACGCATTCGGAAGTGCACCTTCAGAAGTGCTGGGTACAACGACGCAATATACGTAAATATACGGTTAGTAAAAAATATACTAATGTCATAGAACGGATACCTAATACAAATAAATAAAACATATCCAGTTAACTAGCAGAGCATTCATTTAGTTCGCTATTAAATAAGAGATCTAGCGCTTAAATCTGTTGTTTTTGAGATCCAGCTGAGCGCTGGTGCTGCTGCGATCAGTGTCATGGATACAGTTGTTCTCTTGTGGCTCGCGGCGCGCGCAGTCTTCACTCGGACGCGCGCTTCAATCTATCGCCGTTGCGGAGACTATTCATTCCGGTGAAATCACAAAATAAAATGCACACAAACGTGTCCCTGCTTGATCTAGATATATAGATACAGCTATATCTAGGAGCTAAAGTTCAATCTTTAAAAGCACTCCATCTTGTTAAACTGTTTACTTTTTTAATGAAGATAAAGAAATACAGCAGCCTATGTCTTCCAGACTATTTATCTCAGGTTGTTAGAGTTTGTTTGATTTATTTAATTTGCTACAGTTACTGCAAACACACTTTATATTATTTAACTGTTTACTTTTGAAGAAAATACTTGAAGTACAGAATGTCTACCAGACCAGTTGTCTGACATTGGGAGTTTGATTTATTTCAGTAAGAATTTGTAGTTTAAAAGTTTACTTTTGTTGTGAACAAAACACTTGGAAGTACAGGTTGTTAACTTGACCAGTTGTCTCAGGTTGAGAGAGTTTGATTTAATTCGCTAGAGTTAAATGCACTTTATATGGTGTAACTGTTTACTTTTCTTGAGGTGCAGGATAAACCTCTTGCCGACGTGCAATAAATATCGAAAGTTACGTACAAACACGTCTGTTCTACTCATTTCAACTGACTTGTGAAAACTGCTAAAAAAAAATCCAAATTCTTTGACATATAGCAACTTTTTTTTTTAACAGTAACGCAAATAGTTACATTCCCTGGTAACGAGTTACTTTTATTATAGGGTAATTCAGTTACTAACTCAGTTACTTTTTGGAACAAGTAGTGAGTAACTATAACTAATTACTTTTTTAAAGTAACGTTCCCAACACTGCATAGCTCCTTTTGGAGTGACTTTGTGCTTTGTAACTTTGGATAATTTTTGATGCTCAAACAGCAAAGAAAGCACACTAAAGAATGTATTTTCAACATGTATTATTGAATGTATTATAATTCAGTAAAAAAAAGAATAATAGGTCCTCTTTAAATATCTGCTCCGTCCTCCTTAGAGAAGCACATATGTGTGGTTGTTACACTCTGGGCTTTTAGCAGAGCTTTGGAGTGGAATAAACTAGCTCACAGTGCTCTGCTGGTCCTTATGTAACCCAGGGTCAGCGAGAAGTGTTAAAAACACAGATTACTTCTGACGTGTGCTCCATCCTCACGCTGAGTATTGTAATCTCTGTAACGGTTCCTCAGTCTAGCTTGCGCTGAGCGACCAGCTCTTTTTTTTTTTTTGAGCTCAAATTAATAATGGGTCAAACTGGGTGATGGAGTTATATTTTTAATATTGTCATGCACCTCTAAACTGAGAGTTCAGTAGATGGTAATGTAGTATTTTTATTAGGATTTCATATTCATTTTTATTTTAAATTAATCAGTCCTGCCATAGTCAGTAGAATAAACCAGATGACTGACAGCTATTGTATGTCCGCTTGAGTACAAGTAGAAGTACTGGAAAATAATATGGCTTAAGTAAGAGTAAATAAGTACTCTGCTGAAAAACTACTCAAGATGTGAGCATTATGGAGTGCTAAACACTGACTCATGTAATGTCTGTTTCATTCATACTGGAAGCCAGAGTGTGCCCTCACACTGAGAGTCCACAAGTGAGCTTTACCATTAAAGGAATAGTTCACTTAAAAATGAAAATTCTGCCATCATATACTCACCCTCAAGTTGTTTCAAACCTTTATGAATTTCTTTCTTCTGCTGAACACAAAAGAAGATATTTTGAAGAATGTCGGTAACCAGACAGTTGTGGGACCCCATTGACTTCCATAGTATTTTTTTTTTTCATACTATGCACCACTTGCATAACCACACTAATGCTGGATGAGGTCAGAGATACTCACTCAAAGGGCCATAAAGGCTTTGCTGAAGCCTTTCTAATGAAACATGTTCATCAGATCAAGTCATCTGTTTTAGAAAAGATTGCTTGCTGAAAAGTAAGGACATCAGTTGTTTGTCTGAAGAGTGTGTGTGCAAAGACAAGTATGAGCTCAAAGGAATAATAAAATAAATAAATAAAAATAATTTACTCACCCTCATTTCATTCCAAACTCGTATGGCTTGCTTTTTTATGTGGAATACAAGAGGAATTTTGCGTAATGTTTTGGCTTCGTTAGATGGAAAAGAGTGGGTTAGTTCATCCAAAAATGAAAATGATCCCATTATTTACTCACCATCAAGCCATCCTAGGTGTATATGACTTTCTTCTTATATATTAAGTTAAATAAAAAAAATAAAACCTTGCTCTTCCAAGCTTTATAATGGGAGTGAATAGTACCTGAGATTTTGAAGCCCCAAAAAAGCTCATCCATCCATCATAAAACTAATCCATACGGCTCCAGGGGTTAATAAAGACCTTCTGAAGTGAAGCGATGCGTTTTTGTAAGAAAAATATTCATATTTATAAACTATAATCATTGGCTTCCGGTAACGGAGTCGAGTTCCTGCGGAAGAGTGACCTCTGATCAAGTTGCAATCAGTTCATTTCAAATGCATTAATTTTTAAATGTAATATCAAATAACACACTACAGTTAAAATTATAATCAAGTACTTTATATGTGCTTTAGTATGTTAGTCAGCACATCAAAATTAGTGTACTTTAAAATACGACAAAAGACAATGATTTGAAATGTATTTTGACAAATGACATTAAGTCATGAAAGTTTACTCTCATTAAGTACAATTAAGTGGCCTCATTAATGTTATATTTTCTGTAGGTAGTTTATGTAATATACAGTAACACTATTTCAGTGTCCTTGTTACATATGTTACATGTGCTTACTGTAGTAAAAACAGTACATTATGCATAATTACATGCAACGAATCCTAAACCAATCCATTCTCCTAACTCTAATTATATAAGTAGATTGTTATTTATTATTACTCTGTACATAAATGTATAGTTACACTGTAACAAAGACGCCTTAAAAAAGTGTAACCAAATTTATTTTTAAGATGTTAAGTACACTACAATTGTACATTTCAATACAATTAAGAAGACTTATTGTATGGCACATTGGACAGTGCACATAACTGGGCCATATAGACATGAGCTTATGGGGATCACAAAGTCATTTCCTCATGTGCAATGAAACTGGTTCACCATATTGTGCAAGTGTCATGTGACCAACATTACCATCTCCTTTTATTGCTCATAAGCAGTAAAAGTGTGGTTTGCAAGCCAAGCTGCTTGACTTTGCTTTACCCTTTTTAAGTATGTATATGGCTTACTAATGGCTTTTTAGCCTTCAGCGTGTAGATCTCTGACCAAACTGCCTTCATCTTGTAGAAAGTTAGCCGTGTAGGCTGTTTGAGAATTCATTATGCCAGATAATTAGCATTTTCAGTGTGTGTGATGACCGCGAGTCAAAGTTACATTAACATCTAATGAGACGATGCTGTTTTTTAAAGCTCATAGTGCATAACGATATAGGTACTTGGCACTAGGTGGAATGGCACTATAGCAGTATGGATTTGCACTGCCGTGAAATTTCTATGCCACTGTGCCAATATCAGCACTGTTCTGCCTAAAGACAGTCACACTTCCACCTTCACAAGAAGAAAGGTCATCCAGGCTGTTAGTGCAACCTCGCATATGTCGGAGATGGATGATTCTGGCCTGTAGGCTGGAAGCAGCATCTGTGCATTGTTTGTGTAATGTAAATGAACAATTTAATTACACAGCCAACTTTGAGAGTGAACCAGGACTACATTCACACAGTTGCAATATACACTTATTAGTCCGGTTTGGAAAGCCAAGTACAGTTTATATACAGTGTGGTCATGAAAGATTGACAACTCTTAAGTGCTGAACAGTTTAGAATTCATTCTTTCTTGAAATACTGAAGTGTATATTTTTCCATTTTAAAATGCATGTATTTCAAATAAAGTTTATAATATTAAAGGGGTGGTATAATGCCCTTTCCACAAGATGTAAAATAAGTCCCCAGAATGTGTATGTGACGTTTTACCTCAAAATACCCCACATATATTTTATATAGCATGTTAAAATTGTCACTTTTTGAGGGTGAGCAAAAACGCACAGTTTGTGTCTGTCCCTTTAAATGCAAATGAGCTGCTGCTCCCAGCACAGGGGGCGGAGCTACAACAGTTTGTGTCCTTTTACCTCACACAAACATTGACATTTTCAGTGCATGTCTATGTTCAAACCTGAGTCAGACAATAATGGAGAGACTCAAGAAGATGTGACATGTAGAACCATTTCTGAATGGTTAGTTGATGAATTTAGGTAGCTTATGTGTTAAATTGATTAGCATATTCTGTCATGGTAATCTATAAATCGTGTTCCCGGCGGCGGGGTTTATGTAAATTTTAGGGTTGGTGATGTCACTAACCCGGGAGGAATTTTGTTGTAGTCCTTAAAAAACGATTTCTTTAAAAGCAAATATCTTCCTTTGCTATGAACTTTGAGCTTCGTAATTCTGCAGACGTTGTTTTTTGCTCAAACAGCAACATTACACACTAACTAAAGTTAAAAAAGTGAAGTCATAATCAACCACCCCTTTAAATAAAATATTTTTTTTTAAATCTAATATGAATTATTAATAACTGTAAGTCATACCACATGACATTTTAACAACCTGAACTAACATTTCAAATTATCTCATATATATATATATTATTTATTTATTTATTAATTTTTTACCTTGACACCAAGTCCCCTATGATATCGTATTTATTTTTGTTTTCTTACATTTTTCTGCATGTTGGATGCACTGCATGACTTAAGCTATGATATAAATAAAATACATTTTGTAATGTAATAATAAAAAAGAAAAGAAATCTAAGAAACTAAGAACTAGTTCTCTACTAAAACTAAGAACTAAGATTTTTTTTTTCTTCAATGTGATATTGTATCACCCTGACAAGGGTAAAAACATTTTATTTTAGCAGAGATTTAATCAAGTTGTTGTATGTATTAACTGCTTTTTTGATGTATTTTTTTAATGTGTTAATGGATCCATCTAAATAAATAGTTACATGTCATGACACATCTGATAACTCTATTCACTGTGTATTATACAATAAATATTAGACCCCACTGAAGACAACCACACTGCGGGTATCTTCAGTGCCAGTTGGGTGAATTAGTAGGTTAAATTTCCGCAGAATCGAGCAGTTTGTAACTCTGCATCTCATCCCCAGACTCAGCGCCTGAGAAGCCTTACGCACGCTCACTATCTCCTCCTGAGAATGGCTTCAAGAATCTGGAGTCACGACTGTACAGCAGCCAAGGCCGAGGTCGGACGAAAGCGGAGCGCTGGCCTGTTACGGCCACTCACTACAACCACGAACCACGCTCTCAACCTCAGCCTCGCGTCCCGCTTCATCCCCCCGCAGAGCATCGTCCTCGAAGGTTAGAAGTCGGCAACGGCTACGAGACGGACAGCAGTCAGGGCTCTCGCAGCCGAGCCAATCGTGCGTGGAGGCCGATGCGAGAGGCACTCAATGTCGACAGCGTACTAAACACTGATGATAATCAAAACTCCCACAACTCTCGCAGACAGACCTTTAACCAGGAGAGCGAAGAGTTGCCATGGGGCCGACGTGAAGAACGCAAACCCAAGAGTTTAATGACTATTTATGAGGACGAGCTGAAGCAGGACATGGGAAGCAGGAGCTCGCTGGAATCAGAGGGTCGAGGACTTCCAGAGGCGGACAGGGTTAAAACAAGCGTCAACAACCTCAACATTCGGACTGATAACTGGAAAATCCAGCGCACTGAATCTGGATACGAAAGCAGTGATCGTCTCAGCAATAGCTCAGCCAATCTGGACTCTCCTGTGGTGGAGAACTTGAGCAACAAAGAAATGCAATCCATACCCGAACCAAACCTTTCCAGGTAAGAACTAAAGTAATCCTTAATCAGGAAGAGCATCAAGACATATGCATTTAAGCAAGGCACATTGGGTGATAAATGTCACTACAGTACTGACATAAATCTGATTTACAAGACAAGAAATCAACATGAATTCAATACTAATTAGGGAGATTTCATGCACTCAGTTGTTTTAGGCCACAGAAAGGAGATTCACCGACAAGAAAAAGCAGGATTTATTTAAAGGGAAAGTTCACCCAAAAATGAAAATTCTGTCATTAATTACGTTCCAAACCCGTAAGACTTTCGCTCATCTTCGGAACACAAATGAAGATCTTTTTGTTGAAATCTGAGCGATTTCTGTCCCTCCATTGACAGCTACGCAACTACCACTTTGGACACTTCAAAAAGTTCATAAAGAGATCTTAAAACTAATCCATATGAATTGAGCGGTTTAGTCCAAATTTTCTAAAGAGACACGATCGCTTTGTATGATGAACAGATTGAATTTGGGCTGTCAATAGAGGGACAGAAAGCTCTCCGATTTTATCAAAAAGATCTTCATTTGTGTTCCGAAGATGAACAAAAGTCTTAAATGACAGAATTTTCATTTTTGGGTGAACTATCCCTTTAATAAAAAAAAATTTGATTATTTTTTAATATACACTACTGTTCAAAAGTTTGGGCCCTTTTTTTCTAATATTTCTTTTGTAGCAAGGACACATTCATTTGATTAGCCTAGACAGTGAAGACATTGATTAACTTTCTACATTAACTTTCTATCCATCAAAAAAGTCACGGTTTCCACAAAAGTATGTATTACTAATATTATGTATGTTTTAAAATATTATGTATATTAAGGGTTTTTTTAAAGCAGCAAATTAGCATGTTATGATTTTTGAAGGATCATGTGAGATTGAATACTGGAGTAATTATGCTAATATCAGCCTAAGTTATCAGCCTAAAATAAAAAAAATACTTTTCAGAAGCATTTTTAAAAAATCGTTCCGATTTTTTGGACATAAGTGTCTAGAGTAATCGTTTGTTTGTTTGTTTGCTTGTCTTTTTAAACCAAGTAAACAACATGCAAGATATGCCTATGAACAGTGTTGTGTTCAAGCTGTGTCGGCAAAGAATACTTTTCAATGTTTTTCTTTGTCAGATAAGGTATCAAATTCTTGTGTAGCTGTGCATATCTTGTTGTCATTGTGAATCAGAGTACACCATGTAGCAGTAATGTGAGGTGGAGGTGTTTACGTCATTGTTTAAGGTCTTAAAAAGGTTAGGCTTGGGAAGAACTAATGTGGTCTGACTAAAGAACTGGTCACACTAGATGCAGCTGTTCTTAACTCAAATTTAACTTGTTTAATAGTTTAAAGGGATAGTTCACATTCTGTCAAAACAATTTTCATTTTTGGGTGAACTATCACTTTAAGTATGAAGTTTGCATTAAACTTATATATTACTTTTGTGTGACAGAGCCAAAATTAGAGTTTTGTCCATGTTTGATTTTTAGCCAAGTTTAGGCGTTTAGATCCACTTTAGAACTTCTTTTCATTTTACACATTCATCAATATTTCAAGCTCACCAAATGTGAACTTAAAATGATGACGTGAATGGAGCACAAAATGTAGTATAACCACCCCTTAAGCCAAACGCAACTTTGCATATACAACATTGCTGAGTTCAATGCATTGTGTATTTTTAGGGACCTAAACTTCCAAAGGAGGTATGAAGATTCAAAGGCTGAGATCTCATCTTCGTCCATCTTCTACGGTAAGAACCCTCAGAGGCTTCTCGGTTAAAAGTGTTATCAGAAATTGCCTTTTCAAATCTAGTATGCTGCCTATGTAGCAGCTGCCTTCTAAGGCATGTTAACCATCATGGAACCTCATATGTGGATCAGTGGAATTATAGTATTTGTTCATGTTTTGAGTTAGCTTTTATTTTAATATTGTATGTGTAATGTTGTAAAGCAGAAGTTTAGCTGAAGGTAGCTGAATTTTATGTTCGTTTGCCTTTCTTTTTTATCTTTTTTTACATTTTATTTTAGTACTTAAACTTATTTCCATTAGTTCCCAAGGCAATATTTCAGATTTTTTAATTTTTTTTTATTATTTGATTTTAGCTTTATCTCAATTACCAATAATCGTTTTAGTTGACAATACCATCACTGACATTGATTTTTGAATGTTAGCATGCTGCAAAAATATGTTTGATGTTAGCATGGAAAACGAGTGCAAAGTGTGTACGGTATTTTGTCAACCTCTCACCCTTTGAAAGATCTCCCCACAGAGGCTGGAGGTCGATTAAAACCCCACTCAGAGTGTTAAACAACCGCTATAGTCAGCTTAATACAGAAGTAATGATAAGAGCAGACAATTATTCATTAACTAACCTAAAATTTTGTTCAGCTGTTTTTAATGGTAAAGAAATCACAATAAGAGTTCGAACCTCAACTGTACCGTGAAAACCAGCGTCGTTATTTTTATTATTCAAAATCATTCATTAATTGAAACAAACTTTAACTAAAATTATAAATATTAAATCAAAAACTTGAACATAAAAAACTTCAAATGAAAATTGAAGTTTTGCCCTGGGAACTAAAATTAAACTAAAATTACTAGACCTTAAATAAAAATAAATTAAAGCTAATTAGAAATATAAAAACAATTGGGAAAAGCACATAACAAAATTACTAAAACAGACTAAAATGAAAACAAAATAAAGCTTATTAAAAATATGAATAAATAATATATAAATATATGTAATATGGCAGTGCGCGCATCACATGACCCGTCACGGCTGTTATCAGCACTCTCATTCCAGATGAACTGGTGAAGTGAAGGGTGCACATGGGGTCGTGTTTGGGGACGAATCATTTGTCCTGGTTGTCAGCGCTGGGAGCTGTTTGTGTATGCGTGAGTGTGTTGTGATGGCCGGGGTGGGGGTCTATTTACCCCGCTGTAGGTGGTTTATGGGCTGAAGAAGTGAAGCAGAAAGGACAGCTCTCAGGCTGTGTCCTCTCGCTCGCCTTTAAGGGTGTTCCACTGCGACTCGAGCGTTGAAGTGTTCACCGCCTTGGGAAATAATGGCTGTGCGTTCTTTTGACGGTAAATGAGTTGGGGGTCTTAGACAGTGAGAGATGCATGATGTTTATAATTTGTCAGACCCAGATGGCAGTCATTTAAACAGTAATACAATTCAGATATGTTTCTTTTTTTTTTTTTTTTTTGCTGCAATATTACATTACATTTCATATCTAGTTGTATTTCAAAATTGATTTGACAGTCCTTTCCAAATGTCAGCTTGGAATTGGTTCAAATGTGCTGTGTGTGTTGCCTTTTTAAACTGGCCTGATTCCAGTTGCCAATGGAGCAGAAATCATAAAAGTAAAATAAGAGAAAGTGTATTAAATAAACCTGACTACTACTACAAAATTAAATTAATATTAAATTGCCCCTCGTATGCAATGATTTCTGCTTTTGTTTTGGACATATGGTTTATATGCATCCAAGGTCAAAAAACACTTTTTAATTTTCTTATATTATACACTGCACATCACCTAATTTCTCAGAGAGCCTAAAATGACTTGTTCGAAGATTCGATCTCTCTAAACCCCACCTTTCCAAGAGCCTACTCTGCTCTGATTGGTCAGATGGCCCAGTCTGTTGTGATTAGTTGACCACAGTGCATGTCGGAAAACAAACAACCATTACCATATTTGAATTTCAGCTCTGGATCTTCCTCAGTGCTTGATACAGCGATTCTTACAGTAACAATTGCGTTGTTTTTTCCATATGGTCTTTCCGTATAGTGATCCGCATTCTTCTGAAGTGTATGCAAAGTGGATCTGCTCTCGCAGCGCAGAAAACAGCGTCTTCTCAACATGTCGACAACATGAAACAAACCCTTCCAGTCTCAGAAACAATATACACTCACCTAAAGGATTATTAGGAACACCTGTTCAATTTCTCATTAATGCAATTATCTAATCAACCAATCACATGGCAGTGGCTTCAATGCATTTAGGGGTGTGGTCCTGGTCAAGACAATCTCCTGAACTCCAAACTGAATGTCAGAATGGGAAAGAAAGGTGATTTAAGCAATTTTGAGCGTGGCATGGTTGTTGGTGCCAGATGGGCCGGTCTGAGTATCTCACAATCTGCTCAGTTACTGGGATTTTCACGCACAACCATTTCTAGGGTTTACAAAGAATGGTGTGAAAAGGGAAAAACATCCAGTATGCGGCAGTCCTGTGGGCGAAAATATCTTGTTGATGCTAGAGGTCAGAGGAAAATGGGCCGACTGATTCAAGCTGATAGAAGAGCAACTTTGACTGAAATAACCACTCGTTACAACCGAGGTATGCAGCAAAGCATTTGTGAAGCCACAACACGCACAACCTTGAGGCGGATGGGCTACAACAGCAGAAGACTCCACCGGGTACCACTCATCTCCACTACAAATAGGAAAAAAAGGCTACAATTTGCAAGAGCTCACCAAAATTGGACAGTTGAAGACTGGAAAAATGTTGCCTGGTCTGATGAGTCTTGATTTCTGTTGAGACATTCAGATGGTAGAGTCAGAATTTGGCGTAAACAGAATGAGAACATGGATCCATCATGCCTTGTTACCACTGTGCAGGCTGGTGGTGGTGGTGTAATGGTGTGGGGGATGTTTTCTTGGCACACTTTAGGCCCCTTAGTGCCAATTGGGCATCGTTTAAATGCCACGGCCTACCTGAGCATTGTTTCTGACCATGTCCATCCCTTTATGGCCACCATGTACCCATCCTCTGATGGCTACTTCCAGCAGGATAATGCACCATGTCACAAAGCTCGAATCATTTCAAATTGGTTTCTTGAACATGACAATGAGTTCACTGTACTAAAATGGCCCCCACAGTCACCAGATCTCAACCCAATAGAGCATCTTTGGGATGTGGTGGAACGGGAGCTTCGTGCCCTGGATGTGCATCCCACAAATCTCCATCAACTGCAAGATGCTATCCTATCAATATGGGCCAACATTTCTAAAGAATGCTTTCAGCACCTTGTTGAATCAATGCCACGTAGAATTAAGGCAGTTCTGAAGGCGAAAGGGGGTCAAACACAGTATTAGTATGGTGTTCCTAATAATCCTTTAGGTGAGTGTATATAATATAAAATAGTTATATATAGATTCAAATATTTTAATAATTGATAGTTACACCGTTTTTAATCATTATAATAATACGTTTAAATATAATGATTGAATTAAATGGCAGCACAAGCTAAACATTTAACACAACTTAGTTTTTTTTTTTACTTTTGATCCACTAAAAATCACCTGATCGCAAAAATAATTAGTTTGAAGACGCTGCTTGGAATGACATTTGATCTAAAGCAATTGACTTCATACATTTTTAAGTGTGACTTGCACGCTGAGATAACTTTTTTTTGGCCGCTCTTCCTGTGTTCATATTGCAAAGGAAGGAAATGTCAAATCCCATGTTAACAACCCAAGCTTTCAGTAAACAGCGCAGTTGAACATTGTCCTTGTTTGTGCATTGCAGAGGGCTTTTTAAGAGCTGTTGGCAGGATGTGCTTTCTCTTGCTCATAAATGGAAACGGTCTCATTGTCTCTGTAGTCCTCTTGTTCAGTATCAGTGCTGTGCTCAAGTTTTTAGTGTGCCGTGTGCGCTTTGTGTCCCATAAGATGCCTGTAAAGGTCAGACCAGCAGGAGTTGCTGATAGTTCAGTGTGTTGAACAGACGAACCCATGACAGTTGATCTTCCTGTCAGGGCTGCTGTTTGCTCTGAATGGTTTCACAGAGACTCGCTGTTCTCCCTCTGCAGACACACACACACACACACACACATATGCATGCTAACATTGCTGAGTGTCATGACATTGATGTGTAATTTACACTGAACCAAAGTCTGAAATCCTTACATAAAACTTGATCTTTGTTCTTTTGCTGCCTTCAGCAATGCAAATCTAGTTTTTAATGCGATGTTGCATGTCAGCTAAATGAGCCTAATCCTTAAAACTAAATGAAGACATCGCTGTCTGTTATTTCGAGAATGGCCCGGCCCATTTACTTTGATGTTTGGGCCAATAAATGTGAAAGTATGAATATGCTAGAGAGATTGTAGCATGGCATTTCCTGTATGGCACATTAAACCATAAAGAGATGTTCTCTAAGTAGCATTTAAGAGAGATCTTGTTGCACTGTGGAAAATATTTATTCTTAGACATCAGGAAATAGTTTGGCAGATCCAGTTCAGTCTTGTCTAATGCGATTCATATCTATACAAATTTATATTTGCAAGTATTACTTTACTAGATTAATGTAGCTGTAATACGCAGTGTTGGGTAAGTCACTCTAAAAAAGTCATTAATTACTAGCTACTAATTACAGTTCATCAAGGATAGACATGAAACTGCTTATTCTTTCAAATAAATAATTAAAAATTGTATAAAAGTATTTAAAGGAAGGTTACATTAACACATAGGCATTACATTTTGATGTTTAATTCACTATAGTTTTACATAGAATTGTTCTATAGCCAGTGTTTAATGCAATTACATCAGAAGTAACTGGAATTAAATGACAGAAAAATCAAGCGTAATCTTTCTTTACTAATTCAACTTTCTTCTACTAATTAAATTACAGTAATTAATTACTTGGTAATGCATACACCATATATATACTGGTAATATGTTACCACACACTTTTTAATTGTAATCTCCAAAGCTAACAGTGTGTTCCAGCTAAGCCCTCTAGTCCATTGGATTCTGCTGCTGATTTGTTTGGGTCTGATTCACTCGACTATCGAGCCTGGAGAACAACAGGTGTGTGTTACATTGTGAGTTTAACACCACTCCCGAGCTCTACCTCAGCTTCTGAAACCAGTCTGACTGCACATGTGATGGCCGTCTAAGCTCGTTCCCCCACGTGTCAGCATCAGTTAGGCAAGCCAATGATTTTACAATCATTTTAAAAAAGCAATTTTATGCAGTGTTGTAATTTGTAGCTAAAACTATTGGTAACACTTTACAATAATGCTTCATTTGTTAACATTAGTTAACTACATTAGTTAACTTGAACTAACAATGAACAATACTTCTACAGCATTTATGAGTCTCAACGTTTTTATTAATTAACATTAACAAAGGTTAATAAATACTGTAAAAATACATTTCTCATTGTTAGTTCATGTTAGTTAATGCATTAACTAATGTTAACAAATGAGGCCTGATTAAAAAGTGTTAGCAAACTATTAAATTTTTACAAATTATTTCGGTTAGTTGCACACATTTCTCGTTTTCATTTCTAGTTTCGTTGGAGTACTAAAACTAATACTTAAAATACAGTAGAAATATATATATATATATATATATATAAAAACAAGCACATTACAAATATGCTTAAACTAAATATAAAAAACAAAAAAAATAAAAGCTAATGCAAAATATTAATAAATGCTATAATAGTATATAAGTAATACTAAAATAACCGATTTTATGACACCAGCTGGTGATGTGCTCGTTTTTATTTAACCAACCAGAATGTTACTCAGGTTATTCATCACAGTTTTATTTTAGTTAGTCATAACAAATCGAATCTGATCACGATTATCTTTTATTAGTGGTGTTTATAAAGGCAAGAATCACTCGTACTTTGAGTTTGGAACACTGAATACTTTTTGTCATATATATAATCATCCCTCACTGTTTGCAGACATGAAAGATTATGATATCAAATCATGTGGCTTCTTGAAAAGAGATGCTGGGTTTTTTTCTAAACAATTGGATTTACAATATTTGCTTGGTGGAAGATTAAACGAAGGAAAGAAATCCCCCAAACTTGCACTGATGGAGGGAGCCGTCATATCAAGGGTCCAGAATGTCATATTAGGGGTGGTGGTTTCTTTTGGACTTGTTTTTATTTATTTATTTATTTATTTGTTTTCTGCTCCAACATTGCAAGTCATGGCCATCAAATGGAGGTTCTTCTCATGAGGCTTAACAGCTTAAACACGACAGGCTTGAAAAAACAGAAAATGGGGTCTAAAGTCCAATCCTCTCATAATTGCATGCTAGCCAAAGGGATTTAGTTGTTAATGCGCTGGGGGAAAAAATAACAGAAGGAAGGGAAAGGCAATGTGTGCTGATACATCTCTCTCACACACACACACACACACACACACACACACACAGTCACTGCTGGCTGAATCTCAGGGGGCTCGAGCTCAGGGCAACCACTGTGCTCAGATTCAAAGACAAACCGCCGATCCCATGAAGAAAAGGAAGTGTAGGACTAATTAAAGAGTTCATTTGCCAATTTCTTCTTTTTTTTTTTATTCTTTTTTTATGATAGTAAAAGTATGCATTATCAGAGTAATGTATTGTTGCAGTTCAGCTTCAGTATGTGTTTTTTTTATTTTTGAAAATTATATTAATGGGATGTTATAGCAATCAAAGTATGACTCGCTGAACTTTTACAGCTAAACAAATTTGAAATCCTTATGATGGACTTGTCTACCCAGTAATGTGAAGATTTTATCTTTAGCTCCCTCTAGTGTTTCATTTTCATTCTTATTTTCTTTATATAACTCACCGGCCACTTTATTAGGTACACATTGCTAGTACCTTTAGAACTGCCTTAATTCTTGGTGGCCTAGATTCAATAAGGTGCTGAAAACATTCCTAAGATATTTTGGTCCATATTGTCTTGATAGCATCACGCGGTTGATGCAGATTTGTCGAATCTCCTGTTCCACCACATCCCGAAGCTGCTCTATTGGATTGAGATCTGGTGACTGTGGAGGCCATTTTAGTACAGTGAACTCATTATCATGTTCAAGAAACCAGTTTGAGATGATTTGAGCTTTGTGACATGACGTGTTATCCTGCTGGAAGTAGCCATCAGAGGATGAGAACACTGGTCATTAAGGGATGGACATGGTCAGCAACAATACTCAGGTAGATTGTGGTTTTAAACAATGCTCAGTTGGTACTAAGGGGCCTAAAGTGAGCCAAGAAAACATCCCCCACACATTACACCACCACCAGTCTGAACCATTAGCCGCGTTTCCACTGCCGGGCTAGGGCCGGGCCAGGGCTAACAGCGAGCCGAGCCGAGCCAGTGGCCTCGGACCTCAAGCACCGAGCTTTGTACGTTGTAAGTTACCCTTTCTTCTGCCCAAATGCTCAGAAGAGCTTTGGTATCTTCGACAGACCAACACAAGCGATTCTCCATTTCGAGCAGCGATTATTTAGCGCGATATAAAAAAAATGAAATGTGCATCTTGCTTCAGATCATAACGTTCCATAACACTGATAAACTCCGCCTTTTACCTTGACCACGCCTCTAGCCCGAGCTGGCCCGCTTTGGCCCAAGGTATTCGACAGGCCAGAAATCCTGGCCGTTGGCCCAGAGTAAGCCCCGATCAAGCCCCGGAAGTGACAGTGGAAACGCGACTGGCCCTGGCACGCACTAGCACGGCTCGGCCCTGGCCCGGCAGTGGAAACGCGGCTATGATACAAGGCGGGATTGATCCACGCTTTCGTGTTGTTTATGCCATATTCTGACCCTATCATGCAGCAGAAATCGAGACTCATCAAACCAGGCGACATTTTCCTATCTTTTATTGTCCAATTTTGGTGAGCCTGTGTGAATTGTTGCTTCTGCTGCTGTAGCTCTTCTGCTTCAAGATTGGATGTGTTGTGCGTTTAGAGATGCTCTTCTGAAGACCTCAGTTGTAACGAGTGGATATTTGAGTTACTGCTGCCTTTCTATCCACTGGAACCAGTCTGGTTATTGGACTGGATATTTTATCT
The DNA here is from genome assembly GCF_029890125.1 of Rhinichthys klamathensis goyatoka. Lineage (NCBI taxonomy): Eukaryota > Metazoa > Chordata > Actinopteri > Cypriniformes > Leuciscidae > Rhinichthys > Rhinichthys klamathensis. The sequence goes on from NW_026607050.1 coordinate 548,921, forward strand.
TTTTCGTACCATTCTCTGCAAACCCTTGAGCATTCTCTGAAAATCCTGGTTTTGTGCATGAAAATCCCAGTAGATCAGCAATGGTCTGAAATACTCAGACCAGCCCGTCTGGCACCAACAACCATGCCACGTTAAAGTCACTTAAATCACCTTTCCTTCCCCGTTCTGATGCTCAGTTTGAACTTCAGCAGATCGCCTTGACCATGTCTACATGCCTAAACGCATTGAGTTGCTGTCACGTGATTGCTCATTATTGCAAATATCTGATCAGCCGGTTGAACAGGTGTACCTAATAAAATGGCCAGTGAGTGTAAATATGCATACAATTTAATTTAGTCAACTTTTAGAAGTGTACTAGCATTAAAAATGGTCTCAAAGTTTGGTCTGAAGTCGAAAAAATAAATGTTTGATTTCCTGAAAGCTTTAAGTAGCTATTCTATCATTCCTTGGAAAACTGCAGTTGTTTTGAGGTTTCTGCACAGTGGTGCTGTCTTCCCTGACAATCTCACTGTTATTCCGTGCACCATTGCTTGTGAATGTGTTCCCAGCATGCAGCCGTGTGGTCACCTGACAGCTAGTCAGATTTAAAGGTGCGGTCACTACAGCAACACATTGAAAGCTTTACTGTTTTCTCTTTAGAACCCAAGGTCTCTGACTCACTGACCACTTGGCATGGGCACTTTTATGATCGCGTTTACCCCTTGAGCTCATTGTTAACAAGCCATTGGCGCGCACAGAGAAGCTGGTTTGAACCGGACGGCCCAGCCTGGGCCCTTTCTCTTTGGACTTGTGCACTTCAGACAGGCCCAGAGCCCCCGCTGAGCACTGCCCGCCAGATGCCCCACTGAGAGACATCCTCACTGAACCCCACCTCTTACATAACACGTCTGCACCGTCAATGTTACAGCTGGGAGTGGACAGCCTCAGTCTGTCTGGAGATATTCTGTCTTTTCACATTATTTTTCATTTGAGATGTACATTTTATAAACGATAACTACACATTAAAGGATGCATGATGCAACTATACATAAAACATTAATGCTTTGAATCATTTATCTTATAGGTGACTACCAAAAGAAAGCACACGATCGTTCCATGAGTCCTGTTATTCCAAGGTTAGTTATTTGGAAATATGAATGCATGAAGCTTTGAAGCTTTTCCATGCTATTTTGTGTGTACTTTCCATATACAGAAATGTTCAGTTGTATAAAACCATAAACACATCGTCCCAAAATGTATTTAAGCCACACTTGTACTTAAAAATCGAATATATATATATATATATAAGTAGCTATTATATATTTCTCTCTGTAATGCAATGCATTTGAACATTTTGAAGTGTCACTTAAGTGCCTAAATACTTTTTGTCATGTTAGGGCATAATTCTGTTCTTAATTGCAATTATGCATTGCAATTAAGGTCATTGATGGAAATGTTTCAGTATAGTTTATTGCAGTGTCTACTCTTGTGAAAAAGAAGTATACTTTAGCACATGTTTGAAAAAGAGTTCACATGGACATAATATACTTTAAAACAACATAATTGCTTGAAATTGATCTGGTGTTTTGGACCCTTCATTGCATGTTAATTGCAATTAAGTGAAAATGTATTAGTTTAAAGTTCAGCTAATTGCATTTAATAAAAGTTTGGAGTGATTTTGACCCACTTAAGTAGGACTTAACCACATATGTATTAAATTTCATAATTACTTCTACACTTCTATTGACTTTGAAATATAGTTAAAGTGCACTCCCGAATGTACTGACAAGCATTGATGGTAAACAAAATATACTTTAATGTAATTTCTATTGAAACTTTTATGTCACGTATTTGAAAGTTGAAGTTTAGTACAGTTAAAATATATGGATTTAAATGATAAATGTTATTATTTATAAATAAATGTAATATCGAATAACATACTACAGTTAAAATTCTAATCAATTACTTTGTGCTTCAGTATCTTAGTCAACAATAAAAAAAAAGTGTACTTCTTTAAAGCACGAGAAAGGATTATTAAAACGATCTAAAATGTACATGTATATAAAACTTTTAATTTGACATTATTACAAAGTACACTTTTTAAAAATGTAAAGAAACATTTAACACAAGTCATTTAACTGGCCTATTATTTGATATAATATTATCTGGAAGTATAATTTTTTTACTTTTAAGATTTGAAGTACACTACAATTAAGCACACTTCTTTTTCACTCGGGTCATATGGGCAATTATAAGGTAGTTATTAAATATAAACCGACCTATGTTTCCTCCTGCAGAGGGCAAGCTTTTAGATACATTCCTAGTAAGGAGAAGATGGAAAAGACTGAGGTAGAACGACCACGTGTGGTAAACGGGAACCCCATCCCTCCTTATTTCACCAAGACCAGCAGTTCGGAGTGGAACAGCTCCGATGACCTAGCCGGTCCCTTTTCCGAGCAGGAGGATTCGTCGTCACATGCCGACATGCCTCCTCAGGTTCCCTCTCGGACTTCATCTCACGCCGCAGGTCCACCGTTGCCTCCAAAACCACATATCTTGAGTTCAGAGAACCGACGACACCTCCAGCAAGATCCCTGCCCACCCAGTCCTCAGCGCTCGGCCCTGTCCCAGAGCGTCCAGCAGAAGTGGCTGGAGAACTCGCCTGAATCGCACATGAACTCGTCGGACACGAGCTCCAAGTCTGGCTCCTCTGATCAGGAGAGGAATGATCTGTCAGCTAGTGAGGGTGAGGAGAAGTTCTCCATCTTTCCTAAGCCTGTGGTCGGCTCTCCTGGGATCCCCACCACTTATTTCTCTGTGGATAACTGCATGACGGACACTTACCGTGCCAAGTACTATAAAAAGAGACCCGGGCTTCATGTGGTGGTCGACTCCAGAGCCGGGGATCACACCTCATCTGGTGAAAGTGATTATGGGGAAAGAGTGTCACCATCTTCTTCAGAAACACAGGCACCATCGCACACCAGAGTCATAGCTAGCGCAGGTAATGAGTCTCAAATACATATACACCTCATGGTATAGATAGACCAAAAGACAAACAAATAGATAGACGATGGTATAGATGGATGGATAGATCAGGTTCTCTGATGCTGATTAATGGTCACATGACATGCAGTTAAACAAATAAAATGTGTGTTTAGTATGTTGATTTGTCTTTATTTATCTTTATTTGGCAATTCTATGATTGAATTATTTATTAGCTTTTTATGAACTCACTAACCAGAGTTCCTTCACAAACCAGAGTTGGAGAAACCCTGAATCCCTTTTTCTTTTTTTATATCAATATGGTAATAATAAGATTGCCCTATTCAAATCAATATTAATGAGTTGGGTTAAAAGTAACCAGAAAGTAGTCAGAATACTATACCTAAAATGTATTACCAACTACAATTCCCATCCAATCTGTATCGGACTACAATTTGTACGTAATCTACCCAACACTGTGTAGATATTTTACTGATAGACATTCTTATGAGCTGCCAGGAATAAAGTTGGACTTTTAACACTAGTCTGATAATACTGATATAATGTTCTTTTTCCTTTCAGCTCATGCTTCCAGTAAACCCACTGCAAAATGGAACCCCGTTTCAGTGAAAGGACTGGATGAACACGGCTTTCTATGACATCAGGTGTCATGTGTGAAACACACAGCGCTAGTGATGAAGCGTGGACGCTGAGATCACTGGATGTTCAATGGCCTTCTCTTAGAACATGTCCTTCTACACTTTGGGTTGCGTGTGGCAGTATCAAACTGTACATTTGCACATTTTCAAGCCAAAAGAGAACAATATTACCTAACTTAGAAGAAAATATTCCATAGCACTCCGAAGGCTCAAATGTATTTGATGACTAACTAATTAAGAATAACAAAATTAACAAAAGTGAAAGAATAAGAGTGATGGATTGTCTTCCGACCCCACGGTTTCTGTTCACTGCTTCTGATTTTCTCTTAAATTGTTTAACGTTTCGATTGCTTTTGGACGGCAGAGCTGCTAAAGGATTTGATTGTATTTTCAGAGGGTGAAGCTGCTAAATGTGAAACCATTCCTGTATTTGGTAAGAACTCGTTTAAATGATTCATGGCCTTTTTTGTCGGTTTAGGTGTGTGATATCTATTTTTTTATTTTATTAAATGAGTCCCTGGTCAGTTATTAAAATGGGCCATTTTAAATATTGTCACCCTTCTATCATGTTGTTTTTCAACCAATGTGCACAGAAATCATGGACACTGGAGATCGAAATGTATGTCATTTGTTTGTAAATGGTGGAACTTGACTTTATTTGGGCACATGAAATGTTTTTTGTTTTTTTCATATTTGGAACAAGTTGTACATTGTCATTTAGTTTTTATTTGTATGATATTTTGTATATTGCTTGGCAGAACACTGAATAGTGCCTTATTTTATACGTAAAGATGGGATAAAGGTGTTTTTATCTTATGTTAACTTTTATAATATTGTAGTTCATTTTGGTTAAGAACTTTTAATAAACTGATTTATTTAAGCATAACATGGTTGCCTAATTTGTGTGAATATTACACAATATACACTAAGACGCTTCTTTTAAAAACATTTGAATGTTATTCTCACCAAGGCTGTATTTATTTGATAAAAAAAAATACAGTAAAACAGTAATAGTGAAATATTATTTAAAAAAAATTCAAATAACCATTTTATATTTGAATATATTTTAAAAATGTAATTTATTCCTGTGACGTAAAGCTGAATTTTTTCAGAATCATTTCTCCAGTCTTCAGTGTCACATGATTCTTCAGAAATGATTCTAATATGCTGATTTGCTGCTCTAGAAACATTCATTATTATCAGTGTTGTGCTGATTAATATTTTTGTGGTAACTGTGATAGTTTTTCATGATTCTTTGACTAATATGAAGTTCATAGACATTTTTTGTAATACTGTAAAATGCATCCTTGCTGAATAAAAATTAATTTCTTAGTAGTAAAAAAAAACTATTGAACCCAGACTTTCAAACAGTAGTTCTTAAAAATAAAATAAAATATTGCTTATCAATGTAAATCTCTTGTTATGAACTATATGCATACTATTTATTTTAAGATTTATTTAAATTCGACAACTGAGTGTCTAGAATATTTATTGTAATTCTTCTAAGATGTATATTCAGTTCCGGACACAATTATTAGGTAGCAATAATTTCCATAGAAATCAAAATAATAGAGCATTAATTTCAGATGTCATTAATATGTCAGGAATTTTTATTCTAAAGTAGGGGTCTTTGCAGTGACAGTATTCATATATATATAGCCATCATTTAGTGAACTAATGAACTAAAAAACTAATGCTAGCTAAAAAATTCTACATAGCTTCAAAATCTAAGACCATTTCTTGAAAATCGGTCCCATAACATACAGAGCACAAACAGTAATAAATACATAGAGATTGAGTAGCATATATTACATTTACATTACAACACATGATGGTCCTCTGAGTTAGAAAAGATGTGGGCTGAATCCGAAATCGCACATTTCACTACTATATAGTATGTAAAAATCAGTATGTGAAAGTAGCATGTCCGAGTTCACAGTACTCAAAAGAGTAGGTGAAAAATACCAGGATGACCTACTACTTCTGGCGAGATTCTGAAGTGTGCATATGGACACTTTACTATCCCATGAGGCCACGGGAGAGGATTTATGAATGGCGGTGAAGCGACGCAACTGACGCTGATAGGTCACATGATAATGACAACATGGCGAATATAGTACGTCCGGATTACATTCATACTATATAGAACATTCTTTTTTTAGCGGTTGTGAAGTAATTGTTCAAAATAAGTACCTACTCAAGAGTGCGATTTCAGACACAGCCGTGGTCACGTCACCCTTGGACTAAGAAACAGTGAGTTGACAGCAAACAGTTGTTAATGTGAATCAAACCTCATTACAGGAGTCATGATTACTGTGCACTACAGAGTGAGGAAGTTCCCTCACATGCTGTGAGCAGTCTTACATTTTAACATAACACACATAACGGTGTCCCTTTCCTTTCTTGCAGTCTCGTATCTGCCATTTCGTCTTCCTCCAGACCAGGACACACTTCCTGGTTCCCTTCTTCCTGTTTTTTGGAGGGCTCCGCCTCCAGTTGGTGTAAGTGACCGGCTCTCCACCCACCCACTCCCAGCGGCCTTTACTTTCACGATCATTCAGACCTGTGGTTCAAGAAAAATCGAGCGATGAGTTCATGTTTTAAATCGTATTGCGCTAAAGAACCTTAACAAAAGTTATATTCAATGTAATCACACTGACTGCAGTGCGAAGTTAGTTTTATTCACAAAAAAAAGTTACCAATCCAAAAGGGTTTTCTTTCACTGAAGTCCCACAGCCAGTCCATGTCTCCTTTTGACAAAACACTGACCAGGTTTCCATTGAAGCTTGAGGAAACAAGTATTTAGTTAGTCAACATGAAAGTCACAAACTTGACCATTCTTATTTTTTATTGATTACTAGTGTTTATTTAAATTTATAAATAAATATGTCAAGTCCAGGGTTGCCAAGTCCGTGACAGAATTGGGCTACTTTTAAACTGTTGCCGTAGGTTGTTATTTTTTACCACGTGGGTTATAGGTTTGACAAATCTTTTTTATACATTTATATTTGACTTAAAAAAACGCTTGTATTGAAATATACTATAATATACAAATGATAAAAGTGTGCTAGATGTTAAGTTTGTTTATGATCACTACGATATACCTAGTTGTTTTCAATTTGGATATTAGTGACTGTAAAATATGTAAGAATGGCATATTTTGAGTTGATATTTAGAATATGGTCATTGGGCTACTTTTAGGCTATTTTTAATTGGCCATTAGGCTAGTTTTGTTACGCAGATCTGGCAACCCTGATCAAGGCCCACCCTACTTTTTTGCTTGTTCGAGAAGCCATTCCACTCAGATGTCACAATAGGGAAGAAAAGACTTGTTTCATGCCAACTTTTAAAAAATCACACATATTTGATATCCTCCGACTGGATGAAATCAAAGACTAAAGCAAAAAAAAAAAAAAAAAAAACAGGTCCATCATACACTATACAATTTTCTGTGAAATCTGTCGAATCAAATCAGCAGACTGGCTCTGATATTCAGAAACTACTGTCGACTCATCCAGACTGCAGATCGGGACACAAGTCTTGGAGTGTATTCCAGCCTTATAAGTCATAACTGGTGATATTATTGTTTTTTTAGTGTGTTGTCTTACCTTTCTCTGCAGGCCCGCACCGCAGTGCTCCACGTGGCTTTGCGCTCTGTGCTCAGAATATAACAGAAGTCGTTGTGGTACGTCCATCCTCGAGGACATTTCTGTGCTTTCACAGTCTGAGCGAGTACAGAAAAGACGAAAATTAGTATTTTAGTAACATGAAATATTCAAATCATCTCATGAAATGTAGAAACTGAAGATCCAGACAGCATGATTTACTCTGAATATGAATGTGAATGACCTCATTAGTAGGTGTCCAGGGCCTCCAGGAGACTCCATTACAGTGAAACATCTGACCTGAGCTGTCGTTGTAGTGGAGGAAGCCACTGAGCTCTGGAGTACAGGGTTTAGAAGAAGGCTGGGGGAGAGAGGCACCAAACACGCAGGTTTATTTGCAGAAGATTACTCTAATTCTTCTGACGATTTCTAGACGCACGCACAAAACTCTCACCCGAGTCCCAGAAGGCTGCAGAACTCTGTCCGTTTGCTGTAGTTTTGTCCTGAGCGCAGGAGCGTGATGCTGCCCCCAGCTGGTCACCTGCACCTGTGCCTTTCTGTCAGTCCTGGAGTCAGCGTTGTCCTCCACCGCCATCGATACCATACCGTGATACTGTAAGTTATTGATCATATTAATATGATGTTAATAATAATAACAAAATGACAGTATCAAAATGTAAGATAAATAATGTTCTTGGATGTAACCCAGATATATCTAGTCACAACTGTAGCTACACGTCTCCTCTACTGCCACGGTTTTATTCCACTTACTTTGTAAATGACATCAGATCCATCACGAATAATTTCCGAAGGCTGAACCTGAGGATGAAAGTGCTTTAGAGTATTCAGAATATATATATATATATATATATATATATATATATATATATATATATATATATATATATATATATATATATATATATATATATATATATAAAGTGTAAACAAATTAAATTTAGATTTAATAAAAATTAAATAAATGTTGCCATGGCAGCTAAGAAAAATTAACTGGAAGTACTGAAATTACTAAAACTTAAATGACAATAAAGCTTAAAAGGAATAGAAGATTATATTTCTAAATAGAAACCGCAAATATTTAAAAGCTATTAAAAACCTTTTTTGTACCATAAAAGTATATAAATAACACCAAAATAACACTAGATAGATAGATTTGTGGGATGCACATCCAGGGCACGAAGCTCCCGTTCCACCACATCCCAAAGATGCTCTATTGGGTTGATATCTGGTGACTGTGGAGGCCATTTTAGTACAGTGAACTCATTGTCATGTTCAAGGAACCAATTTGAAATGATTCGAGCTTTGTGACATGGTGCATTATCCTGCTGGAAGTAGCCATCAGAGGATGGGTACATGGTGGCCATAAAGGGATGGACATGGTCAGAAACAATGCTCAGGTAGGCCGTGGCATTTAAACGATGCCCAATTGGCACTAAGGGGCCTAAAGTGTGCCAATAAAACATCCCCCACACCATTACACCACCACCACCAGCCTGCACAGTGGTAACAAGGCATGATGGATCCATGTTCTCAATTCTGGTTACGCCAAATTCTGACTCTACCATCTGAATGTCTCACCAGAAATCGAGACTCATCAGACCAGGCAACATTTTTCCAGTCTTCAACTGTCCAATTTTGGTGAGCTCTTGCAAATTATAGCCTCCTTTTCCTATTTGTAGTGGAGATGAGTGGTACCCGGTGGGGTCTTCTGCTGTTGTAGCCCATCCGCCTCAAGGTTGTGCGTGTTGTGGCTTCACAAATGCTTTGCTGCATACCTCGGTTGTAACGAGTGGTTATTTCAGTCAAAGTTGCTCTTCTATCAGCTTGAATCAGTCGGCCCATTCTCCTCTGACCTCTAGCATCTACAAGGCATTTTCGCCCACAGGACTGCCGCATACTGGATGTTTTTCCCATTTCACACCATTCTTTGTAAACCCTAGAAATGGTTGTGCGTGAAAATCCCAGTAACTGAGCAGATTGTGAAATACTCAGACCGGCCCATCTGGCACCAACAACCACGCCACGCTCAAAATTGCTTAAATCCCCTTTCTTTCCCATTCTGACATTCAGTTTGGAGTTCAGGAGATTGTCTTGACCAGGACCACACCCCTAAATGCATTGAAGCAACTGCCATGTGATTGGTTGATTAGATAATTGTATTAATGAGAAATTGAACAGGTGTTCCAAATAATCCTTTAGGTGAGTGTATATATGTGTGTGTGTGTGTGTGTGTGTGTGTGTGTGTGTGTGTGTGTGTGGCCTGGTAAACCTTACGTTATGGAGACAAAATGTCCCCACAAGGATGGCAATATCCGAAATCCTTGTTCGTGTGGGGACATTTTTTGGTCCCCATGAGGAAATCAGCTTATAAATCATACTAAGTGATGTTGTTTGAAAATGTAAAAATGCAGAATGTTTCCTGTGATGGGTAGGTTTAGGGATAGGGTTAGTGTAAGGGAATAGAATATACAGTCTGTACAGTATAAAAATCATTATGTCTATGGAAAGTCCCCATAAAACATGAAAACACAACATGTGTGTGTGTGTGTGTATGTATGTATGTGTGTTTAATCATATTAACTTACCACTTTTCCATTCCCAATGACTCTGAGTGTTTTCTTTGTAGTGGAGGGAGCTTCAGCTGTTATATCTCCATCACCTCTGATATAGCCCTGAGAGAAAGGTAATGTCTCCACCTGGATGGAGCCGTGTTGAGGGTACGGACCTGGCTCAACCTCCCGGCCTTGAATACTAGTTCCTGCTTTGATTCGGGTCTCTCTGCACTGCCCTTTAGAAACACCCAACAAATGACCTTACAAACATAACATAACATGTGGCGTTTCATCTTTATGTGAACAAAGTAGGATCCGAATGTTTTGCTATATTCATTAAAGGAACTGTTCAACCAAATATATGGTCTTCTGGACAATCTGCACTCACCATTTGTGTCCTTTATGAAGATGGTGGCTTTTGATTTGTCTTTCAGCATTGCACCCACCGGAGATATCAAGGTAACCTCAAATTTCTCATCACCTTCCTCTAAAGAATCCTGAACCATCTCCACTCTCCATCCTCGACTGACCATCCCTGAGAAAAGACAAGAGGACACGTTAGCAATGATTAAAGCATTGAATTAGCTTTTGTAGTATCTTATTGTAGCATCTTCAATTCATTTCATTATTTTATTTATTTAAAGGGGTGGTTGATTATGATTTCTCTTTTCTAACTTTAGTTAGAGTGTAATGTTGCTGTTTGAGCATAAACAACGTCTGCAAAATTACAACGCTCAAAGTTCAAAGCAAAGGAAGATATTTGCTTTTACAGAAATCGCTTTTTAGGGACTACAAAAAACGGCTGGTAGGGACTACAATGAGCTTCTTCACGGGTTCTAACCCCAAAATTTACATAAACCTCCACCCCAGGAACGTGATTTATAGATTATCATGACACTCCACATCAGCTACATAAATACATTAACTAACCAATTCAGAAATGTCCTGTTGCATTCTACATGTTGTCACTTCTTCTTGAGTCTCTCTATCTTTGTCCGACTCCATTTTGAACATAAAAGGCTACAAGTTTTTGAAATGTTCAGTGATGTCAGAGCTGCTAACACACAAGCTCCGCCCTCTGTGCAGCTCATTTGCATTTAAAGGGACAAACACAAAAACAGCGTGTTTTTTGCTCACCCTCAAAAAGTGACAATTTTAACATGCTATATAAAATATCTGTGGGGTATTTTGAGCTAAAACTTCAAATACACACTTTGGGGATATCAGAGACTTATTTTACATCTTGTGAAAAGGGCATTATACCACCCCTTTAAGAAAACCCTAAGAAAATCCCAGTGTTTCAAATTACCTGGGTCAAACTGAATCAAAGATGAAGCCGGTATAAAATCCTTTCCAGCAGATGCTGTTAGTTCTTTCACCTATGGAGAAGAAAATATATATATATATATATATATATATATTAAAATCCTTTTTTGCAGAAGAATAAAAAACAATCAAATAAACCACAACAAATAAAGCTATACGCAATACCTGTACAGTCACATAAGACGAGTCCTGCACATTCCCCTTCCTCTGGATGGTTAGTGAGACTGACCCCTGACTCTCACATATGATATACTCAGTCCTGGTCAGCTCCACACTGGCCCAGCTAAACTCCAATCTAACAGAGGGAATAATATTTATTACAAATCCTAATATACACAAACAACATGCCATTCAAGTATACAGTATGTGTGGAGGTGTTATTGCTATAAGAAATGACTATTTATGGGCAATGGAAATACAACTTTTTACACAAAAAAACAACATTTCAAAGCGCAAGGTTTACTTGTGAGAAAGTCCAGATTTGCCCAGTGCATCAGACACGGCAAACTCCAGGCTGTCAGTTAAAGAGTCTAGAGCAGAGTTTATGATGTAGAGGATATTCCTTCTGTTCAGATCCCTCTGAGAGAAACGATGCCTCACAAACTCACCTACGGACATGTCAAAGATTATACAGGATGTAAACACATTATTACAGACAGGAAGACTAGATCTAGATAGATGGATACACAGACAGACAGACATATAGTTAGACAGACAGACCGCTCACCATTGGTATAATTTTCCAGGTATCCAAAGTAAGGCGGTCTGAGGATGTGATAGATCAGATCACCATCTGCAGAGTTCTTATCCTGAGCCTTAAGCTCTCTGGAGGATATAAAGATCCCATAACGACCATCTTTGAGGAGCTCCACTTTCCACAGGGTTTCCAACACTGCTATCTGTGGAGCTGAGCTGTCGAGAGCTTCAATCTGTGGCACACACATCATTTCAGCAGGATTAAAAGTTGGAAAACAATGACAGGATACAAGTTATGTTGGATATGCATTGAACAATGTATGAAAAAATATAAATATGTACAATCGAAGCACTTACTGCACTCTCACAGCTAATTAGGTGTCAAGACCTATATATATGGTCAAACATTCAAAAAAGGTATTTTTATTAGGGCTGTCAAACGATTAATCGCGATTAATCGCATCCAAAGTAAAAGTTTGTGTTTACATAATATATGTGTGTGTACTGTGTATAATTATTTTTAATACATAAATACCCACACATGCATGTGTATTTAAGAAATATTTGCATGTATATACTGTATATAGACTGAATGTAGCCTATATATAATGTATATTTTATATAAATATAAAAATGTTATATATAAATAACATATTTTTCTTAAATATATACATGTGTGCATTTATATACAAAATAATTATACACAGTACACACACATATATTATGTAAACACAAACTTTTATTTTGGATGCGATTAATCGTGATTAATCGTTTGACAGCCCTAATTTTTATAGATTGTTGTTTAAATGAGGATTATGATTATTTAAAATTATTGATGGCACTTTACAATAAGGTTCATTAGTTAACATTAGTTAACTACCTTAGTTAACATGACCTAAGAATGAACAATACTTCTACAGCATTTATTAATCTCAGTTAATATTAATTTCAACATTTACTAATACGTTATTAAAATCAAAGGCTGTATTTGTTAACATCAGTTAATGCACTGTGAACTAACATGAACAAATAATGAACAGCTGCTGTATTTTTATTAACTAATATTAACAAAGATGAATAAATACTGTAACAAATTAATTACTCATTGTAAGTTCATGTTAGTTAATACATTGACTGATGTTAACTAATGAACCTCATTGTAAAGTGTTACCAAATTATTTTGGTCACAATGTTTATGAATGGCATTTTTTCCTGATGTTTTATTGTTCCTATTATTATTATTGATTTGTTGTTCCAGATGGAGTTGAAATAGAGTCTGTGAATTGATTGTCTGATTATGATCACCTGAAGATTTGTAGTGTTTTCTATATAACCACTGAATTGTTACACTGACGAAGGCAGACAGTCGAAATGTCTGCATTGTTTTTTTATCTCCTGCTTGAACTTGATAAAAAAAAAAGTTACAATGCAAACCTTTTTGAATTTTTAAAAATAGGTACAACAAAAAAAGTTGTACCAAACCAAATGATTGCAACTAACTTGCAGAGTGAAGAAGAGCGGCTCAGTTTGCACGTGTCCGTCCAGCAGGAAGCCTCTTTCTGTGCTGTCAGAGGCTGTGAATCTGAAGCGATCGATCTGAGAAGCTCCTCCAGAGTGTCTGTATGAAACAGCCAGATCCTGAATGTTCTGCTGGGTAAAACTGCTAGCAGCGACCAGTGTCTGTCCCTTCAAAAGCAACTGGCCATACTGGGGAGGGTGTACCACCCTGTAGCTCAAGGCAGTGTGTGGGCTGTCAGGATCAGACAGGAATAAGGCATCAGGTGTCAAAGTTATGGTGGACCCCTGGGGAACCCGTAGACCAGTGTTATGCACTAGTGTGGGGAGAACCTTATCAGTCATTTCCACTAAGATCTCCAGGGTCCCGTTGCGAGTTGATATGCCATTGCTGACCACAAACCTATGAATAAAGTAGACATATGGAGCAAAGACACAAAGCACAAATCAATAATCTTTATGGGACATTAATCACAGCTGCACAGAAATTCAATAAAATGAAAGGTTCAATAAAAGGTTACTCACATCTGTATATTATTATTTTACCCCACAATAAATAAATATAGAAATAAGTAAGAAATTATATTTTGACAGTATTCACAATATATATATATATAAATATACAGTATATACATACATACATACACACAGATTGTTATTATTTAATTAATATTGGTTTAGTTACAGTACTTATGTGTGCAAATTGTGCTTATATATTAATTATTAATTATGAATAATTGTTTTAATTAATTATTTTTAATTATTAATTGAGTGCAAATTGTGCTTAATTATCACAAAGATAATTAAACAATTCCTAAATGTTTTTTTAACATTATTGAATCATTATACAAAACATTTTAATATTTAAATAAATATTATTTTTATTATTTATTTAGATTTTGGGGGAGTAACTCTAAAAATAAAACTATAACATTATTTTGCAAGATAAAAAAAAAAAAAAGGTTGATGAAGAACGCAGACTGCATCAGTCTTGCATGAGGTCCTTACTGCAGGGTCTCTTTAGGTGAAGTGGCTCTGTTGTCATGTACATAACACACCAGGTTTGCTGCTACGTCCAGCTGACTGAACGACTGAATTTGCATGCCGGTGTGTTTGATGTACTCCACATGACCATGTGCTGGAGGTACAGTGATGACATAGAGCAGCTCCTCCGGCTTGTCAGTGCCGTCCACCGCCAGCAAGACGTCTGTGGTGAGAACCACACGCTCCCCTCGACTAGACCTCACAGGCTTCAGGAACAATGCTATGTCTCCTGCAGATCAGCACAGAGCAGACTTGAAAAGAACTGACTCAATTGAACACTTTTATGATAACTCTTGGAATATAGGATGCATATCATCAGGAAATAAAAAGCAGCAGCCCACCTTTCTCCAGTTCTTTGACTGTAATGTGGAAGTGCTGAGCAGGAGAGCGGTTCTTGCCGTCCAACAGGTGAAAGACAAAGAAGTCGTCAGCGGGTGCTCCAGGATTACTGGTGTGAAGGTACCGTAACAGGTTCATATCCAAAACCTGCTGAGAGCAGTTCATTCCTGCAGATACAGACACCCAGTCTGTGCCGACCTGGGGAACAGCTAACATTCTGGATTTGCTCACACACACACATACACTCACCTAAAGGATTATTAGGAACACCATACTAATACTGTGTTTGACCCCCTTTCGCCTTCAGAACTGCCTTAATTCTACGTGGCATTGATTCAACAAGGTGCTGAAAGCATTCTTTAGAAATGTTGGCCCATATTGATAGGATAGCATCTTGCAGTTGATGGATACTTGTGGGATGCACATCCAGGGCACGAAGCTCCCGTTCCACCACATCCCAAAGATGCTCTATTGGGTTGAGATCTGGTGACTGTGGGGGCCATTTTAGTACAGTGAACTCATTGTCATGTTCAAGAAACCAATTTGAAATTATTCGAGCTTTGTGACATGGTGCATTATCCTGCTGGAAGTAGCCATCAGAGGATGGGTACATGGTGGCCATAAAGGGATGGACATGGTCAGAAACAATGCTCAGGTAGGCCGTGGCATTTAAACGATGCCCAATTGGCACTAAGGGGCCTAAAGTGTGCCAAGAAAACATCCCCCACACCATTACACCACCACCACCAGCCTGCACAGTGGTAACAAGGCATGATGGATCCATGTTCTCATTCTGGTTACGCCAAATTCTGACTCTACCATCTGAATGTCTCAACAGAAATCAAGACTCATCAGACCAGGCAACATTTTTCCAGTCTTCAACTGTCCAATTTTGGTGAGCTCTTGCAAATTGTAGCCTCTTTTTCCTATTTGTAGTGGAGATGAGTGGTACCCGGTGGGGTCTTCTGCTGTTGTAGCCCATCCGCCTCAAGGTTGTGTGTGTTGTGGCTTCACAAATGCTTTTCTGCATACCTCGGTTGTAACGAGTGGTTATTTCAGTCAAAGTTGCTCTTCTATCAGCTTGAATCAGTCGGCCCATTCTCCTCTGACCTCTAGCATCTACAAGGCATTTTCGCCCACAGGACTGCCGCATACTGGATGTTTTTCCCTTTTCACACCATTCTTTGTAAACCCTAGAAATGGTTGTGCGTGAAAATCCCAGTAACTGAGCAGATTGTGAAATACTCAGACCGGCCCGTCTGGCACCAACAACCACGCCACGCTCAAAATTGCTTAAATCACCTTTCTTTCCCATTCTGACATTCAGTTTGGAGTTTAGGAGATTGTCTTGACCAGGACCACACCCCTAAATGCATTGAAGCCACTGCCATGTGATTGGTTGATTAGATAATTCCATTAATGAGAAATTGAACAGGTGTTCCAAATAATCCTTTAGGTGAGTGTATATATATATAAATATATAATATTTCATGTTCTGAGAAAAATTTCTCAGAGACTTTGGTATTTTTGGAAGTAAGAGATTAGATATTTTTCTCACTGCATATTGAGCGAACTGACCTTCATCTGAATGACACCATGACTCGGTATGCTCTCAAAAACATAGACGATGTCAGAAGAAGAAGTGTCTTTGTCGTGAGCACTAAGCACAGCACTGGAGATCAGTCTGGACTCCCCAGCCTCCATCTCAAGGCCAGTGTTCCTGCAAATAAATTATAGTGTGTGTCTTTCTTTTCCACAGAGACTTACCACTTAATGTGATAGGCTATAATGTCTTGAATGTATTGTGTATTGAGCAATTCATAATATATATGTTTCAACAAATAAACTAATGTATAATTTATTGATGAATAAAAGCATGATTTACTTCAATAATATTTATCTGCAATTACCGTATAATTTGTGGCTCCTCATCATTGACAGGCAGTACTTTAACCTGCATGTGTTTCTGGAGCTGGTGTTTTCCGTCAGAGAGCTGAACAATAAATCCGTCCTGCTCACTCTCAGAGTCATCGTGCATGTACATCAGAGTCATGCCTGAGGACAGAGTAACACAAAATATATTGTCTGATATATTACAACAACAAAAAAAAAAAAAAAGTTGGGGATGCATTAAATCATGCAACAAGGACCCATTAAATTAATCAAAAGTGAGAGTAAAAGATTTTCAGTGATATACCATATATATACACACACACACACACACACACACACACACAGTAGGTAGTCAACCAAAATGTCTTTTACTACCACAGGTGTGCCCAGTCACATGTGACGCTCATTCGCGAAATCACCACTAGGTGGCGCAAAGGGACTTGGAAAACTGCTCAGTAATTGTGACGTTTTTACTTGCAAATGAAGATAAAATAATGAAATTACTGGTAATGCATGTATATATATATATATATTACAACTACTATATCATCAATATATTGCTTTGGCTGTAGTCAAAACAAAAACGTAAAAGACTTTAAAGTACAGTACCACTCCTGAGGTCATCCATAGTGAAGTGCTCCACAGGGATCTCAGATCCGCGCTTGTAATGCGTCACATCATTGCCGTGTGGGACACTCATGATGGAGCCGTGCTGAGGCTGCTGGACTATGCTGAACATTAAACGGTCTCTGGGAACATCAAGATCCACCGCACTGATTATAGATGGGTCCAACTCTTTCATGTCTCCCTCCCGAACCTAAAAGACAAGCATTGGTCATCAGACCTCAACTGATTAGAGCAGTGTTTCTTGATACAGATCATGCCAAATGACACGTTTGAGCTTCTGGAGGAACCAATGAGGTTCATTCTCGTGTTATGCATCACGTTTGAGCTTCTGGAGGAACCAATGAGGTTCATTCTCGTGTTATGCAGCACGTTTGAGCTTCTGGAGGAACCAATGAGGTTCATTCTCGTGTTACGCAGCACGTTTGAGCTTCTGGAGGAACCAATGAGGTTCATTCTCGTGTTACGCAGCACGTTTGAGCTTCTGGAGGAACCAATGAGGTTCATTCTCGTGTTACGCAGCACGTTTGAGGTTCTGGAGGAACCAATGAGGTTCATTCTCGTGTTACGCAGCACGTTTGAGCTTCTGGAGGAACCAATGAGGTTCATTCTCGTGTTACGCAGCACGTTTGAGCTTCTGGAGGAACCAATGAAGTTCATTCTCGTGTTACGCATCACGTTTGAGCTTCTGGAGGAACCAATGAAGTTCATTCTCGTGTTACGCAGCACGTTTGAGCTTCTGGAGGAACCAATGAGGTTCATTCTCGTGTTACGCAGCACGTTTGAGCTTCTGGAGGAACCAATGAGGTTCATTCTCGTGTTACGCAGCACGTTTGAGCTTCTGGAGGAACCAATGAGGTTCATTCTCGTGTTACGCAGCACGTTTGAGCTTCTGGAGGAACCAATGAGGTTCATTCTCGTGTTACGCAGCACGTTTGAGCTTCTGGAGGAACCAATGAGGTTCATTCTCGTGTTACGCATCACGTTTGAGCTTCTGGAGGAACCAATGAGGTTCATTCTCGTGTTACGCAGCACGTTTGAGCTTCTGGAGGAACCAATGAAGTTCATTCTCGTGTTACGCAGCACGTTTGAGCTTCTGGAGGAACCAATGAAGTTCATTCTCGTGTTACGCATCACGTTTGAGCTTCTGGAGGAACCAATGAGGTTCATTCTCGTGTTACGAATCACGTTTGAGCTTCTGGAGGAACCAATGAGGTTCATTCTCGTGTTACGCAGCACGTTTGAGCTTCTGGAGGAACCAATGAGGTTCATTCTCGTGTTATGCAGCACGTTTGAGCTTCTGGAGGAACCAATGAGGTTCATTCTCGTGTTATGCAGCACCAGAGCCATATAGAGTGAGAGTTGCGACAATTCCATTGACTCCAATGGAACGTTTTTTTTTACAGCAATGGCGGTTCGCAGAGCCTCTCAATAGTTCCCGGAAGTAGCAGCAGCGCGGTAGAGTTACAGCAGAACAGACCGTTTGTGATGCACTTTTAAAAGGTAAGACGTTTAAAGAATAAGATTGTATATTATCAGTACATCTGAATCAAATTAACTTGTAACTTTAACTGTATTAAAGCATGCTAGTTGATTATTGCTCTCTAAATTAGTAGTTTTAGGGGACGTTATCAGGTAAAATAAAGGTCATTGGATAAAGTTAGTACCGCATAACAACAGCATATTAATGTTTAAACCCGTTCTATTAATGCATGTTTATCCTTTGTTGTATAATAAGAGGGAAATACTTCTAAACAGAGGTTAAATATAACATTGGGGAGTGTGATAGTTGTAATTGATAAAATGAGAATATCGGTTTCATTCCATATTAAATGTGCATTAACGGGGAAAAATCCTTATTTTATATTTCATATTTGAGTAAGGAAAAACGTATGGTTGGCGTTTTTTATTCATTGTGTTTCTGTTGATTATTACCTTTCTATATTATGATTTAGCTCAGCTGATTTGTATTGTACTGATTTGTATTTACTGACGCTGTACCCTCATCAATCTCAGCTCCTTGGATTTTGCAAGACTTTACTTGCTCCCTATTTTTAATAAACATTAAACTTCGCAGTGTTGGTCTTTGTGGAAAAAGTGCAGATACACCTAAGTATGATTAGCACAAAAAATGATTAGTTCTATTTAGATTGCTCCTGACTTGAGCATATTTTCTGTGTCTGACAACATAGAGGAAAGGCCAGACAACATGCTTGACGTGCAGTTTATTAGACATTTATAAATCCCATTGTGCTAATTCAGTGCAAAAGTGTATATATGTCATTGACAAATAAACAAATTACATCAGTTTTGAAAAGATTAAAAAAAACATTTCTTTGTTTATTTGTCAATGATATATATATATATATATATATATAGAGAGACAGAGAGAGAGAGAGAGAGAGAGAGGTCATTGACAAATAAACAAATAAATGTTTTTTTTTAAATCTTTTCAAAACTGATGTAATTTGTTTATTTGTCAATTGTCAATTTTTTGACCAGGTAAAATAAGTGTTTTCTTACAATACTAATGAGAATTTTTAATTAAAGTATATTACAAACTTTTAATTTAGACAATTCATTTTTTTATGATTAAAACACCATTTAAATTAGTATTTTAGTCTGTTCATTTGTGCGGACAGTTACACAACCTGACATTTTGGGGGGTTTAAGATAACAAAACATAAAATATATATTATCTAAATGTACTAAAAATGAATTTAAACTAAATAGGTTTTATAGATTAAAGTGATGTATGTCATGAATTTATCAAATTATGTTAAAGGGGTCATATAATGCCATTTTTGTACAAGCTAATATGATTCTTTAGGGTCTAAATTAAAAGTTTGTAATATACTTTAATTAAAAATTCTCATTAGTATTGTAAGAAAACACTTATTTTACCTGGTCAAAAACAGCTCTGTTTTCAGCACGCCGTTTCAGTGCATATGACTTTAAATGATAATGAGCTTCGCTCACCCCGCCTCTCTGTTCTGTGTACACCGTTTGTAACACAATAACACAATAACCACGCGTTGTTCATTATAAACGTGGGATTATGAATTATATTGAGAACGTTGTACATAGAAAACATGCTGTAATGTACCCTGAGTGTAAACCGACGCATTCATCGTGAAGCGTGCAGCTGGCGATTTGCAAAGATTAATATAAATATTAATATAAAGATTAATAAAACGTTACACTCACTTTAGTTCTTCTGAAGGTTCAGCAGGAAGACGAATAGGTTCCGATCCTTTATTCAGGTGCAGCTTCTCAGCAAAACCAGCTTTACACTGATCCTCGTTTATAAAGCAGTCCACTGAGAAATGATTCGGCAAACATGAGAGCATTGACGTTGCTCGTGGGGAATATTCCCTTCGAAAACAAACTCAGCCACTGCGTCTTCAGCGGTTCGGATTTAGGAACATTAAAATGACTGCTGTGTTCGTTATTGCACCCAAGAACAGAACACCACAATCGCTTCGACGCCATTCTGCTCATAGACAGTGCTCCAGCATATCAACAATGACCGCGCCGGTCCGCGCGGACTATGATTGACAGGACGAGCGAGGGCGGGTCTGTGTTGAATCACTGCTGTCAATCAACAATCGTGGGAGGGGCGTCCGTTTTATTGACGTCACAAAAACGAACGGCTCAATTTGAGGCAGGGGAAAACATATAAGGAGATTAAAACAAAAATACTGGATGGATTTTTATCATTATATGATGGTTGTGTACAGGCACTGCCAACACACATTTCAGTACAATCAACTTGTAAAAGTGCATGTACCATTATATGACCCCTTTAAGGAAATAATGTACTTGGACACTTAGAAAATAATGTATGTGTGTGTGTATAATCATGTTTTGTTTTAAAATGAAATATATTATGTATTCATTTATATAGTAATAAGTGCATAAGCATTGTAAACATTACGATGAATGCAATTTTACATTTTACTTGTTTGCAATGGCTTTTTAAGACAATCACCTGTTTCCTGGAAGTCTCCTGTCCTTGTGAAACCATAGTGAACATTACATGATAACCCTTAAATAACATACCAGTTTAAGAACACAAAAATACTTCAAAACAACTGCAAAACGGTCTTTAACCAAGGTAAAGTTAGCTAGAAAATATGTTAACAAAGGCAGGCAACACTGGTTGACCACAATAAACATTAAATATCAGCAGATTTTTATCTTTTAAAAACAATATTGCTGTAACTACACACACATACTACATCCAAATGTCAATGTATTATATACATATTGTAAACAAACGCATTTATTGACTACAAACTACCAAAAATCACAGTTCAGCTCTCTACCTCCATCGATTTGAATTGGCGCCGAAGCACTTCCTGGAACTTTCTGAGGTCTCCGCGAATCACGTGACAACCAAGCATTTAGAACTTCCGTTGTCGCAACTCTCTCTCTATATGGCTCTGTGCAGCACGTTTGAGCTTCTGGAGGAACCAATGAAGTTCATTCTCGTGTTACGCAGCACGTTTGAGCTTCTGGAGGAACCAATGAAGTTCATTCTCGTGTTACGCATCACGATTGAGCTTCTGGAGGAACCAATGAGGTTCATTCTCGTGTTACGCAGCACGTTTGAGCTTCTGGAGGAACCAATGAGGTTCATTCTCGTGTTACGCAGCACGTTTGAGCTTCTGGAGGAACCAATGAAGTTCATTCTCGTGTTACGCATCACGTTTGAGCTTCTGGAGGAACCAATGAGGTTCATTCTCGTGTTACGCAGCACGTTTGAGCTTCTGGAGGAACCAATGAAGTTCATTCTCGTGTTATGCATCACGTTTGAGCTTCCGGAGGAACCAATGAAGTTCATTCTCGTGTTACGCATCACGATTGAGCTTCTGGAGGAACCAATGAGGTTCATTCTCGTGTTACGCAGCACGTTTGAGCTTCTGCAAGAACCAATGAGGTTCATTCTCGTGTTACGCAGCACGTTTGAGCTTCTGGAGGAACCAATGAAGTTCATTCTCGTGTTACGCAGCACGTTTGAGCTTCTGGAGGAACCAATGAAGTTCATTCTCGTGTTACGCAGCACGTTTGAGCTTCTGGAGGAACCAATGAAGTTCATTCTCGTGTTACGCATCACGTTTGAGCTTCTGCAAGAACCAATGAGGTTCATTCTCGTGTTACGCAGCACGTTTGAGCTTCTGCAAGAACCAATGAGGTTCATTCTCGTGTTACGCAGCACGTTTGAGCTTCTGGAGGAACCAATGAGGTTCATTCTCGTGTTACGCAGCACGTTTGAGCTTCTGGAGGAACCAATGAAGTTCATTCTCGTGTTACGCATCACGTTTGAGCTTCTGGAGGAACCAATGAGGTTCATTCTCGTGTTACGCAGCACGTTTGAGCTTCTGGAGGAACCAATGAAGTTCATTCTCGTGTTACGCATCACGTTTGAGCTTCTGGAGGAACCAATGAAGTTCATTCTCGTGTTACGCATCACGTTTGAGCTTCTGGAGGAACCAATGAAGTTCATTCTCGTGTTACGCAGCACGTTTGAGCTTCTGGAGGAACCAATGAGGTTCATTCTCGTGTTACGCAGCACGTTTGAGCTTCTGCAAGAACCAATGAGGTTCATTCTCGTGTTACGCAGCACATTTGAGCTTCTCGAGGAACCAATGAGGTTCATTCTCGTGTTACGCAGCACGTTTGAGCTTCTGGAGGAACCAATGAAGTTCATTCTCGTGTTACGCATCACGTTTGAGCTTCTGGAGGAACCAATGAGGTTCATTCTCGTTTTACGCAGCACGTTTGAGCTTCTGGAGGAACCAATGAAGTTCATTCTCGTGTTACGCAGCACGTTTGAGCTTCTGGAGGAACCAATGAGGTTCATTCTCGTGTTACGCAGCACGTTTGAGCTTCTGGAGGAACCAATGAGGTTCATTCTCGTGTTACGCAGCACGTTTGAGCTTCTGGAGGAACCAATGAAGTTCATTCTCGTGTTACGCATCACGTTTGAGCTTCTGGAGGAACCAATGAGGTTCATTCTCGTGTTACGCAGCACGTTTGAGCTTCTGGAGGAACCAATGAAGTTCATTCTCGTGTTATGCATCACGTTTGAGCTTCCGGAGGAACCAATGAAGTTCATTCTCGTGTTACGCATCACGATTGAGCTTCTGGAGGAACCAATGAGGTTCATTCTCGTGTTACGCAGCACGTTTGAGCTTCTGCAAGAACCAATGAGGTTCATTCTCGTGTTACGCAGCACGTTTGAGCTTCTGGAGGAACCAATGAAGTTCATTCTCGTGTTATGCATCACGTTTGAGCTTCCGGAGGAACCAATGAAGTTCATTCTCGTGTTACGCAGCACGTTTGAGCTTCTGGAGGAACCAATGAGGTTCATTCTCGTGTTACGCAGCACGTTTGAGCTTCTGCAAGAACCAATGAGGTTCATTCTCGTGTTACGCAGCACGTTTGAGCTTCTGGAGGAACCAATGAGGTTCATTCTCGTGTTACGCAGCACGTTTGAGCTTCTGGAGGAACCAATGAAGTTCATTCTCGTGTTACGCATCACGTTTGAGCTTCTGGAGGAACCAATGAGGTTCATTCTCGTGTTACGCAGCACGTTTGAGCTTCTGGAGGAACCAATGAAGTTCATTCTCGTGTTACGCATCACGTTTGAGCTTCTGGAGGAACCAATGAAGTTCATTCTCGTGTTACGCATCACGTTTGAGCTTCTGGAGGAACCAATGAAGTTCATTCTCGTGTTACGCAGCACGTTTGAGCTTCTGGAGGAACCAATGAGGTTCATTCTCGTGTTACGCAGCACGTTTGAGCTTCTGCAAGAACCAATGAGGTTCATTCTCGTGTTACGCAGCACATTTGAGCTTCTCGAGGAACCAATGAGGTTCATTCTCGTGTTACGCAGCACGTTTGAGCTTCTGGAGGAACCAATGAAGTTCATTCTCGTGTTACGCATCACGTTTGAGCTTCTGGAGGAACCAATGAGGTTCATTCTCGTTTTACGCAGCACGTTTGAGCTTCTGGAGGAACCAATGAAGTTCATTCTCGTGTTACGCAACACGTTTGAGCTTCTGGAGGAACCAATGAAGTTCATTCTCGTGTTACGCATCACGTTTGAGCTTCTGGAGGAACCAATGAAGTTCATTCTCGTGTTACGCAGCACGTTTGAGCTTCTGGAGGAACCAATGAAGTTCATTCTCGTGTTACGCAGCACGTTTGAGCTTCTGGAGGAACCAATGAAGTTCATTCTCGTGTTACGAATCACGTTTGAGCTTCTGGAGGAACCAATGAGGTTTATTCTCGTGTTACGCAGCACGTTTGAGCTTCTGGAGGAACCAATGAGGTTCATTCTCGTGTTACGCAGCACGTTTGAGCTTCCGGAGGAACCAATGAGGTTCATTCTCGTGTTACGCAGCACGTTTGAGCTTCCGGAGGAACCAATGAGGTTCATTCTCGTGTTACGCAGCACGTTTGAGCTTCCGGAGGAACCAATGAGGTTCATTCTCGTGTTACGCAGCACGTTTGAGCTTCTTGAGGAACCAATGAAGTTCATTCTCGTGTTACGCAGCACGTTTGAGCTTCTGGAGGAACCAATGAGGTTCATTCTCGTGTTACGCAGCACGTTTGAGCTTCTGGAGGAACCAATGAGGTTCATTCTCGTGTTACGCAGCACGTTTGAGCTTCTGGAGGAACCAATGAAGTTCATTCTTGTGTTACGCAGCACGTTTGAGCTTCTGGAGGAACCAATGAAGTTCATTCTCGTGTTACGCAGCACGTTTGAGCTTCTGGAGGAACCAATGAAGTTCATTCTCGTGTTACGCAGCACGTTTGAGCTTCTGGAGGAACCAATGAGGTTCATTCTCGTGTTACGCATCACGTTTGAGCTTCTGGAGGAACCAATGAAGTTCATTCTCGTGTTACGCAGCACGTTTGAGCTTCTGGAGGAACCAATGAGGTTCATTCTCGTGTTACGCAGCACGTTTGAGCTTCTGCAAGAACCAATGAGGTTCATTCTCGTGTTACGCAGCACGTTTGAGCTTCTGGAGGAACCAATGAAGTTCATTCTCGTGTTACGCAGCACGTTTGAGCTTCTGGAGGAACCAATGAGGTTCATTCTCGTGTTACGCAGCACGTTTGAGCTTCTGCAAGAACCAATGAGGTTCATTCTCGTGTTTACGCAGCACGTTTGAGCTTCTGGAGGAACCAATGAGGTTCATTCTCGTGTTACGCAGCACGTTTGAGCTTCTGGAGGAACCAATGAGGTTCATTCTCGTGTTACGCAGCACGTTTGAGCTTCTGGAGGAACCAATGAAGTTCATTCTCGTGTTACGCAGCACGTTTGAGCTTCTGGGGGAACCAATGAGGTTCATTCTCGTGTTACGCAGCACGTTTGAGCTTCTGGAGGAACCAATGAGGTTCATTCTCGTGTTACGCAGCACGTTTGAGCTTCTGGAGGAACCAATGAAGTTCATTCTCGTGTTACGCAGCACGTTTGAGCTTCTGGAGGAACCAATGAAGTTCATTCTCGTGTTACGCAGCACGTTTGAGCTTCTGGATGAACCAATGAGGTTCATTCTCGTGTTACGCAGCACGTTTGAGCTTCTGGAGGAACCAATGAGGTTCATTCTCGTGTTACGCAGCACGTTTGAGCTTCTGGAGGAACCAATGAAGTTCATTCTCGTGTTACGCAGCACGTTTGAGCTTCTGGAGGAACCAATGAGGTTCATTCTCGTGTTACACAGCACGCCTGAGCTTCTGGAGGAACCAATGAGGTTTGTTCTCGCACGTCGAGCAGGTTCAGTTGAGCTTCTGTTTGTGTTCACTGATCAATGTTTATATGTGAATAAAGGCCTGATGTAGCAAGGTTAGATGTTGTGGGAAGGAGGAGGCGGAAACCGACTAATAATCATAAAATAAAACAAACACAAAATGAAAGTAAAGACGACAGCCCCTCACGGACGACTGCCGCCACATAAAAACAAAACATAACATAATTTGTCCAGGCCTGGTCCTCTCTCGTCCTTTACTGTCATCGCTCCTCCTTTTATGCTTCTGCTCCTCCATGAGGGATACGAGACCAGTGCGTCGCGCAGGTGTCACTCATCACCAATCTCGTCCTGCTCACCACACCTCAATTGAATCTGGTCATCATATAAAGCGATCGTGTCTCTTCAGAAAGTTTTGACTAAACCGCTCAATTCATATGGATTAATTTTATGATCTCTTTATGAACTTTTTGAAGCGTCAAAGTGGTAGTTGCGTAGCTGTCAATGGAGGGACAGAAAGATCTCAGATTTCATCAAAAAGATCTTAATTTGTGTTCCGAAGATGAACGAAAGTCTTACGGGTTTGGAACGACATGAGTGACTAATTAATGAAAGAATTAAAAATTTTGGGTGAACTAACCCTTTAACTCTTATTTGTTATTTGATATTACATTTAAAGTAAATCAATGTTGTACAAACCCTGTCACACCTAATGTTAAAATAAATCCTCTTCTCATTTCTTAATTAAAGGCATATGAAGTTATCATAACTTGCAACATACTCCTTACTCATCAAGAATCTCTATACTCTATACGCATCCAGTTGTTCAGCACCAAAACCAATGCAAGTATTCGTTTATCAACTTTAGATACGTCTCTAAGTTTTGACCCTTTATTAAAATGATAATCAGTTTACTAAATAATGTAAACTTGACTGACTGCTTCATTTCCCCTTTAAAGGAGCTGTATGTAAGACATTTATTTCAATTAATCATAAAATGGCCCTGATATGTCACTAGACATTAAGAAATCATGTACATTTCAAATACTTATATCACTGACAACAGTAGTCCGGCCAGGATATTGTCATTTAAAAAGTGCAGTTGCAGCCCTCAACTGATGTTGATGTTGTCATGTTGTGTTTTGGTCTGATGCTCCACCCTCCACCTATCTACCAATCACGAAGTCAGTAGTGTTGCGGCATCCGGGTTGCCAGCTCTGCTCTAGTTACCACTTCTTGTAGCAGCCTACGCTCCTGCTGGATCCTGCAGCCTATCTGGCAACCTCGAGTCAGGGAGGAGGGGGAGGGGATACACCGCTCTACAGTCATTTGAAAGTGATTGCAGTACCAGTTTTGGCCACAATCTTACATACAGCTCCTTTAAGGTGAATTTAATTCTCTGATGGTTCTCATTAGGTCGTTGTGGTTAACTGATTGTAAACATTGCCATTCTTTTCTCTGTATATACAGTATGTGCTGTGCTTAGTTTAGCTGCATTAACCAGTAGTTTCATTTATTAAACCTAGTACAATATATAAAGTAAGAAAGCTTTCTTGGCAAGGAGAATCATTTTTCTTAGAGTTGACAGAAGATTGTACAGTCTGCTTGGTGGACGATTGTAAGGTAAATTCTGCTACAGTTAATTCAGAAAGCTAAAACCCATTACAAATAATTATACAGTTTTCCCTTTTGAGCTAAACTGCTACACAGCTGTGTTATTTACAAGACGATTCTCTGACTGACCGTGATGTTTCTGGCCAGGAAGTCTGGAATCTCATCATTGGTCGGACTGATGATGATGTAGAACAGGACTGAAGAGGATTGCTGTTTCCCATCGGACACATGCAGCATGATCTGGTCAGTGGTCGGCTCCATCCTCTGGTGTCTAGACTGAACATAGTTAATGTGTCCATTCAACACATCCCTGTAGGTGAAAGAAGCTAAACGAGGAAAAAACAACAATTCAGGCTCCAATATTACCATATAATATAACCCAATGCAATGACGCCAATTTTGGCAAAGTCATATTTTAAACCAGTTAAATGCACATAACAGAACTGGCTCACCGATACTGATTCCCATGTTGCTCTTTTCAAATCCTGGACTGGGCAGGATGTTCTCTATGTAGCCAAACTGTGGAGGAGCAACCAGGATGAGCTTAAGGTCTTCTGGAGCAGAGTCTTGGTCTTCAACTCTCAGATGGGTCACCGTGATAGAGGCTGACCCTCCTTCATTCACCACAAACACCTCTCCTGATGTGAGAAAAAAATGTGTCATGGACCCTAACATGTCAGCAACAAGCAGCAAATCCTACAATATGCCTTGTGAAAAACAAATGTGCTTAATGTACTTCAAATGTACTTGTAGTGTACTTGTATATTTTTTTTAAACTACTTGGAGACAATAGACCATATTGAAATACAAGGCCACTTAAGTCATGACTCTTTCTTTACATGCTTAAGTGCACTTTGTAATAATGTCACATTTTCAATGTCAAAAGTTTTCATTTAAAATACATTTAAAATCAGAATGTTGTGCTTTAAAGTACATTTTTAATGCACATATAAAGTTAATATACTTTATACTACATTGAAACTTCTTTATTACAAATGTGTAATTGCAAATCAATTTAAATACAGGACATGCAAGTTTTAATAGAAATGACATTAGTTTCCCATAAATGCTTGTCAGTACATTCGGCAGGCACACTACATATAAAGATGTACTTCCTTAAATGGGTCCAAAAACACTCTTAAGTTCAACTACTGGATTTAATATAAATGTAAGCTATAATACATTTACATTTAATTGCAATTAACATGCAATTAAGTGTCTGAAAACATTACATTCAGTTCACACTTAAGTTTAAAGAATATTGTTTTTATAAGAAGTACTCTCTTTAAAAAGTATGCTAACGTGTATTTCCTTTCACAAGGGATACGAATGTTATAATACATTGTTATAATAACATCAGAAAGAAAAGTGTTCCCATTACCAACAGCAATAGATGGTGGTTGGTTGTTCACAGGATAAACGGTGATATTAAGGTCATAGACAGGCAGGGAACTCTGTATTTCAGGTGTTTGTGCACTGAATATAGTGGCTTTGTCACTGCAACAGGAAGGAAGTAGCCCTGATTCTCCATCAGAGATCACAAACGTGACAATGTCATGACGTGGTTGTAGCCCAATCTCGTGTCCTTTGGAGTAAAATTGATATAAATTTGTTACTTCACAGGTTTATAATCAAATTTAACGAACAATATCAAATGCATTTACATACCTTTGCAAAAAAGAAATGCACATTGATTGTGCACTTGTAGTGTACTTCAAATCTTAAAAGTATTAAACTGTACTTGCAGATAATATATTAATTAAATAAAAGGTCACTAAAGTGTACTTAAAGAAATTAGACTTTCATGACTGTTTCTTAATCTTAACACACTTAAGTACACTTTTAAAAAGTGCACTTTGTAATAATGTCAAATTAAATGTTTGTTTTTTTGTGTCATTCAATATTACATTTAAAGTTGCTATATTTTAAATGTACTAAATTGCAACTTCACCATTGCAAATATGCAATTACAAATTTTATAAAATACATGACATACAAGTTTTAACAGATTTTATCGACATTAAAGTATACCATTATAAAGTTTACCATAAATGCTTGTCAGTACATTCAGCAGTACACTTTAACTATATTTCAAAGACAACAAAAATAATTAGAAATTGCATATAAAGATGTACTTAAGTCCTACTTAAGTGGGTCAAAAAAGCACTTTGAAGTTTGCTAATTGCATTTAATAAAAATGTTTACTATAATAGATTATAAGTCTGCAAACATTACATTCACTTTGCCCTAGTTTATTCTTCTTTGATTAAGAACTCTTTTTGAAAGTATGCTGAAGTGTACTTTTTCACAAGGGTAGGCCTAAATATGGTTGGATGTTAAGTTCAACTACAGAAAGTGAAATTTAAAAAGTGAAAGAAATACATTGCTACTTTTCTTATATTACCTGTGTGTCTATAGGAAATTAAGCCAGCAGTTATATCTGCTTGAATGAAGCGGTCCACCACGATGTCATTTCTTTGAACTACCCCATGATATGGTTGTCGGGCGATCATATACATCAATGTGCTATCATCACTGTCAGGATCTGTGGCACAGATGTACTCAATGGTGATGACCACTTCCTGTCCCTCTGCACAGGCTAAAATGGGTTTCAAACCTGGCACTAGCATTGGCGCCTCATCATTGACTGGCGTCACCTGTCAAACATGCATTTGTTAGATATCTTCAAGTGTTTCTTTTGTGCTAAAAAAGTAATTGCAAGATAAATCTCCATTACCTTGACATGTAGTACAAAGTCAGCAATATTTATCCCATCCGTGGCAATGAATTTAATATCATCATGTTCTGTCTCAGAGCTGTCATGGCGATATCTGTTGAGACAAAATAGTCAAAACTAAAGATAATGTAGAATTACGATGAACCCAAACAAACTATGATGAACCATATCTGACCTAACTTTTAGGCTTTTCAGATCCCTGACTGTGAAAGTCTGGCCTGGACTCATAGCTGTGCCATCCAGGTAAATACTGCCATGCTGAGGTTTAGTCTTCAGCTCCACGTGCAGAGAATCCTCGAGCGAGTCCTGGTCCTTTAGACGCATGTGTTCTTCACTCACCCAGCTCTCTCCCCCCTCATCCACCGTCAGCTGTCTCACATGTACCTAAAGACAAAAAGAAACACATCCTAGCACTCAACTACCACTTGTGTTTGTATAGTTCTGATATCTATAATTAATAAAGTGTTACATTTTATAAAATAGTTCAGAAGAATAAGGTGATAAAAGGTGTAGCATTAGCACCATGCCAATTGTAAAATCAGCTGCTAACTTGAGCAAGCACAAAAAAAAAGAAAATAATAATTTATTATTTTATCAATTAATTATATCAAATTATTTAAAAAAGGTAATAACAAGGTGCAGCATTAGGATCATGCTAAATATTGACAGTAAAATATCTTAGTCATATCTTCAACATGTTTAAAAAAATTATGATTTCTTATAAAATTATGCAAAATATAATAAATAAAATTATAAAATGGTGAAAACACAAGGTGAAGCATTAGGACTATGCTAATCTAGGCAGTAAAATCAGCTACTTGAACAAGCTCAAAATAACAAATATAATAATTATTTCTTATAAAATTATATAAAATATAATTCATAAAATTATTATAAAATAAACAATATAGTCAATACATCCCTTATGAAGAAAGTACACTTGAGTGCATTGAATGTGCACTTGTCGTTGTCATGTTGTGGCTGTGGTAATCACACAACGATGATGAAGTAGTATCCAACACAGTCTTTATTAATAATAATTAACCAAAACAAGCACGCAGGAGAGCACAGGGGTAATACTAGAAGAAAAACAAACTACACTATGCGTAAATGAGAACTGACAAAGAACAACGAAAACACAGGGCTATAAATACAGGGTTACAAAAAAGCCAACCAAACTAGACACAGCTGAAACTAATGGGTAACTATAGAAACAAACGAGGGCATAATGCATAACCAGGGAAACTGAAACTAAAAAGAGCAGGGAAACAGGAATTAAAGGAAATGGAGCAGAAAATAAAAATAAAGCAGAAAGTATAGCACAGTCGAACACACAGCCTTGCAAAGTATACTTCATTTGACTCGTACGCGTACACAGGCGTTCGACGCATTCACAGTTTTGAGCAATCTCTCGCCACGAGTTACAACCCATGTAAATATCTTTGTATTCTTTCATGCTAGAGTTGTACAAATGAGGATAATTTCTAACCTCTTTGCACAATCTCCCATCTATGTAGGCCTCCATTGTCGCTATAGCTTGCATGTGTTCCGGTCTGTCCTGTTTATGCAGTTTTTCTTCGACTACCTTGTGAATCGACGACCCCAGGGCACGGTTGCACTTATGGATCAGTACGATCATCACTTTTGTGGATCATCACTTCTGATGATGAAATTCAAGTCATGAACACTGAATGCTGACCCTCGCGTACGCGTAAAAAGTGAAGTATACTTTTTGGCCTTGAGAGTTCATAGAATCGTGACAGTAGTCTCCCCTCCCAAAAGGCCCGTCCTCGTGCCGTAATTGAATGTCCAAGTGTGGATGGAGAGAGGGGGCTCTGGAGGTGGGTGCGGAGCTGGTGACAGACAGGGACCAAGAGCAACGACTCAACCAAGGATGAGTCGGGGGGAACTCGGAGGAGCCCCAGGGCTGATGGACCACGTTGGAGCCGAGGGAACGCAGAGCCGGGGCGGAGCTGAAGGGTTGACAGGCCAAGGTGGAGACATGGGCCTGGAGGGCTGAGGTGAAGCTAGGGAATCCATAACACCATGCCCGAGGTGGAGCCATACTGTGCGTTCACACCGGACGCGAATAGCGCGTCAAATTCGCGTCTACCGCGTCTAGTTTGACGCTTGACCACTTTGTGTTAATTCGCGTGTCAATGGCGAAATTGACGCACGTAAAAACAAAAGTTTGAAGCGAAATTTACGCGCGTCAGAGGCGAAATCCGGAGGCGAAAGTTTCGAAACCCGTTGGCGGCCATCTTTTTAGATGTTTATCGAGCATTAGCATTAGCATTATTCGAGAGAGTCACCGCTCGTATATGCTCTGGAGAGCAGAAACAGCTGCGTAGGGGACATCGTCGCTGTACTCGGGTCCACCCGAACCTCCGGAGGGTTTCAGGAGTTTCACAATTTGCTCCAGGAGCTAGGTTTGGTGGACCTAACGGTGAGGACGCTGACGAGGACAGCGTAGGCCGTATAAGGCCTCGGCCTCGAGTGGTCTATGCCTGTCGTCGAGCCCGCGCTCTACAGCCCGGCGCGAGGTTCACCCTCGCCCGCATCCACCTAATCTGTCATTTATTTTTGTTTTGATATTAAATGGAGCCTCCAAAAGTGAAACCTGTCCTGTGATTTTTTAAAAAGTTTTTATACACTAAATTGTGTTTGTTGTCTTTACATTAGAATAATAATGTTTCATATAATCTAGAATAGATATGGAATAAATAGCATTCAATACAAAATGAGTATCTCTCATATATTGAAATCGAGTTTTTATGTGAAAGATTTGCTTTGCACACCAAGCATTTTTGTCATATTACAAAATAATTTATTGAGGCCAAACATAAAATAACATTATAAACTGTCACTTCACCACGTGACAGCAGCAAGCAGGCTCCTGATTGGTTAACGCGGTGCGAATTGACGCAGAAGTTCAGATTTTTCAACTCGGGCGGCAGACGCGAATTCGCGTCAAACGCGAGAATGCACAAAAAGCACTACATAAAACATTCGCGCTTAACGCGCCAGACGCTCAATTTGCGCCATTCGCACGAACTTGACGCGCGAATGAGGCGTATTCGCGTCTACCGTGCCGCGCTCTACGCCTCATTCGCGCCGCAGGAATTTTTTACGCGCGTAACACGTCTTTGCATTGACTTAACATTGAAATCACTCGCGCCTGACGCGCTATTCGCGTCCGGTGTGAACGCACCAATAGAGTTGCATAGAGCAAGTGGCATGGCCGGAGCCGAGGAGTTGGACGACACCAGAAGTGACGATGTGTCCAAGAGAATGGATGGAACCAGCAGAAGGAATGAGATCAGAAAGTTGGGATGAACCGAATGGGATGCAGGAGCTAGGAGACTGGGCAGGAACATAGGAAGAGGAAGGACTCCGGATGGGACCGGTGGAGGAGGAGTAGGGAGTAGGTACTAGGGAGGGAACTGGATCAGCTCACCACAGGTCTATCAGACTGGGCAGTGTGCGCAAACTCCGGGACAACCCGGTTGGCAGGCTCTCGCTCCGGGACTGTCTGGCTTCAAGATGGACGGGGTGGCTGCCTCTGGCTCTGTGGTAGGAGTAGCCTCTAAGTCGGCTCACTTGGTCCAGGGCTTGGGCTCAAGGTCTGTGGTGGGCTTTGGCTCTATTTCTGGGTCCGTGGCAGGCATGGGGGTTACAGGCTCCTCCCCTGCCTCGCAGATGGTGAGAGGGGAACCGCAGTGCAGAAGCACCAACTCCACATAATCCAAAAAAAGCCCTCGAGGACAATATACAGGCATGCCATGGACTGCTCGTTTTGGGCCAGTGTAAAAGAAAGCACAGAGGGAGTGGTCAGGATAGGGAGTCTGACAAAAAATTCCTTGTGTAGTTCTCGAGGGAGCATTCCTCTTTTTCGAGGTGGAGGAAACCTGACAAAGAACAAGAACTGACAAAGAACAACGGAAACACGTGGCTATAAATACAGGGGTAGAAAAAGCCAACCAAACTAGACACAGCCTAAACTAATGGGTAACTATAGAAACAAATGAGAACATAATGTGTAACCAGGGAAACCGAAAATAACATTGAGAGCGGTCTACTCAAACATGTCAATCTCTTTCCAGCTCAACCTAAATCTATATCTCAATCCCAATCTCTTTTTTGGCCATTTTACAGTGAAAATTGGATTACTTAGAGCAGAAAAGTAAAAGCACAACTCTACTCAATAAGTACCACTAGAAAGCACTATAATTATTATCTGTTCTGGATTGGGTAGATGAGGGCTACCTCTGGTGCCAGGTTATCCACTGGCAGAATCGTTATGTTGAAGCAGATTCCAGCGGTCATGCTGTCTTGCTGGTTGGTCACCGACAGGATAAACTGGATGTGCTGGGGGTAGGGTCCAATGTCCAGGATGGGAGGCATGTAAGCTACTTTCATGTAGTTGACTGCATTCTATAAAGAGAGGGTCATTTACAGCTTCGGTTGCTTATTGGGATTTAAATGATATATCTAACCCCAGCTCAAAGTATTTACCTGAGTGAAAAGTCTCAGCATCGGGGCATTTGGGTCCTTTTTAAATTTTGGGATGCTATCAACCAGAAACAACCTTCCTGCATCAGACCCTCTGTAAATCAAAATGTACTAAGCATTAACATCCTTCTGAATTCCTTCAGCACATACATGTTGAGTTATATGCTGCAGGTTTGAATTGAATGTGTCCTGCTGTGGACCTCATAGGCTTCTAGTTTAATTTTGTACCCATAGGTGGTGCTGTAGAAAGGTGGGGTGGTTACGGTGTATGTGAGCTCACTATCTGGTGACTCCAAGTCAACAAAGTGCAGCTGCTGCTTGGTCAAGTAGGTGACATCAGTCTCATTGACAACCAAGTGCCTGGTCACACCCGGTGCCTCTTGTGGAGGCTGATCAGGGACTGGCTGGATTTGAATCACAATGACCTGCAAAGATTACCTGGTTAGTGAATAACATGTAAACTCTGAGGAAAGTCAGATTAGAGGAAACAGCAAAAAGATGCTAAAACCTTCAGTATAACATGGGACTACTATTTGATCAAAGAGGGGATGTTTAGGAAATCTGGAACTTACCTGAGGCTCTGAAAGATTAGGAGGGTCATGAAAATCAGAGAGCACCACCTCAAAAGAGTCATCAAACACCTCACTGCCTGAGTGCCGATAGTAGATGATGGAATGGAAGAGGTCCTTCTGAAGAAAACGGGTAACAGGGTATCCTGAAAAAAAAAGGTGATATTTAAAGGATCCCTGAGGACACTCAGTTCCCCAAGAATGAATTTAATTTTTTACATGTTCTAAAGAAAATGTGAATGCTGTTTGTTGGGGGTTGGGGGTGCTTTGCTAGTTAGTTGCAATGGTGTTACTAGGCCGTTTCTATGGAGTTTTATATGGCTTATAGGGCGTTGCTACAATAAGTGGTTACTAGGGAGTTTTCAGTGGTGTGTTATGATATTATGGGTTGGTTAGTAGGGTGTTACTAGGCGGTACCGAGGGTGTTCTGGGTGGTTACTAGCAGTGTTGTAGTCGAGTCACCAACTGTCGAGTCCGAGTCGGGTCTCGAGTCCCAGTGTTCGAGTCCGAGTCCAAGTCCGAGTCACCAAAGAAGAGTCCGAGTCGAGTCCAAGTCAAGTCACCATTACCTGAGTTCAAGTCCGAGTCGAGTCTCGAGTCCCGTGTTCGAGTCCGAGTCGAAATTATATACACTTAAGCCAAATCAAGCAACATTTTTCAGGCACTCTTTCTTGCAGCTAGAAATGTATATGATAGCCTATCACTAGAATTGCCTTTGACCTTATCAAATCATTGTCAACTACCTGTGGCACGATAATATTTATTTAATTGTTTAAATACATTTTTGGATGATCAGTCAACTGGAATGGATAAAGAAAACAAAAAAGAAAGCCTAATTGGACAGAGGAGGAGAAATGCATTCTTCTTGACGAATATGGTAAAAGAAAAAACAATTTTGAAATTTTGAAAAGCAAACTAAATCCCAATGTAACTGCGGCAAAAAAACAACAACAGAAAATGCAGTGCTATAAGCAGTTGTAACTCCGCAGGAAAAGAGTGGTTGCGATGTGTGACATAGTCAAGGTCGCCGTCTAGTTTGTTAGCTAAAATAAACATAATTGTGTTATTGTATGATAAACGGGATTAAGCGCTGAGCGCGTCCGACTTTGGCTCAGCGCCAGCCATAGCACGAAAGCAGTTTAAACCTGGCAGTTATGTCACGTCACTATACGTTCGCTCCTTAGTGGTCAGCTCAGCTGCTGCAAAGCGTGCCAAAATCGAAATTGCTGATTAGATGTAGAGGAACTTATCTAGTGTTAAATGAGTGTTGCGTTATCTCTCTCACGAGAATGCAGCGTAAAGTGAGTGACGTCAGTGAGTGTGTAGTCAAGCAAGGAGAGCGAGCGGTAGCAGTGTCTGTGAGGGAAAAAATAGATCACGGCCGGTCTTGGACCCCGAAACAGGAAAAGTGTAACATCTTTTTATAACCTATTTAGTCAGAAACAACGTCATTCATTTGATGAATGCTCAAGTCCGATTTTATATATTCTCGAGTCCGAGTCCAAGTATAATCATCAGTCCGCGAGTCCAAGTCGAGTCACGAGTCCAGAGCATGAAGTCTCGAGTCGGACTCGAGTCCAGAGTCAGGCTCTTACTACTAATCTAAAAACATGCATTTAGAGTATTGTTTTAGTTTTCCTACAACCCTTTTCCTCACCTGTTATCTCAGGACCAGGCATCTTCATGATTTCCCCTGCCTGAGGAGGTCTGGTGATGTTGAACATGATGTAGTCATCACTTGAGTCCATATCACAGGCTTGCAAAATGGATCCTCTCAAAAGACCCGTCTGACCTTCAGACAGCTCCAGCACCATATTGGTAATGAGGAAGGGTGGACTGTCATCTTTGGGCAGGACGTTGATGGGAAACTTGTGTCTAGTTTGATGTAAACCATCAGTAATCCGGAAAACTATAAAATCTTTAGTAGTGTCACTGTCATCATGATGGTAGTGTACCGCACCATCCTTAATATCCTTCACAGTGAACATGAAACCTTTTCCACCTAACATACAGATAAACATGCAGTTGTAGTGAGAAGATTTTGTGCAAAATGCAAAGATGCGACTAGAATTTGACTGAACTGATATAACAGATTAATATTTCCAAATTGAGGAGTGGGGAAATCATCTGTATGTGTACCTCTAACAGTTAGTCTGCCGTGCTGCAGGCCATCCACAGTGATGATCCTCACAGCCTTCAGGTTGTCATTGTCAACAATCTGCAGCTGATCCCATGTGATTGGACGGGATTGACCTTCCAACAGACTGAGACCTATTCATTTGATAGAAATAGGGAGAAACTCATTTGTCTGGCATTCATTACACATCCTAATCTTTTAGATTATCAGGTACTGTAACTTTCTGAATTTTCCTTCAGGGTTTAATTAATTGTCTGGGATTGATGATATTTCCGTGGCATTTAATCACCCCACTCACTGCGGTTTTGTGTGATCTTTAATAAAGTAAGTTAATTTAATTTCACAAACAGCCCATTACCCTTTACATTCAGTGTGATTTTGGCAAGTAAGACATATTCTTCTAATCTAACATGTTCCCTTAGTATACTTGAGCGTACATTTAAACTTAAGTGTGAATTGAATGTTTTTGAACACTTCATTGCAATTCAATAAAAAGTATTGTAGTTTAAATGCCATTAATGCCTTGTTGTCTTAATAGCCTGTCTTAAAATTGTCTAAATATTGTTAAAGTGTACTGCCGATTGTACTGACAAGCATTTAAGGTTAAAAAAAACTTGAAATGCAAGTTTCAATAGAAATGACATTTAATGTATTTAAATACATTTGTAATGATGAAGTTGCAATTTAATATTTTTTTAATATTAATATTAGCTTTAAATGTGATATTGAATAAGTCTACAGTTAAAATTATAATCAAATACTCTACATCTACTGCTTTAGTATGTTAGTCAACACATCAAAATGAATGTACTTCTTTAAAGCACGAATACATATTATTAAAACATAATGATTTAAAAAGTACTTCCAGGTAAAACCTTTAATCTGACATTATAACAAAGTGTACTTTTTAAAAGTCTATTTAAGTGTGTTAAAAAGCATAGTCATTATTTTGTTCTTTTCCAAATCTTACAAAAAAAATATATTACACCCAAAATAACATGTATAACATCAGTTCGGACATCTAAATTTGCTTTAAAGCGAAACTTTCATTTACATGGGACAAGTCCTATTTTGGGGGGAGGGGAGTCTCCACCTTTCAAATGTTCTGTTTAAGAAAAGATTCTCAAGCAAAGCAGTGAGATGAGAACAGAGCAACATGTATATACAGTATGTATATAAATGATGCACAATACAGACCCATGTTCCATGATACTCTTGGTGCATTGGTTTCAGCTGTCCTGATTGACACATGCACCATCACAGGCTGGCTTTTCTCAAAGTAGAAATCATGCACCTCAAACTCCACCTAGTAGAAATTAACAATAGATAACTACTGGATTATCGAGTTAAATAAAATAATTCTGTTTAACATCAAGTTAGTATAGTGTGAAAAAAAGAAGTGCTAAATTGTATTGAATATGCACTTGTAGTGAACTTCAGATCTTAAAAGGCTAGACTTTCATGACTATGTTTCTTAACACACTTAAGTACACACGTCAAATTAACAGTTTTAAAGCTTAAGGTTTAATAATCTTTTGTCGTGCTCTAAAGAAGTACATTCATTTTGATTTGTTGACTAACAAACTAAAGCACATGTAGAGTACTTGATTATAATTTTAACTTTAGTGTGTTGTTTGATATTACATTTAAAGTTAATATATTTTATATATTAATATCTTAACATGCAGTGTCAGAAAACATTACATTCGGTTCACACTTTAAAATATAATACTTAAGTACTCTGTAAAAGTATGCTAAATCGTATCTTTTCCAGAAGGGTTACCTCATAGTTCCGCCGCTGCGTGTGACTGGAGTTTGGAGGCTGGTAGCTGATCAGCATGTCGTTGAGATCCATCCAGGAGAAGGAGGAGATGGGTTTGGTGTGATCAGACAGATGAGTAATGAAGCCCTCATTAGGGGGGTTAGTAATGTTGAACACCAGCCTCTGTTTGGGCGTCTCATCATCCTCCGCATCCAGAGTTGCCGTGGAGAGAGGAGTCAGAATGAACTGGTCCACCTCTAAGATGAACATGGACATAAAAGCAGGCTTGGGCGGCTGGTTGGGCATCGCGTCTTTAATGGTTACCGGGATCCAGGCCTGCTCTGACTGAATGGGAGGTGAGCAGAACTAGTGTTAATAATGTGGTAAAAAAAACTCCTTTAATTAAAAAAATGCTTTTATTTTAGAATGTACACCTGAATTATGCTTCTGCTACGAGTGTCTATGAGATCCAGTCTAATTGCGATGTAATCTATGTCTGGAGATGGAGGATCGATGTGGTGGTAGCGGATACCCATCATGAGGAAATCATTGCATGGTACTTTGATGATCTTCAGCAGTTTAAGACCCTTTAGACAGTCGTCACTTTTACAATGAGCTCGAGCTTTATTATCTGCAGGGGGACAGAGACAATTAATGTTAAACTACAAAACAGATTAGTAGTTTTTTCCCCAGATATTATAATGCTCAAATGAAATCAAGGTATACACTCACCTAAAGGATTATTAGGAACACATGTTCAATTTCTCATTAATGCAATTATCTAATCAACCAATCACATGGCAGTTGCTTCAATGCATTTAGGGGTGTGCTCCTGGTCAAGATAATCTCCTGAACTCCAAACTGAATGTCAGAATGGGAAAGAAAGGTGATTTAAGCAATTTTGAGCGTGGCATGGTTGTTGGTGCCAGACGGGCCGGTCTGAGTATTTCACAATCTGCTCAGTTACTGAGATTTTAACGCACAACCATTTCTAGGGTTTACAAAGAATGGTGTGAAAAGGGAAAAACATCCAGTATGCGGCAGTCCTGTGGGCGAAAATGCCTTGTTGATGCTAGAGGTCAGAGGAGAATGGGCCAACTGATTCAAGCTGATAGAAGAGCAACTTTGACTGAAATAACCACTTGTTACAACCGAGGTATGCAGCAAAGCATTTGTGAAGCCACAACACGCACAACCTTGAGGCGGATGGGCTACAACAGCAGAAGACCCCACCGGGTACCACTCATCTGCACTACAAATAGGAAAAAGAGGATACAATTTGCAAGAGCTCACCAAAATTGGACAGTTGAAGACTGGAAAAATGTTGCCTGGTCTGATGAGTCTCGATTTCTGTTGAGACAATTCAGATGGTAGAGTCAGAATTTGGCGTAAACAGAATGAGAACATGGATCCATCATGCCTTGTTACCACTGTGCAGGCTGGTGGTGGTGGTGTAATGGTGTGGGGGATGTTTTCTTGGCACACTTTAGGCCCCTTAGTGCCAATTGGGCATCGTTTAAATCCCACGGCCTACCTGAGCATTGTTTCTGACCATGTCCATCCCTTTATGGCCACCATGTACCCATCCTCTGATGGCTACTTCCAGCAGGATAATGCACCATGTCACAAAGCTCGAATCATTTCAAATTGGTTTCTTGAACATGACAATGAGTTCACTGTACTAAAATGGCCCCCATAGTCACCAGATCTCAACCCAATAGAGCATCTTTGGGATGTGGTGGAACTGGAGCTTCGTGCCCTGGATGTGCATCCCACAAATCTCCATCAACTGTAAGATGCTATCCTATCAATATGGGCCAACATTTCTAAAGAATGCTTTCAGCACCTTGTTGAATCAATGCCACGTAGAATTAAGGCAGTTCTGAAGGCGAAAGGGGGTCAAACACAGTATTAGTATGGTGTTCCTAATAATCCTTTAGGTGAGTGTATTTTGAAGTATTTTCAAGAACACTTTAGTTTGGAACAATTCAGCATAATGGTTTCTGAGGTATCATATGACACTGAAGACTGGAGTAATAACTGGTGAAAATTCAGCTTTGCATCACAGGAATAAATTACATTTTTAAATATATTCAAATAGAAAATGATTGTTTTAAATTGTAATAATATTTCACAATATTAATTTTTTTGCCGTATTTTGGATCAAATAAATGCAGCCTTGGTGACCATAAGAGGCTTCTTTCAAAAACATTTAAAAAATCTTAATTATTCCAAACTTTTGGCCAGTAGTGCATTCTGAAAACCTAAAAAAAATTAATATATAATTAAATAAATAAGGTGATACTATCAGCTGTTCTGCTAAATCAAAACAGGTCGTTCGCTAAATTCCATTATATTCCTTCCAATCCAAAAACTATCCAAAAACTGGTTAAAAGTTGCCACTAAAGTGAATTATGACCTAATGGAATATTTTAACAACCTTTAGGTTTCCTTTCACATGAATTTGACCTGATGGAATCATTTTTAAGCGCATTTGTGCAGTAGGAAAGTAGGAAAACTGGTCAAATATTATTATGTTATGATTTTACCCAGCTGTCTTCGAAGAGGAACAAAGCTATCTGGTTCATCTCCTCTCGGTCCCTCTGGTTTGTCCGGTTCCCCGGTGACTAGTTGACCGTGAACAGGTAGATGTGTCTCCAAAGTTGTCATCTGAACTGTGCACTCAATATTGTGTCGGTGTTCATAGTGGAAGGACACAACATTACCGTCTAGGATATTGGAGAGGCCATAAAACTCTGGCACCTCAAGACTCTGTGATCCAAACCTAATCACATTACAGTCAGGGTCCATGATTTCAACACTGAGAGAGAACAGCTCACTGTATGTCTCTGTCTCTGTAAATCTAAACATAAAGAAGTCTTCATGAAATGTCCATATTCTTAAAGACAAAAAGTGTACTATCTGTCTTTTAATACAATATCTTCCACAAATATTTCCATATACTGTATTTATTTACAGCAGCATGAACAACTTACCTGTACAGACGAAGTTTAACAGTATCCTCTTTTAAAATCGGACATCCATTATGAGTGTATTTCACTTCATCAGCCAAAAAGTGACAGTCAAAAACCTATCAAATGATAAATAGTTGTAGAAAGAACAGAAATTAAAGGTGCAGTAAGTGATTTCTGGGAAACGCTGGTGAAAGTTGTGGTATCTGTCAAGAGTTATTAAATAATGAAGAACATGGGACAGGAGTAGCAAACTTCATCCATCTGTATTACTCTTTCACTTCTGTTCTCAGACACATTAGGCTACGTCAATACACAACACTTTAAAATATCAGTCACAATATATTTCACTTATGAACACAACAACAGCAGGGGGTGTGTCCACTCATGATAGGGGAGGAGAGAGAGAGAGCAAGAGGGAGATTTGAAGAAGGCCTGTAGAAAGAGAGATGGCTGAGAGACATTACACAAGAGAAAAGGTCAGAGGAATTTCACTGGAAAAAGAAGGGTTATGATCAGACAAGAGCTTTAGGACCTGCGTTAATATTAGAAAAGCTTTCCAGCGCTGGAGAGTCCGAAGCGGGAAGGCCTGAAAAAGGACACAGAGGTTGTTCTGCTCCATATGAGTAACATTGGTTTTGCTATGTTTCACAGAACCAACAGGACAGTTTTGAGTGTCGAGCTTGTGTGCTGCTGAAGTGCTGGTGACTTACAACAAACTCCTGCTTGTATATACTCTTGTGTACTGTATGTTCATTTCGCTTTATTTTATTTTGCCTCACTTTTAAAGGTAGGGTATGGGATTTGCAAAACGGCCGGCAGATTTTGAAAATACACAACTCAAAAGATCCTACCTTCTTTCCTCCAACCCTGGCCCTGACTCCACCCATTCGAAGAACATGGATGTGCATGCACGAGCGAAAACTCACTTGCACTTACTCTCTCTCTCTCTGTACCAGGGCGACTTGCACTTACTGTGACTGGGTCACAAGCTTTGAGCATGCGCACGAAGGGGACGCGCCGAGGGGGATGGGGGAGGGGGGTATGGTACGACCGTTTG
Organism: Rhinichthys klamathensis goyatoka; assembly: GCF_029890125.1. Taxonomy (NCBI): domain Eukaryota; kingdom Metazoa; phylum Chordata; class Actinopteri; order Cypriniformes; family Leuciscidae; genus Rhinichthys; species Rhinichthys klamathensis. Next base: position 592,284 of record NW_026607050.1, read on the forward strand.
ATTGACGCATTTTCTGTCCAATGATTCTAGGTGGTCTTGGAAATGATTGGCTGGAGTTTTTCGAGTCCTGCCCGTTCCACAGATGATTAAATTGCTTCATTTTCATGTCAGTGCTTTTAACTCAGTGGCTGTAAGTGGGTTAGGAATAGGATTTCAAGTGATTTTGAAAAAATGGTCAAAAAAGAAAATCACATACCCCACCTTTAAATATCAACAGTGTTTCTCAGAAATCACTTACTGCACCTTTAACTTAAAGTAGCACCACACAATCCTGATATACCTAATAACCTGTTATGAACTGTTATTGCATTAACAAACCTGAATTACAATCAGAAAAGGAAAAAAAATATTGTTAACTAAAATTTAATCTATTAAAATTGTCACACAGAGTGTGAATTGTTTTGGATATTCAAATTAAATGACCCATCATACCACTGATCAGCTCTACCAAACTTGGATGTCTTTTCCAGTAATAAACAAACACTGTTAATTTGTTTTGATTGATACTGTGAAGCAGCTTTGATACAATCTGTATTGTGAAAAGCGCTATATAAATATATTTGACTTGACTTGACTTTTAATTATTTGAAATAAAGCTGAAATAAAAATTTTTTTTTTAAAAACTTGTCGACATGATGTCGTTGAATTGTAGAGCTGAGGCAAACATTTCCACATCGCTATGATCAGATACTTTCTTAACCGCCGCTTTCTCATCGCTGTCATTTTTGTTGTGTGTTTATTTTGTTATTGAGAAGAGCGCACAGCACATATTTACATACAGTAGGCCTATTCATCTAAACGTCGCTCCCAGCAGCGTGGATGGCGTCGGGATGTTCGTTAACAGCATATTGCCTCAAATGTATTTCCAACTTCTTTTTACTACATAGCAAAGAACGAAAAAATAGCTTTGCCATAGTTATATATAGAGGGGCATTGAATCACGTTCAATCTTTTTTGTGTTACGAGTGCGAACACGAGCAATAAGTTACTGGCTGCAGTTCCCTTAATGGCCACCGGTGTCACTAAAAACAATTCTACTTTTAGCCCCTTTCAAGTAAAACTTTTAATTTGACATTATTACATAGTGCATGTTTTTAAAAAAGTATGTTAAGAAACAGTTTAGCAAGTTTAGTCTCTTTAAGTACATTTTAGCCATATTATATTATCTGCAAATACTTTTTTTTTTTTTAAATATACCTTTAACGTTAAAGTACGCTACAAGTGCGCATTCAAAACAAAATACAATTAAGCACATTTCTAATTCACAAGGGTAGTTCTTCAGATATCAAATGCTCTCAGATGAAAAAGCTTTTGGCATGTTCATCACTGAAAGTTTGTTTGATAATACGAAGAGAGAAATGCATGCAGAAATAATGAACATTGTTTACCTGTGGGGACAGTGTGCCGACCCGCTGTGTAATGGGCTCGTTCAGCACAACTTCCAGCTTGCAGGCATCCTTGTCTCTGGGTATATAAAACTGCAAGTCCCCCTCCTGCAGAAAGACTGACTGCCCCCTCTTTACCTTAAGACCAAGATTGTTTTTTACCAGAGAGCCCTGAATCTGGTGGAGAAGTCCCAGCATTAGAAAAGGCAAATATGCCCTGTCTATTGCAGTCATTCTGTTCAGTTTGTGTGGATCAGGACCTCTGTGTTGAGGGAATGGATAAATCTACAGGAGGAACAGTTGTTTGGTCTCGCTCTGTCCACAGAATGTAATCATGCAAAGTCATCTCCACTTTTTCTTGATAATAATCTGAGACAATTAGTTTCAGTTCATGGATCAGTATCAATCTCTCTCTCCATTCATCATATGAGATGTGATATCTGAAAATAAAACAGACAAAATTATTATGACTTTATTACACTATTAAGGACATGAAGCCTATTTTTAGGATTTTTCTGCATAGTTGCATTAATATTATAAATAATATTCAACATTCATATTCAAGAAAGACATTTATAGGCCAAATCTAATCTTTTTGGTTGCTAATTATTTGGTGAATCATCAAAAATCTGCAGATGTATAAGAACGCATTGGTAATGAGTATATGCATATGCACATATATATTGTAAATATGTATAATATATTGTTCATAATAGTTGTATTTTGTGTTGGTGAATATGATCTGCAAATGGTCAGGAGATGTTTTTTGTGAGATTCACAAGTAAAGAATGGCAAAAATGGGAAAGAAGATACAACTCTTCAACTGATCCAACAAATAACTGGCAAAAGAAGGAATTTAGGAATCACATTCTCTTCAGTTTAAGGCTAAAACGTCTCCATCACCTCTCTCTGACATGTTTGTTGAGTGATAGGGGAAAACCTCCTTCCGAGCCCAGTCCTAGTGAGGTGAGATGTCAACTTTTAAAAAAATGACCTTTGACCCTAAACAATCCCCAGGCCCTGGAATGGCCAGTTTGGAGATTGAGGCTGTCTGATCTGTCAGCACTGAACACACTGCTAAAGATCCTTAATTCTTCCACCTGCAGTTAAATGAGCCATTCAAACGCTGGCTCGAGGGAATGATAAATGCTTTCCACCTTACAGCTTGATTCGGACTCATGCAGTAATGGAGTAATATTATTCAAAATGATCAACAATCCACCATTCATTAACCTTCTTCCAGACTCCAAGCATACTGAAATAATCTTTTTTCCCCTGTGGTTAATTAATCAAATGAGTTTTATCAATACAAAATTAATTTAAAACAGATTTTTGGCTCTTCGATTATTTTGCAAGTTACTTCAAAACAAAACAATGAAATACCCAATGGATTTGGACATTTCTACGAATTTGAGCTCACTGGGTCACATTTGTCAAGTCTAGCAGCAATACATCTGGAATTAGTCTGCCTTTGTTTACTTACTAACGTGTTTTCTTTTAAAAGGCCTCTCCTCTTTTCTTCCTGCTGTCTTCCTCCATTGGAAAACCCAATTTTCTAAGATTGTTACACAGCCTCGGGCTAAAAGTCTATTCATGGCTTAAAAAACAAGATGGTCAGATAGTAATCAGCCTGTTTTGTCGGAATGGCGTGAAATTTCATAGAGGAACAAACAGGGTCTACTCAACATAAAGTCTGTGAGAAACAAAGAGAAAACACAGCTCTAAAAAATGACTGAACACAAAACCATGAGCACAAAGAACAGAAACGAGTAACTGCCTCTGCTCGGTTTACCATTAGAAAAGTTTAAAGCTTAACTGTATGGAATGTGCACTTGTAGTGTCCTTCAAATGTAAAAAGTTTTTTTTAGAACTGTACTTGTGCACTGTACTGTAGATAATATTATATTAATTAAATAAAAGGCCACTTAAAGGTAGGGTAGGCAATTTATTTTACAAATACTTTTTTGTTATACATGGTTAAAACTCTCTTCACATCTTGATCAATACTAGAAGTGGTCTAAATATTAAAACATGTACATATATCTTCTGTGGAAGTCTCAGAACCAAAAACAACAATCTTAAGCAGCGTTTACGCCATGTCGTAAACGTAATTACGAGCTGGCAACCTGTGACTTTCTACCTGAAGCTGTTCACGTCCTCAGACTCGGATTTATGCGTTTCTATGTCAACACTATCAATGCTGACGTGAATCTGAAGCAGTCAAGTCCAAGTAAGAGCTGTGTAAGTTGTTTACATTCTTTATTGTTGTAATGTTATGTGCTTTGAGACATAAGGTAATTTAAGGCGTGGCTTTGGAGACGCTCTGAAGGGAGGGTGGGATCTCATGCTTTCAAAGCTAGCTTGCTAATGCTAGCCGCTCTGAAATTGCCTATACCTTTAACGCAGTCTCTCATGACGCTTTTCAGAATCTGCTGTGTGAGTTCATGTGTTTTGAAGAAGGTGTGTGTGGCTTTTGAGACACTGAATATGCTTCTTATCTTAAAAAAGCTTTAAAAGTTTTACTTTTAAGTATATTTTAAATCATTGTTTAAAAAAAAAAACTTTTCTCATGCTTTAAAGTACACCAGTGTTATTTGTGTTGACTAACATGCTAATGTACATGTAAAGTACTTAATTTTAACTTTAGTTTTCAATATTACTTTTAAAGTCAACATGACATACAGTACAGTTAAAAAGAAATTACATTTTTCATTGAGCATAAATGCTTGTCATTTGTTAGTAAACTTAGCCATATTTGAAAGACAATGGAAGTAATTATGAAATAACATATAAAGATGTAATTATGTCCTACTTAAGTTTGTCAAAAAAAGCACTTATATTGCATTTCATATCAATTTTAATTACATGCAAGTGCCCAAAACATTACATTCAGCTTGCACTTATATTATGTAAATGCTAAAGTGTATCTTTTTCATAAGGGCACTAGATGAATGATCAGACATGACAAAGGTGAAAATTTCACCTTGGGTAGAGTGAGATTTCTTACTGTTAATGTATCTAGTTAGGGGGTTAACAATGTGTCTATTACTTTTATTAAGCTAGTATTTACAGCAAATGCTGTAGTTTAGCTTGCAAAAAACAAAAGAACAACAGGATTTAGGATAACATTTAGGATAACAACAGCGATCCAGAAATCCAGAATTTGATTTGATTTGATTTGTTTTTTACAGGCACAATTGCATTATAAAATGTGATAAGGGTTAACTTATTTTTAATCAGTATAACATTTTAATCATGATGTCAGGCAATATTGATAAAAAGTTAAACCTGTTTTCATCTTGACCATGTGCAGAACCTTGATGATACCTGGAAGCAGATGTGGTAAATTATTCCCTGTCCTGTTCCCAAACCCTTGTTTAACTCTCTTCCAGTCCAGACACCTTTAGTTTGGCATTACATCATGCTTTTTATTGAGGGAATTCTTTTCATTTTCATGCTTTTCTTTTCATTTTCATTCCAGCTAAAATCTGAGCTAAGTATGACTCTCAAGCACATATCAAATCATTTACAGGCTATTTTAGCCCAGCTTTTTAAATAAATAAAAAGGCTTCCTTTATCAGCCACTTCCAGTTATTTTAGGTGTACGTTATCTTGCTTGATATTGCAAACACTTTTTTGTTATCATATTGTTTTAATGTATTATCATAATCTTAAACACCCAGGTGTGTAGGGCAATTCGTTTTACTGTTTACTGCACTTCATATTCTTAGTTATTTACCTATAGTGGATAATGAATCTGAACATTCACAGGAAATTGCTTACTTCCACACTGAAGATGGATAGCACACAATCTCTCTTTAAACGCAATACTTTGTTTGAAATATTCACGCTATGGGTTGTGGGCAATATTAGATCGCACTTCAAATTCTTACCGGAAATAGTAGACCATAAGGGTATCTTTGGAATACTAATTTCAGCATACTACGATTTGGGACACACTGATTCTAATTTCGAATACTATTTAGGATGGATAGTATGCAAATTCGAACAAATCGGTTGAGTGAATGATTCCATGACTCATTCGTATTTTAAATCAGCTGAAAAACTCATTGAATGAGCCTTTTTTACTAATCATTTAAATGAATGATTCAATGACTCACTCATAAAGACACTTGTCACTTGTTGCAAAGTAACCTGCGGAAAGAGTCCCTGAAAAATAACACGCACACACTGACAGTCTGACACAAACACAGTTGAATAGAAACAGTGGTGTTGCGCTGTTATCAGCACTCTTGGAACGCTGCTCGACTAATCAGATTTGAGGACCGGAATGTCTCCAGGATAAAAAGCACACTGACTTTGAACATTTACTTAATCACTTCACTTTAGAACTGTCATGAGGATGTTGATCAACTCCGCTGCCGTGATGTCATGGAAAGAGGATTTTGTGTTTTGTATAACCTAAGCTTTCACACTGCAGCCCCAGGAAGTCTATAACAGGGAGGATTATGTATTCCCTTCACAGGTTATTCTCCAAAAAAGGACCAAATTCCTTGTTGTGGTGTGCAAAGATTAGCACTGGAAACTTTTCACATCCCAACCATGCAGTAATAAAAGTAATTATGAAATTACATATAAAGACGTCTTACTTGTGGGGGTAAAAAACCCTAAACTTAAGGTACTTACATTTAATGTATGTATTCTATGCATTCGCATGTATTCTATTAAGTATATCATTTAATAGTACTCTTTTTCACAAGGGAACCAACATTTAAAACCTATATGCCCAATATGCTTTACTAGATTAACTACTTTTTCTTGCAAAAATAAAAAGTTTCTACCCTCTGATTAATGGCTTAAAGTCCCTTATGTGCCTCTGAGTCACTTTCAGACGTTTTTGTGCGCACCACATCAAACAGACAGTGCATTCCCAACTCTCTTGTGTGATCTCACAGTTTAGAAACTGTCAACGTTGTTCTCAGGGCATGATTCTACATGCTGTACAGTCTGTGATTATATGGTTCACCCCTGTTTGGGATGTTCTCTGTAGGTTTGGAGCAAGTTCAACAGACAAGTGTTGAAGGGATCCTTCATGGGCTCAGGTAAACACCAAATTGTAATGAGGCTTGACTAGGAAAGGTTCCAGCAAAAAATGCATTTAAGAGACAAAGACAGATTTGAGAACAAATGAAGGGGAAGTTCAATGAAATGTTTTGAACTCTTATCTCGCTCTCAGGTAGGGACACCTTAACAATCCCACCAGCATTTCCCCAGAACAGCTGCTAGATTCAGATGTGGAATATGAGATGCAAACATCTCACAAACACAGTGGCTATTCAACCAGCCGACAAGCCATGAGTTCACAAACGGTGCTATGTGGGTACCAGAAGATATTGTGCGCATACAGGAAAATATTTCTCAAACATATATAATTACAAACAAGTAAGCCATTACTGACAACTCTTGTTTCTTATTATTAAAATGTCTCTTTTTTTTTTTAAAGAACAGGAGTAAAACATAGTGACATTCAAAACCACAAAAGCACAACAATCCTACCAGTCATAAGCAATCAGGACTCAATTAAAACCAGCTGATTGAAATAGCTCAAGTATGTGGATGTTATGAGAGCGTTTCACAGTGGTTTATTTGTACTGATTGGATATTACTTTAGTAACATTTCTTTGTTCATTATGATGAGGCCTGGATGAATGGGAAGATATTTTCAAGTTTAGCCAAGATTTCCGTACTAATGTTTTTATGTAGATATAGCAGTGATTATGAGGCTCCAGTCAGGAAAGCCCAAGGCAGGCTGGGTGGGTGGCCCGGACCCCTCTGCACTCTTTCTAAACTTCTCTCTGCTTCCATTCAAACATGTGGGGGCAGTTTTCCTGTCATCAAAACGTGCCAAGACCAAGTGTGAAAAACAATATGAGCAATGACAAAATGTGTCGTTCAAAAATGTGCAGTTAAATTAAAATGACCATGTATCTGTCTTTCAGCTACATAAAGTTATTAAGCAATATAATACTGAGTTAAATAAAGGTTACACAGCGTTACTGACTTTACTACCTCAACAATGCAGCAAAAAAACAAAAACATATTTGTTAAAAAATGTAATCATCAATCTTCAAATAACATACATTTACCTGAGCAGCAAAACTGCACAAGATATTGAGAAAATATGAATTATTAATTGAGAGAATATGTCTTAAATTATATATATATATATATATATATATATAAATAATCATTATCAGAGAATTAATTAAGTTAAATTTGTATTATATATATGGTGGAGAAACCATTTTCACTGATTACACAAACACAATTCCACAACTGGCAAGTAACACACTGAGTTAAAGTGAAATTTT